>NC_050530.1:5703356-5736584 GCF_002922805.2 Oryzias melastigma | reverse complement strand
AGCGCGCACGCGCCGCGCGGGAAAACATCACCAACATGACTTTATTTGCAGCGCAGAAATGTAACTTGATAAACACGCAGACGCAGATGGACCGCACGCGCACGGGCGGGAGATGAGTCTTATCTCTGGCGCGGACTCTCGGGTCATTTTCACCTTCTTTGTGTCTCCGTCATCAATCACGGTCCAATCATCTCCCGGGAAGCGCGCGCGGCCGCCGCCTGTCATTCAAACCCCGCCGGCCGCCCCGCAGCCTCTCGTCCCCCGCAGCTCCCGCTCCGTCTCCTCAACCATGTCTGCGGCGGTCCTGCGCCTCTGCGTCCTGCTCGGCCTCCAGCTGGGACGCGCAGCGGAGCCGCGCGCCCGGACCGTGCTGGAGGAGCTGCTTCCTCTGACGGATCCACTCCGCCCCGCAGCCGCTGCGGCTCCGCACAGGAAGGCGCCGCAGTTCATGCTGGAGCTGTTTGACGCGGTTTCCGCGGGAAACCGGAGGAGCCAGAAGGAAGTTCTGGACGGAAACGTGGTGCGCAGCTTTGAGGACAAAGGTGAGCATCAGACAGGTGTCAGGATGAGCGCCGTGCGTTTACGACGGAGCCAAATTACGCACGCGGGTCTGCGCGCATTCCCGCAAATACGCGTTTTCTCCAGGAGTTCCTCAAATCCTCATTTTGTCCTGCAGGTCGTGAAGCGGGAAACTTTCACTTCTTCAACCTGTCGTCCTTCAGCAGAGAGGAGAAGATGATCAAAGCGGAGCTCCGCTGGTTCCGGAGGAAACTCCAGCCGCGCGCGGGAAAGTCGCGAGCGCTTCATTTTTATAAGGTTTCTCTCAAGTTGATTTCTTCCGTTTCTAGTTTTAGTCTCAACATTTAAACACAAGCGGATTCGTGATTCTGAACTCTTCTCAGAGTAAAACATTTCCAGGTAAAGACGTTGAAGCTTCAATTCATTTATATGTTTGCGTAAAACTGATCCATCATCTAAAGAATCCTTTCTGACGATTTTATTCATCAATTCGCTTCATATGAAACTCTGTAATCTGGTTTATAAAAGTGAAAAATGTATCAATGTTAAAGGCATAAAAGAAACCTGTATGAAGATGGAAAGAAGGTCTTCATGTCAGAGGTCCGGATCAACAGTCAAACTTCTGGACCAACATGGATCCATGGAGAGTTCTCTGCTGAGCAGAACATCTCGATCAGGAGTGTCAAACTCAAGACGAAATCCAAAACTCACTCAACTCAAAAGCAGCCTAAAAAAGCCTAAATTAGCCAAAGCAGCTAGCAGGTAACTTAAAAAAATAGCTAAATTTAAAAATATCCTTGAAAACTAAAAAAAAGAGCATAAGTTAGCTCAAACAGTTAGCATGTAGCTGGAATATTAGCTAAACTCGAAATACCCCCAAAAATCTCAGTAAAAACCAAAATAGTCCAAAAAGCTGCAGAATGCCATTTTTTAAACTTTAAAACTTTAACTTTTTAACATAATTATGAATAATCAACAGACAGGAATATTATTCAATACTTTCAATATTTTACTCTCCATAAAAATAGATTTTCTCAAAATTCTACAAGTTAGAAATAAACACAAGATAATTAATAACAATAAAATAAAAAGATCTGGAGGGCCGGATAGAATTACCTGGAGGGCCGGATCCGGCCCCCGGGCCTTGACTTTGACACGTGCTTTAGAGGATCCACTAAACCTCTGATGTTCTGATCCACAAACATCTCCAACACCTCCAGAGTCAGGCATGGAGGTGTGAGTGTGATGGTGTGGGGCTATGACTTGTTGTCCTTGATGGATCCATGAGTTCTGATCTTGAAGCAGAAAGTCCTTTAGTTGAATTGTCCCTCAGAGACGTTCACCTGCAGGAACCACTGACTGCTCGTATCGTCTGTGGATGTCCAGGTGTCTCTGTGGGAGGTGCTGGACAGCAGAGTGAGGCCCTGGAGGACGAAGATCATCTCCTCCAGGCTGGTGCCTCTGCACACTCACGGATGGGAAGTCTTCAACGTCACACAGATTGTAAAACACTTTCCCTCCGTGTTCATTCACACATTTGACAGCTGTTGTTCCTGTTCCCTCATCTCTGGATTCAATCCTCTGAACCTCAGGTATCCAGGTGGATCAGGAACCCTCAGGAGAACCATGGCGTCCTGGTGGTGACGTCTGAGGTGTCTTCAGCCAACCAGACCGGAGACCTGAGAGACACAAACGCCTATTTGGTTATCTTCTCAGACGATGGAGGAACAGGAGTCAACCAGTCCTACCAGGGTAAAGACTGCTCGTCTGTGGTCAGAGGGGTGGATCTAGAAGGATCTGAGAGGTCGTTAAGACCTCAGTCACAGCTGTCCTTATGGAGGATACCAGAGCTGGGTTCCTCATGATGCTAAACGATACGCGACATGTGGCTCACCATACTGATGATATTGTGATACTGTAATAATCGGTAAAAGTCGTCTCTAATAACTCACAATATATAGAAGAATACATTTTTAGCTTGAACACAATCAAAATATTTATGCAATAAATAATAGACACATTGCTGAAATCAGCGATACTTTACATTTGACGAGCATTGACACCAATTGAATACGAATTCACTGTAAAATTCAGAGTTAACAATAGTAAACATCAGTAAACAGCAGTAAACATCAGTAAAGAGCAGTAAACAGCAGTGACTCTACTTAGTGCAGAATTGTTGTGAACAACAAAACAAAAATGAAATAATTCAAGTAGCTGTCAGACACATTGGTGCAACATGCGCCCCCTATCTACCTCCAGAGGAATGTCTCACCAAAGGATGATGAATATAATGTTTTACAACCTCTTCAAACGAAAATAAAAGATCGATACTCGAGAATCAATACAGGACTGAATATCTCTGTACGAGTGTCTGTAGGGGAAAAACAGTCAAACCTGAACAGGTGACCCTCAGGAAATATCAGGTCATAGACGCTCCGTGAACCTTAGAGCCAAAATGTTTATCTATGGGTATGCTGCAGGTGACGGGTCTTAGTGAACACTTCTACAACACGTCAGGTCAGTGAGGGGGGAGTAGGTGAGACGCACATGTACTCTGTGTCACTTTAGGACGGTTTGGGTATCTCCAACTCAACAATTTTCAAGGGTCTGTAGTCCTCGGGACGCAGTACTGGACGTGGACTGGTCTTCAGGAAGTGGTACCGGTCCCCTAACTCAGTACCCTAACCTGGCACCAGAAGCAATACTGGACGCTGTACCAGATGTGGTACCGGTTAGGGTACCGGTGTCCCGGTACTGGACCGGTTCGCGGCCTCAATGTTGGGACCCATGACTTAATGGGAACAGCCTGATAAGTTTGGGACACCTAAAACATAAATTTTGACGTGGAGAGGTCCTTAACCAACGTCAAAACGTGACGAAATGGGAGTGAGAATGTGTTGCCAAATCCTGCAGACTGAACAAGGATCCCATTAGTGCTGTCCACGTGATACGTGCACGCTCCTCACTGCAGCCTGACTGTTAGAAATGAGACAGTGTAGTTTGTGTGGACATTTGTGTGGTCAGTAAGGAGCCAGTACTCACACCTTACTGACCACTAGAGTGTGGTGTAAGGACACCGTAGAACAGCATCACCTGTACGTCATAAGAGTGTATAACTTCGATTATCCTCACCAATACTTCACGACACACTCACCATACACACAATAATGGTACCTTCCCTTTTCATGACGTTCCTTGAGGTGATCAAACAGGCTCAACTGTAAGATGCAGCCGCTCCTTTACGACCCTCCATGGACCGGACAATCCTAAACTTGCAGAACCTGTACGGGTCACACACACACACACCCTTGTATGGGAGCATGTGACTAACGCCGGAGTCACACAGGACGCGATAGCGCCGCAAAGCGGCGCAGAACGGCGTGCGCTTCCATTCGGCGCCCATGTTAACCTATGGCGTCGGTCACACCAGGCGCGAGGCGACGCAGAGCGGCGTGGAGGGTCCGCGCGGTGCAGCGCAACGTTTCGGCGTCTGGCCTATTTTGTGCGCGAGCCACGAGCGCTCCGCGTCAATACTGGCAGGAAGTTGCATCAGAAAACATGAGAAAATCCGGTTTATTTTCAAAATAGAACCAATTTTTCACAATAAAACGCCGCGATTGACAAATGTGATCAAGTGTTTGTGTCTAAACAGACTGTAGAGATGAAAATATGCATACAATCAAAACACACAGACACGCGTGCGCGAGAGCCCCCACCCCGGACACCACAGATCTCCGGAGCGGGTGTGCTGGTCTGCAGGGTTCTGGGAGGAAAAAAAGCAGGGCAGACGGGGCAGTGGGGGCACACTGGAGCGGGGCATGGGGCTGTGTTTGAACGAGAGAGAGGCAGAGGAGCGGTTCTTCTTGGAAGAAACATCAGGTAATATTTTGAGTTTATTAATTTACCGACGGAAACCCCTGGGAGCGCGTGCGTGCACACAGACACACAACAAAACAGACAGACACCCACACGCACGCACGCACAAACCCATCAATGAAGTTGGCCGACTGCGGAGTTGGGGGGCGGGGTCTGTGTCAACAGGGGCAGAGACCATCTCCTTTTAGCAGAAACACGGGGAGATATCCTGGTTATTGACCATGATGGCAAAAAAAGCAATAGCTCTAGCAGAAGCGCCTGTCGACCGTCGCGGAAAAAAATCGCGTCTGGTGTGACCAATAGAGCGCCGCGAATCGGCGCGCACTCCGCTCCGCGCCGCTGCGCGGCGCTATCGCGTCCTGTGTGACTCCGGCGTAAGGCTTTAGAACCTGACCATGAAGGCCTCGGCCCAAAAGAGTCAAACTGAAATGTTCTCTGGTTCCACTTTGATCCATGCTGCAGAAACAGACCAAGCCAGACCTCAGAGAAGCTGTCAAAGAGCAAATGTTGAGGGAAACCTACAAACTCAGTCGAAACGTGTCATCCTTCCAACATCCATGTGAGCGTTCAGTACAGAAAGAGACATTTTAGTCCATCTTCAAGAAGATCCATGATTGCTTGGATTGTAGGGGTAGTAGTATGGTCTACATCAGGGATAGGCAACTCCAGGCCTCCAGAACCGCAATCCTGCATGTTTTCCAACATCCCTGCTCTGGCATGTTCTGATTGGCTGGACACACCTGAACCAGGTAATCAGTCATGAGTAGGGCTTGAATATCTAGAAATCACGCAGACACAGCGGCCCTCGAGGCCTGGGGTTGCCCATTCCTGGTCTATATGATACCAATCCCATCAAAGCGACAGAGAAGCTGGTTCCTCGTGTCCTTGTTCGTCTCTCTGTCCTGTGATCAGAGGATTGTCTTCTAACTCAGTCTTATTGGTCGAGGCTTCAAAGTTTCCATAGAAATCCATGGGATTTTCCATCTCCCCTAGGACTGGCCCCGCCCTCAGCCGCTGCACAGGAGCCACGTTCCCACCTCAGCAGGATGCGGCGTGCTTCTTCGGATCCCCCTGCCCGCCCCCAGTCCTGCCGGCGGGTTCCCCTCTTTGTTGACTTCGATGAGATCGGCTGGTCCGGCTGGATCATCTCGCCCCGCGGGTACAACGCCTACCACTGCAGAGGCTCCTGCCCGTTCCCTCTGGGGGTGGGCCTCGGGGCCACCAACCACGCCACGGTGCGCTCCATCCTGCATGCGCTCAGGATCCCCGGCAGCGAGGTGGGGGCGCCGTGCTGCGTCCCCGACAGACTCCAGTCCATCAGCTTGCTGTACTTTGACGACGAGGAGAACGTGGTGCTGAAGCAGTACGACGACATGGTGGCTCTGAGCTGCGGGTGTCACTGACTGTTGGGGAGTCTGAGGGGTCACAGAAGGGATGAGAACTCTGTATTTGTGTAAATATTGTATTATTTTATCAAATTAAAAGACGTTCCTTTAACAAAACTGTCTCAATAAAGAAGAGATATCAGTCACTGTTGACTTACTGCGGTCCAGATGAATACTGGATACTGGTTGGCTGCAGGGTGTCCAGTCAAAAGTGATCATGGATACCTCTAAACAAAGTTCTGGTCAAAGAGTCTGAATGTTCTATATTATTGTGCCGGTCTAAACACCAGTTGGAACCGAAACCTGGAACATAGATGATTTCTGTGAAACGAACTTCATCATCTGGAAAAACGAGGAGAAAGAGGAGAACTTTCCCTCTGAATGACTGAACATTCTCACTCCATACTTGTCATATATGAAGGTATGTTTTGGGCCCACTCCATGTCACTTCATGACGTTTTGGGTTTCTCCGTCTTGTTTTTGACGTGCTGGCTGTTCCCATTAAATGGGGAGTCCCCAACCCTCCAGGCAAGGTAATGGACGCAGAACTGGTACCACGTTTGGGTACCAGTATTGGGCAAGGGTACTAGTATCAGTTTAGGGCACTGATCTGGTCCCAGTACCAGACCATGTCGTGGAACTGGTATGGGGTTGGGATACTGGGACAGTATCAAGTACCAAGCGGCTCTCAGATGGGTACTGCTTCGCAGCCCGGAGGTTGGGGACCCCTGATTTTATGGAAGCTGCCCGCACATCAAAAAACGATGAGTTGGGGTCACCCAAAATGTCAAAAACCATACGTCCATATATAGCCCTTACTCTAACCGTAACCCTAACCCTGACGTAACCCTGACCATAACCATAACCCTTACTCTAACCGTACCTGTAACCCTTACCTTTACCAAAACCTATAATCCTTACCTTAACCCTAACCCTGACGTAACCCTTACCCTAACCGTACCTGTAACCCTTACCTTAACCCTTACCCTGAATGTAGCCGTAATCCCTACCCTAACCATAACCCTTACCCTATTATCCTGTTTTTCAGAAGAAGAGTGTGAACTTCGGTCGAGAACTTTTGGCTAATGATGCTCTGGCGCCATCTTGAGGCCATGTTGTTGTTGTTTGCCGCCAGGTCCTCTGAAATGATTTAGACGACCAAAAAAAAAACCAACAAACGATTACTATATTAATTTCTTTGATAAGTGACCCTGGTATGAGAGTGATCATGACCTCAGAGATGTTAATTATCAGAAATGAATAGAGTTTGAAGAAGCAACCATCTGATTGCTTCTTCAAACTCTATTCATTTCTGATAATAGACACTTCTGATAATAGATATCTTGTTGGGTTTTCCAAACTAAATCCATAGCTGACCCAGCAAAACGTGTTTTTTCTGTATTTTATTGGAATGGATCACAGACACAGACAAGCCCGCTTGCTTCTAGCTGGGAAAAGGCCAAACTAACCTGCAATACCAGTTCAGTCCACATTAGAAAACATTTGTTGGTTTAATACCAACATTTTTAAATGAACATTCTTTAAGCTGCTGTATCATGCAAAAAAATGACAAAAACGCCTCAGAATCGGAGAAGAAATTTTCCTGTTAAAAACTATTAGGACTCGGTCAACGGTCAAACGGCTCAAAGCGGTACACCAAATAACCGGATAATCCGAACCCTTTTGGCTAACGTTTACATTCATAAAAACAAAATGATGGTAAGCTGAAATAACAAAACATGACTGAAAGTCCATCGTTCAACGCACCAAAGATCAGATTTACAAAAAGGAAAACTTACATCTTCACACGTCATCTCTGTTACATTTGATCAAGTCTTTTCTACGTTCCAACAGGTCTTCACTTAAACTGAATAACCGTCCACACATTTTGACATTTCAAAGTATTTGAACTGGCATTTCATTCAAGGCTTCAGTAATCATCACCAGATCAAAACTCCGTTTGATCTGATCTGCAAAAATAAACCTGGTTTCATTCAAAAACTGCATAGCAAGTGGTAACATTTGGGTGTTTGGATCAGCTGTCTTTATGAGAACTGGACCGAGAGTGTGACACCACCCCTATAGAAAATGGTTTGTTCTGGCTTCAACCACATGAAGTAAACACAGTTGCCATTTCAAAGTGACACGGACGCCGCCATGTTGGAACCAGACGCCATCAGTAAGCGATGATCAGTCTGAGTCGGTCTGAGTTTCTATGACAACCACTCTGACCAATCAGGAGTGAGCTTTTTGGTAAGGCCACACCCCTACTACTCAGTTGAATCTGTCAGTTAATTGTTTTGGTGGGGGCCAGCAGGCTCCGCCTACTTTTAGTGAGACATCTGATTGGTCAGTTTATAACTTAAATAACTTGAACTACAGAAAAATATCAAGAAAACTTCAGATTTTCAAGAAGATGTAAAAAAGTATCCGATCAAAAATGGTTATTCTGACCAATAGAATGATTGGTTATTTCTCTATTGAAGTCTTGGGGGGTTCCTCAGGTACTTCCAGCCATTGGGGTGGGGCCTCTCAGTCCAGTTCAATATGATTCTACCTCCTGATTTCATGGCATGTTGGAGGAACAATCCCAAAGTCTCAAGAACTAGAACAAACCATCAGTTTGTGTTTGAGGTTAGTTTCCAGATCTGCTTTTTCCAAACCTCAAATGTGGAACAAACCGCTGGAGAGGAGTCGTTGGAAACCTGTCAGCCCTGATAAAGCATCACAAAAAGAACTTCTGGAATGCAACAATCGCCCGTCAGCTGGGACAGTCCAGCCCCTCCGTGCCCAGAAACTCCCCGACCATCACGCGCTCGTGTTGACCGTAAGCTGGTTCCAGATACGGACGTCCCTCCAGGCAGGGCGGCGGCCTCGACCTGTCCATGTGTCTCTGCTCGTGTGGTTCCACGTGGTGGATGGTGGCCTTCTGGGCCATGGGGGACAGAGGGACGGGCACAAAGCTGTGGTAAACCACCATGGGGGGTGTCAGGACCTCCATTGGGGAGGGCTGAGGGAAAGCGCCCTCTGGTGGCTGAACTGGAAGCTGCACGTAGCTTCCAGTCTCTGGATCAAAGAAGGTTTTGGTTTTGACTTGAACTGGCAGGTCCACAAAGAAGTACTGTCCGGAGTCTGGATCCTGGAGGATCTTCCGCTGGGATATGGGGAAGGACTGTGTGACGATGGTGTGCTCCACACTGGACTGACGGGAAAACTGACCAGAGTGGCTGGACTGGCGGGACAGCGATGCCGGGTGGTGTGCCTCTACGCCATAGGCATCGATGCTGTGGCTCCTCCTTAGCGGGTTCTCGCGTGCGGGCTTGTCTCGGGCCCTCCCTCTCTGCTGCAGCTCCTCCATGATAGACTTCTCGATGCGCTCGGATCTGGGATCGAGCCTGTCGCTGGCTGGAGCATCAGCACTCAGCCGGCGTTCCGCTCTGCCCCCCAAACACCGGTCAATGCTCTGTGACCGGTTGAAGGGCCGGTCGGACGCCGACCTCTCCGCCACATGGGCTTTGTAAACGGGGAGGCTGCTGATGACCCTGTCCCTGCTGCTGTCCCTCCTCTCAGGACTCGGAGGAGGATTCCCGCCGCTGCTGCGGCCTCGTCTGTCCGGTGCTGCTCCGGATCTCCGGTCTCTGCCTCGGCTCTCCGCTGAATCCCGGGTCTGTGCGAGGGACGTCTGGTTTGCTTGTGCTTGGCTGGGATGGGTGCTGGTGGGTTTGGATCGGTCCTCTTTCCCGCTGCGACTGTCTCCGGTTTTCTCTCCGTGTTTCTTCTCGTCATTCTTACTCGGTTTGACACCATTGTGATCAGACTTGTCCCGTCTGTGCCGCTCCGCTTTGCTCCTGCTTTGAGAGGACTTGGAGGACTTCTGGGCTTCCTCCTTCTTCATCCTCCTGTTCGTCAGCCTGATGGCTTTTAGAACCGCCTTCTCAGTTTTGGGCAGTACAGCCGGAGGTTTGGGGAGCCCTGATTGGCTGTCATTACCGCTGCAGGTAGAGCCCGACCGTTCGCTCGGAGCTTTGGCGTCGGCATGCTCAGCTGCAGCTCCGTTGCTCATCACCACCTCGTTGACGGTGTCGGCTGTGCTGGTGGTGGCGCTGTCCACTCCTTCAGAAGATGGAGTCAGCCTAGAAAACCCATCATCCTCCTGAGGAACGGCGAGGAACCCTTCAGGTGGGGGTTTGTTGGGGTTTTGGGTTTGGAGGCTTGAAGGTGGGAGGTTCCACGTCTGGTCTGAGGAAGTCTCTTCAGACATGACCACTTCTGGCTCTGCACTGTGGATAGCTTCTTTTTCCACTCGGAGCTCCGGGTTTTCAGTCACCACCGGAACTTCCTGTATTTTCTCGGGGCGCTTCGCCTTGGGAGTCCAGGGGGGCGTGGCCTTCTTCAGCCTGACGCTGTTGTCTTTGACTTTGAACAGAGCCGGGATTCCCAAAGTCGGAGAAAACGTTGGAGAAAACGTCTTAGAAGACGTGGAGTCGGGTTCTTCCTGACTGGACTTCTCTCTGATGTTCTGCTGGACGCCCGGTTCTTTTGGAGGTTTTAGGACCTCCTCCTTCACCTCCTGATCACTGAAACACTCCACCTCTGAAACGACCCCCCCTGCTTTCTCCGCCTCCTCCAGCTCTCCGGTCAAAGTCTCCAAAGAGTGGTAGATGTTGGACTCCGTCTCGGTGCTCCTGAGGAGCGTGCTCTCCACGGAGAAGTAGGAGGATTTGGAGGACAGGCTGGCCTGGTCGGGGGGGCTTTGGGGGAGGGGCACACCATTCACCTGCAGTACAGGTGAAACGAAGTTTCTGGGACTCTCGAGGAGACCTTTTTCCTGTTCTTCCTCTGCTGTTGGGTTTTCTGTCGGGTTTCTGGGTTCTGGTTCTGAAGGACTTGTTTGCTTCGCTGCAGATGGTTCCGGAGCTTCGGAGATGCAGAGGTTTCCATCCTTCACTGGGCTGGTCTTTACCTGTAAACTCATCTTCTTCACGTCTTTGGATCTGACGTTGGGGGACAAACACATTGACCCGTCAGGTCCGGTTGAGGAGGTCTCATTTGTGTGTGGACCGGATGGTTCTTCTGGACTCCTCTCCGGACCCGGAGGTCTCCCCTTCACCTGCTCGTCTGGTTTTCCAGCTTCTGTCTCTTTAGGACAGACGTCGCCCTTCTCTTTGGCCGAGCTCTCGTCTCTCTTGTGTCCCTTTTTGTTTCTGGGGGGAACACGAGGAGTCTCTAACTTTTTGGCGTTCTCTCCCCTCTCGATCACATGATCATTTGCTGTTTGCTGGTTGGCTGCAGCTTTCCGCTTTGAGTTCAGCTGCTCGGCGAATCTGTCTATTCCTGGAGGCGCCATCGTGCCGCCTGATCTCTGGGTCTCAGTGGCTTCGGTTTGGGAGAGGATCTGCTGGAGGTCGTCTTTGGGTTCCGGCGGTTTCCGGGAGGATCCGACCTCTTCCCGGACGCCGTCATCAGCTGTCTTACCCCGCTGCACAGAGGTTTTCTCCATAGAACTGTTTGGAAATCCTGACCTCACGTCCTGATCTTTGGGCTCAGTCCTCCTCCGCTCCCGCTCAGAAATGACCTCCTCCAGCGCCATCTTGGCTCTGTCGTAGTTGTCGTTCAGCCGAGTTCTGCTGGCGTTCCCGTCCGCCCTTGTGCCGGTCTCCTGCTTGCTCTGCTCCTTCTCTTTCTTTGCAAATATCTCCCTCTTGGAGGAGGTGTTGCCCCTCATGGACAGCATCTCCTTCTTGATGCTCTGAAGCTGCCTGCAGATCAAGTCGTTCTTGGCTTTGGCTTCTTCTTCTATGGTTTGAATCTGCCGCTCCCCCTCCAGCGGGCCGTCCCCCAGCCTCGCTCTCTCCAGCTCCTTCAGAGCCTGTAAATTGTTCTCTATGTGCCGTCCATCTGGTCGTTCTCCTGCTATGATCCTTTCATCCACCCTCACTCCGGCCTCCACATGCGGCTTTCCTTCTCCGTCCTCCTCTGCTCCATCGTCCACCTGCTCTGCACATCTCTGGTTCTTGATGTAGTTGTTCTGTCGGGCTGAGAAGGCGTGTTTGCCTTCTTTCCTTTCCTTTGGGACTGACTCGGTTTCCTTTGGGCTGCTGCTTTTGTCGGCTTCGTGTGTTGGATGTTTGTCGAGCGGCAGCTGGAGGTCTGATTTGGTGAAATTCCTCTTTGGAACTGGGGGTGGCTCTTTGCTGCTGTGGTTGTTCTTTCCAACCAAAGTTTCTTTCTTTTTGTTACTTTCTTCTGCTTCCGGATCTTCTTTCTTGCTTCTGGACGGTTCTTTGGAAACTCGGTCCTCCATTTCTTGCAGGACCTCTGAGTCTGAACCACCTGCGAACCAGGCTTTATTCTTAGCCACACTGATGGCTTCTCTTGCAGCTCTGATCACATCCATGGCGCTCACCGTTGGACCACCGCCCTCTTTCTTCTTCTGATCTTCAGAGCCTTTCTCTTCCTCATCTTTCAACGCCCGTTTTGTTTTCTCCGGGACCTTCGGGGGTCTTTTCTCGTCGGCTCTTTCAGGGGAAACTGCGGTTGGATGATCTTTAGCGGGGATCAGATCCCTCGGTGAAAGCGGTGTGGTTTTTGGCAGGTCTGCAGGTCTGTCTTGCGCGTCGTTTGGTGGGTTGGCATGCGGCACCGCGCTGCTGCTCAGACATTCTTTCAGGTCGTCGCTGCCTGGACTGGCTTTCCTGTACAGATTTAGGGAGGGGTAGCTCTGCTTTCTACTCGTGGGGCTCTTGTTTGCTTTCCGATGTCGCAACGGAGAGCCAATGTTCTCGTCCCATTTGCTCTGCAGTAGATTTGCGAGTAAATAGTCGTCCGGCAGCGGCCTGTTGTCGGCTGGTTTTGTGGGATCCGGGTTGGAATCCTCCAGAATGGGACTCCAAACAGCCTGAGTGGCCGGTGTGTTTAAGCCGGAGGGGTTCCCCTCAGAGCCCAGGTGGAAGAGCTTCTCTGAGGGCGGAGACTCTGGGCTCTCCTCCGGTAACTCCAGCGTTCTGAACTTGGGCGGGCTGTAGCGGCTCTTCACCCGTTTGCGGTTGTCCTTCAGGTTGAAGAGGATGCTGGAAGCCAGTGATTTGTAGGTTTCCCGCCTGACTGGAGGCTCGGGCGTCCCTTTGGCCTCAGACTGAGACCTTCCTGGAAGGTCCAAGGCGGAGGGTGAGAGGACAGCCTGCAGGACCTCTGACGTCTCTGTCGGCTGTCTGGAGGGGATGACGGGCGTCATCAGCTGGCAGATGCTGAAGGGAGTGGAGGCCAGAGAGCTGACCTCCTCGACGGCCTTCACCTCCTTTTTGAAGGACAGCAGACTCTCATCTGCTGCTTTTGGATCCGTGTCTTGGGCTGTAGGTGCTGCAGGGTTGGCAGGGACGGCGCTCTTTGCCCTGGACCTGTTCCGCCTCCAGGGGGCGGCAGAGCCCTCCCCTCCCTCTGAGGAGCACCTCTTCTCAGGCGGGGGTGCTGCAGGCTTGGGCAGGAGCTTTGGGGGAGGAGGGGGAGCGACGGGGCGGGTTCGGGCCTCCTCGGGCTCCTCTTCGGTGAGCTCCTTATAAAACGGCAGGTGGTACCATTTGGGGGGGATTTCTGCAGACAGAATGTTGGAGACGGCGTCCTCCCGGCTGAAGGGGAAGCGGTTAAAGTCCGTCCATGTTTGGAAAGGACTGAACTCACTGTGGAGGAAGAAGTTCTTGATGTTGAGTTTCCGCAGTTTGACTGCAGCTTTCCCGTTTTTGGTTTTGGAGGATTTCCCAGACGGCAGACTGACGTCTTTGTTAGAAGGATTCTGGTTCTGTTTGTAGGTGAGGCTGCTGTGATAGCTGGAGGAGAACTCCGACAGCTCCTTTTGGATGCTGCGAAGGGCAGATTTGTCCCAGGACTCCCCGTTGGAGTCGGCCGTGACGCCGTTCCTCATCAGCATCCCCTCGCAGCTCTCCTCGGCGGCGCTCAGGGCCCTGAGCAGCGACGACATGTTCTTCTTCTGCTGCTCTTTCCAGGGCTTGGCGTCGCTCTTGTCGTGTTTGTGTTTCTGTGGCTTCTTCCGGAACGGCTCGCCGGCCAGCGGTTTGTGACAGCTGAAGGGCGAGTATCCTGACAGAAAGTCGTCGCTGTAGACGGCGTCGTCTCCCACGCACAGGCTGCGGAAGGCCCGGTCGGTCAGGCTGCTGACCTCGCGGTCCGTCTCGTCCATGAAGAGGTCGCTGAAGCCGTTGGGGAAGCGGTGGTGCAGCATGCTTCCCACCCGGTGGTCCCGGTGTCGCTTTTCCACACAGCTCATGGCGTCAGTGACGGGGGGCGGGGGGCATGGCGGGTCTGGACTTCAGCTCCGACCAAAACCAGGGAGCCTGCAGGTGCAAACAGGCCAGAGCGTTACCCACTGAACTGTTATCTGCAGAGCATGCGGCGGCTGCAGCACTTCAGACATTCATGGCGCTATTTTAAGGCTGGTACAGTACTTCAGGCTGCAGCAGCAACACGGACTGTCAGGTCACAAAAACTCTCATCTATTTATAGAAACCTTATTGTCAACATGAAACGTTTCCATTCAGAGAAAAGTTTCTCATGCAGTAACGGCCCGAAAACCTCCCTCCGTCTGCAGCTCGGAGCAGGAAGTGAAGCGGCAGACCCCCCCAGCAGCTGCTGCTTCAGTGGGCGAGGCCTCAGAATAACTCATTACCTATTTTTAAGGCCTGAGCCGAGAGCACAGACACAAACCTCGGGGCTTCAACTTCCCACGCCAGCCTGGATCTGACCTGGAAGCACCGTCACGCCGGCCGGCAGTGAAGCTGGGGGGAACTCCTGCAGCACTGAGGGGGGGACTGTTTCTGAGCACTCTTTATGGCCATGTGAAGCTGAAGTGGCCGCACGCCGTGACTTTACTGTATCTGGAGATGCTGGATGTCTTGGCTTTCCAGGTTGCCAACATTCGTGCAGCTCTCATGACCAGAGATCAGTTCTCACGCGGTGCTTTCCCAGCATCTGTTTGAGTATTTATACCTCAGGAATGAGCGAGCTGCAGGACGCCGCACCACAGAACCACAGTTTCAGCCTAATAAAGACATCATGATTCCTCAAAACTTCCACCCGTCATCAGTCTGGGTTCTGAGGCTCACCTTGGTGACGGGTCCGTCATGCTCGGTCCAGAATCCTCTGAGGTTCCAACAGCATCACTAGAACTCTGAGGCTCCCGAAGGTCCCTGATAGTTTTCCTATTGAGGTGTGGAGGAAACAACCGGAACCCGGACTCAAAGCCTGCTGGAGTCCATGTCCAGGAGTTCTGGTGCGGCCGGGTTCCTGAGCCACAGCTCAGAAAATACCAAAATAGACTCACAAGTCAGTGTGTCCAAACTGAGCGTCAGCCGAGCGTCCAGCCTGCTCACACTGGAGCAGCCGGGGGTGTCGAGTGGCCGACTCGCTGATTGGGTATTTTTGTAGCGCTGAGCGCTCATAGGCTCTGCTGCGGACCCTCGGCACCGTCTGGCACCTCCAGAAACATGACAGGGTCAAGAGGAGCGGGGAATCGACCAGCGGGCCGGACGCCGGGCGGCGCTGCTTCACACGCGGTTGGGGGGCGTCTGCTGACCCTCAGAAGGGGGGTAGACCAGTTCTTGTGGCCTGAAGGTCTGTTTACGAGGCTGAAGACACGAGAATGCCGGGTCCGGTTCAGGACCAGAGCAGCTGCTGCGGCGGCGAGTTTGAAAACAAAGACAGCTGACCTAAACATCCCATAATAGAAGATCAGTCATGATCCTGAACGATCCTGAGGATCAAAACAAACTTCTGAACAACACGTTTCCCAATCACTCGTCACGTTTGATGGACCAAAGGAATGAGATTTCACAGGAAGTCGGTTCTGATCCAGAACGTCTGTTTGTGTCTGTCAGCTGATCAGATGGTCCTCACTGTGGGGGGGGTCATTGGGGTGGGGTTGGGGGGTGACTTCTAGTGTTAACACAACATCCAGGTGAGGGCTGCCGATCATCAATCAATCCATCTTTACCAGGGTATCCAAACTTCTTCTCTTCACGGCCACATAGATGTTTTCTTCTCTGATGGGGGCGGGGTCGGATCGTGGGCTACCAGAAATAGTGAAACAATCACAGCCTAAACGTAAACATTTACGGTTTTACAGAAAGCCACATATAGACAAATTTAAAATAATTTATTACTTCAAAGAAAAATGATACTAAAACATTTTAAAAACTAGATATATAGCATTACATGTGATAGATTATTAGCTGAAGATGCTTAAAATAATAACTAAAACCACCAAAGCTAATACCGGAAAATGCTGAAGTAGATAGCTGAAAACGGTGAAGTTGATAGTTAGCTAAAATATTAGCGAAGTTCCAAATTAGCCCAAAAGATTAAAAAATCTCTAATTTAGCCAAAACAGCTAACATTTAGCTGAAATATTAGCTAGACTGTAAATTAGTCCAAAAACGTCTAAAAGATTCTTAATTAGCCAAAAACAGCTAGCATGTAGCTGAAACATTAGCTAAACTCCAAATTAGTTAAAAAACTGAAAAAGCCTAAGTTAGTCAAGACTGCTAGCATGTAGCTGAAATATTAGCTTTACCCCTGTAATTAGCCTTAATTGAAAAAAAGCCTAATTTAGCCAGAACAGTTTGGGGACCGAATGGGGAGGAGGGCTTGGCCCGACCCGCGGGCCGTAGTTTGGGGACCTCTGCTCTATACGTACAAACACTCAGATTTAACCCTTTATGACGAGAACTTCCAGACAACAGACGAAGCAAAAGTTAAATAAACCAGTTGGAAAATAAGAAACTTTGTTAACTCTGGTTTGTTTGTTTGTTTGTTTGTTTGTTTTCTGCTGAATAACTGAAAATAATTAGATGCATCAGTGAATAAACGTTTCAGGCTTTCACACATGAAAAGGTTCCCTCCATCCTCTTAACCTGCTGCACCCCTTTTAGGGTCCCGGGGTGGCTGGAGCCTATCCCGGGGGGGGGTCTCCCTGAACAGGTCACTTGTTTGTCACAGTGACACTCAATTCTGAGAAGATCTAGCTTGGAGCTGATCTTCTCGTCTGCGGTGTTTGGGGGTCAGTTCCTCCAGATGGTTCTCCGTCTGAGGAGCTGATCTCTGCACAGGAGGAGCAGCCGCTTCACGCTGGACTTTCTAAAGTCCCTTTGTGTTGGAAAGACGTCTGGGATGCTGTCAGAAGATCAGCGGCGTCCTTCTCATGGAAAGTCTCTTCCTGACTGCTGGATCCTGAACTCTGAGTCCAGAGAGGCTTCAGGATCAGGATCTGCTGTCCACGAGGAGCTGGAGGTCGGCGTGATAAAGACTGCTGCAGGAAATCGACGTCTGAACAGATTAAGATTAAAGAACGGAGAGTCTGAGAAGATGTGAAAAGAGGACGGAGACCAGAAGGTGGAGGTGGTGTTCAGAAGGGGTGAAGCTTTTTAGTGTCTTATTTATGAACTATCAGCTGATTGTGGTGCAGCTGAGATCACCGCCAATAAAATAAGTTTCTCTTTGTTTCAGTTCTTTGAGGTCTGATCAAAACCAGAAGTCAAGAGAAGAGACTTCCTGTTCCGCTCAGAGAACCAGGTCAACCTCCAGGTATGAATCTGCTGTTTGCAGCAGAAACATCAGCCTCGGCGCTGAGCGGCTGTGAGGAGGCGGAGATAAGCCGCGTCTCCAGGGCAACCAGCAGCTGCGCCCCCACCCACAGACGCAGGAAACGTCTGACAGACGGCTCGACGCAGGTCAGAGCGCCGCGCAGACATGGACGCTCTTCACACGCGTGGTCGCCCGCTGGCGTTCCTCTGGGCCGTCCTGCTGACGGGTGAGTGAACTTCAGTTCTTCTGGTTCTGCAGATAGGAGCGGGTCCACCACCAGGAACCAGAACACACGATCCAGAACACGCGATCCAGAACCAGAACACACGATCTAGAACCAGAACAGCGATGGATCAGAGTTTGACTTCAAATCAGTGACTGAAAGGTTCCAACTTTTTACTCAGATTACTTTATGAGTATTTCGGGTTTTGGTGTTCTGGTCAGAGTCCATCAGAGGGAGGAGTTTGTACCGGGAACACTTCAGGTCAGAGTGACGCCAAAACTAGGAGACGGGCAAAAACCAGTGAAGATGCAGGTCAGAAGAACCAGACTACAGGTTCTGGTTCTGATAAAAACGACCTGAAAACCAGATCAGAGGAAGACGCATGAACGGCGTTTCTGTCCTTTGGTTCTACCGTCCAGGACTCTTCACTCTGTGAACGACCAGCTGGTCTCAGGACCTTCAGGACATCCTGATCAGGGTTTAAAGGCCTGGAGACTTCTGTGGTTCGGATGATCCTGGGAATTGGGATGATCCTGAATGATCCCTTCATTCTGAGCTGGCAGGATTATGATGACAGAATGAACCAAAGCCATATTTTTGTGTTTTCAGGTGAACTCCTTTACAGTTCTGTTTACCTCACATTACCCATGAGCCTCAGCGAGCTGCTCTGCTCGCCGTGCATACCTCTCTTGATACGGTGCGTTATGTCAGAGGTCACACCGGGGTCACTGAAACCCGATCTGACCCGTTCTCAGGCTGCAGGAGCAGCTGGTTCTGGATCTGTTCTGGTTCTGAAGGGTTTGAAATGAAAGGAGGAGGAGTCACACGTGTCACATGTAAGCGGTCTTCATGACCTCCTGCTGAGCGTGCTCGCCGTCCGACCGCCCCGAAGCTCCTCTCTCTCTCCTCTGCTCTTATTTTGGCTCCTGAAGGAGCAGCGAGTCGGGTCATAAATTGTTCTGCTTTCTGTGCGTGCAGCGCCGTCACTCTGAGCTGGGTCCAGAACAGGACCGCCCCTTTTCTGGGCTTGAACAACGCTCAGCGCTCACACACTCTTTAGTCAGAAAGGTTTATTTGAGGTTGGAGTTAGTTCCTCCAGAACGATTCTGTAGATCCAGACCATTGACTGTATATATGGAAACAGCACTCAGTGGCCCCGCCCCCCTGGCATTCCGAACAGGAAGTACCTGAGAACCCCATAGACTTCAATAGAGAGATAAACAGTCATTCTAATGGTCAGAATAAACATTTTTTAACATCTTGATAATCTGAACTTTGTTTTAATTATTTTTATGTAGTTCAAGTCATGAACTGACCAATCAGATGCCTCAATAAAAGTAGGCGGAGTCTGCTGCCCCATGTCCGATATCCAAAACGTTTGACTGAGTTTCACTTTCAAGTGGAAGAGGTGTGGCCTTCCAACAAGCTCACTGATTGGTGAGAGTGGTTGCCATAGAAACACAGACCGACTTGGACCAACCGCTGTTTACTGACGTCTGGCTCCAACATGGCGGCTTTGTATCGCAAATAAATGACAGAAGTGGGAGGTCCATTCGCATGGATGAAACAGACTCGTCGCATCAGACTGATGAGGACCTCGAAGCACGAGTCAAAGTCTTGGCCCGGGGGCCGGATCCGGCCCTCCGGGTGATTCTATCCGGTCCTCCAGATCATTTAATTTATTGTTAATGACCCGATGTTATTTTGAGCTCATTTCTAACTTGTATAATTTTGACAAAATACACTTTTATGGAGAGTAAAATATTAAAAGTTATTTAAGGTTTAAGTTGATTTATTCTGGAATAATATTCCTGCCTTTTTATTATTCAGAATTATGTCAAAAAGTTACGGTTTTAAAGTTTTAAAAGTGTAGTTTTAGTGTTCAGTAAATGTTTATCCTGTTCACCTCAGGTGTGTTTTAGATTTTGACTCCCTGAACGATTGAGTTTGTCACCCCTGCTTTAAAGGGTCACCAAACATTGACCTTTGAGGCTGACTCCGCCCACAGCCAAAATATGAAATTCCTTCAGAGGGCGGGGCTGAGAACAGGACTGTTTTCATTACGGGAGCCGCAGATGATGTGGAGCTTTAAGATTTGACCAATAAAAAAAATCTATTGTAATTCCTCATTTGAACTTACAGACGTCAACAACCAAAAAGTTGATTTTGGTTTGGTTTCCCTTTAACAAACACCAGAGCAGATCCAGAAAAAAGATCCTTCAGCGTCGGCCTTTGCTCTGCAGAACGGCTTCTCAGGTCTGCTGTTTTCTGATGGAGGAACAGGAAATGTGGGCCACAGCTTCCTGTCTGTGCAGCTCGCCCCTTCACACTGACAGAAACCATGTCTTTCAGAGAGCGCGGTGACGGCGGAGGGAGCAGATCCTGGACAGGGATTCGGTGAGTGACCGCTGGGAATATTCCGGGTCATCAGAGATGCAGACGTCGGCCTCTCTAAACTGAACGAACGCAGATCTGCTCTAATGATTCAGACTGTAGTCTCTGGAGCTCAGGATCTGACCTGATGGAAACCAGGCAGACGGTTGACGCAATGTTTCTGGAAACTGGAACTCAGTTTGGAGATGTTCTCAGGGAGCGTGGAGGAAACCTGTGCTGAAAAAGATGAAGCAAACTAAATCCTTTAAAAACAAGTAAAATGTAAAATAAATAAAAAATAAATGGGTTGGTTTGTTCTCTGAATAAATGCTTCAAAAAGAGGAAAAAAAAGTAATTTTATATCCTGGAAAACTCATTAATCCTGAAGTTTTCATTCATTGGTGGAGATGTTTACTCCTCAGTGAAATCTTCTCAGACGTCTTTAGTTTTAGACGTTACGTCATCAAGCTCATAAAGTTCTGGTCCTGAACTCTGATCTGATCTCGTGACTTCTTGGCCCGCTCTGGGTTCTTCAGGAACGTTCTGCTCTCGATGAATCCCAGATGTTGGGTTTGGATTTCCATCTGAGCAGCTGATGGAGGCGTGACGGCGTGCGGCCGCCGCTGCTCAGTAAACATGTTGGGAAATCAGACATCCAGCTGGTCAGCTGCCATGGGGGCGTGTCCGCCATGGCGGCGTGTCCGCCATGGGGGCGTGTCCGCCATGGGGGCGTGTCTGCCATGGCGGCGTGTCTGCCATGGGGGCGTGTCTGCCATGGCGGCGTGTCTGCCATGGCGGCGTGTCTGCCATGGGGGCGTGTCTGCCATGGCGGCGTGTCTGCCATGGCGTCGTGTCTCGTCTCCGTCACTCAGACCCTCAAGCTGCTGCTTCTCCCTCCAGATCTAAAGTACATTCTGATCGGGGGCGGGATCGGCCTGTTCTTGGCCGCCGTGTTCCTCGCCACAAAGATCTGCATGATCCAGCGGCACATCCTGGACATGTGCTCAGGTGAGAGGATGACCTTTTCCAAACGTGACCTCCACACGCTAACCTGACATCTCCGTCGATGCTCTCTTGCAGGATGCGGCCTTCAGAAGTCTTCTGAGGTGAGAGGTTCTGTTCATGTTCTGGACCGACCCGCTTCAGCTCACAATCCTCTAATAACTATGTGACCGCAGCTCCACATGGGGGTGTTGAGCCACGCCAGCCAGTCGGAGCATCCAATGGAAATGGCGTCCAACGTTACCTGAAGTTAAAGGTCGCAGACATCACCTGATTCCTGAATGTGAAGAACTTTACACGTTAAATAAATATATGTTACAGAAATGAGGCGGTTTGTTTATGGACTCTCAGGTCAAAGGTCATCCACCATTTCTCATGTTTTGAACTGACGGTGTTCGTTTAACCTTTACCTTGGTAATACTAATACGGACACTCAAACATTTTCACGCTAAAATAAATCCACTGGCTTGAGGGAACGATCAAAACCAAGAAATGAACCAACTGGATTCACGGTTCCACGATTGAATGTCTTTGATCTGTTTCCCATCCACAGAAACATCCACTGTAACTTGGATTTTTAACGATCCCCCAAAAGGCCCCAGTTTTCCTTCGCCAGGTCCAGGATTCCTCCATCGTCAAGAAGGACCTCCAACAGTTCCGGTTTGGAGCAGGTCTCCTTCAGCCAATGATGGAGATCCTGGTCTCAGTCATGCTTGGTGAACACATACAAAGACGTAATCACCTTTTAACCACAATATTACATCACTGTTTTGTAACTTCCATGTTTGTGGTGTTTCTAACAGCTTCTTCTAGCACTCTTGATAATGGAGGACATAGATAAAATAATTGACCAGATTATTTCTGTGTTCATATGTTAGATCAGAATCAGATAATATGACACAACAACTACCAACGTCTTCCACTGAATTGAACTTTATTCCCAGAGGGATAAATTAATCTGTCATGGTACCAGAAAAAGTCCAAAAAAAACAGTTGCATGTAGCATATTAACATAAAAACACGTATATATAAGTATAAACACACATAGATCTACAAATTTGCAAACAACATATTCCTATAACATAAATATGAATATAAATAATATACACACCTATCTACATGCCTTTATATACATATGCGATATTTAAACATTTAAACCGCGGTGTTGTACAGTCTGATGGCTGTGCAGAGGAGTGGTCTACGGTAGCGCTCATTTCTACACTGGGGTGTCTCAGTCTGCAGCTGAAGGAGCTTTTCAGCCCCACCAGAGTCTGATGCAGAGGGTGAGAGCCGTTGTCCATGATGGATCTGACTTTGGACAACATCCTCCTCACACCCACCTCCTCCACAGAGTCCAGCGAGCAGCCCAGGACAGAGCTGGCCCTCCTCACCCGCCTGTTGATTTTCTTCTTATCCCGGTCAGAGCTGCTCGCTTCCCAGCAGACAACAGCCTAGAAAAGAGCCGAGGCCACCGCCGAATCATAGAACGTCCTCAGCAGATGTCTGCAGACCCCAAAGGACCGCAGTCTTCTCAGGAGGTGGAGGCGACTTTGACCTTTCTTGTAAAGGTCATTGATGTTGTGGGACCAGCCCAGTTTGTTGTTCAGATGAACACCCAGGTACTTGAAACTGTCAACAGTGACTATTTCATCTCCCTGGATGTTCACCAGGTGTGGGTCACCGTCCTTCTACGGCAGTCAATCACCATTTCCTTGGTGTTGCTGGTGTTCAGACACAGGTGGTTGTTCTCACACCAGCTCACAAAGTCCTCGATGACCGACCTATACTCTGCATCATCTCCCTCAGACACACAGCCCACAACAGCTGAATCATCTGAGTATGACAGCTGTTGGTGTTGTAGGTGAAGTCCGAGGAGTAGAGTGTGAAGAAGAACGGTGACAGTACTGTTTCCTGAGGGGCTCCAGTACTGCAGACCACCACCTCAGAGACACAGTTGTGCAGACACACATACTATGGCCGGTTGGTCAGGTACTCCATGGACCATCCCACCAGTCGCTTATCCACTACCACTCACTCCAGCTTCACTCATAGAAGTCCAGGCTGGATGGTGTTGAAGGCGCTGGAGAAGTCAAAAAACATCATTCTCCCAGCGCTCCCAGCAGTCTCCAGATGAGTCAAGACCCGGTCCAGCAGGTAGATGATGGCGTCTCCCCCCCCCGATCCTTGGCCTGTAGGCGAACTGCAGCGGGTCAATTGTGGTGTTCACCACAGAGCGGAGATGTTTAAGGATGAGTCTCTCCATGGAGGTGGGAGGTCAGGGCGACTGCCCTGTAGTGGTTGGGCTCCTTTGGGTTTGATGTCTTCGGAACCGGAACCACACAGGAGGTCTTCCACAGGAGAGGGACCTTCCCCAGACTCAGGTTGAAGATGTACTGCAGTACATCACAGAGCTGACCTCACAGCTCCTGAGCAGACTGGGGCTGATGCCGTCTGGTCCTGCAGCTTTCCTGGTCTTCAGTCTCGAGTTCCCTCCTCACCTGGTCTGATGTAAAGGAGAGGGGGGGGACAAAGGGGGGCTGGTGATGTGGTCAGTTGGAGTGGGGCAGAGACTGGGAAAAGGGAGCTGTGAAGATGACCAGGGCAAGGTGGAGGTAGATGGTGGACAGAAGACATGTGAAGAGGTGGGAGGAGAGATAGAAGCAGAGGGAGAGGGGTTAGTGTTAAAAAACAGGTTTAACTCACTGGCCCACCGCTGGTCTCCATCAGGTCTCACTCTGGTATTACCCTGTCCAAAGCCTGACATGTTCTTCAGTCCTCCCCAATCCTCCCGTGTGTTGTTCTCTTCCAGCCGCTCCTCCAGCTCCTCCCTGTAGCTGTCCTTGGCCTGTCTGATCTTACGCTGGAGTTCATGTTGAACTTTCCTCTGCTCCTCTCTGTCCCCTGAAGAGAAAGCCCTCTTCTTCTGGTTCAGCAGGGCTTTAAGCTCAGGGGTCACCCAGGGCTTGTTGTTGCTGAAGCACCGAACCACAGGCAATCCACATATGAATTAGAGAGGGGAGAGTGGCAGATAAGGAGGCGTGGTTAAAGTCCCCGGTGATGAGCAGGAGGGTCTGCATCCGGGTCACCGCGCCTGGAGCAGCTCACACGCAGCTGCAGCATCAGCAGTGGGAGGGATGTACACGTTAAACGATATAACGAGTGTAAACTCCCTCGGGAGATGGTACGGCCGCATGACCACAGCGAGTAGCTCGATGTTTGCAGACCAGAGCTGTTCTTTAGTGCAGATGTGCACCGGGTTGCACCACCTGTGATTGACGTACACCGCGACCCCCCCCCCCCACCTTTCTTCTTTCCACTCTCCGCCTCACTGCTGTCCACTCGTAGAAGTTTGAACCCCTCCAACGAGACCACGGAGTCTGGAGTCAGTCCATTCAGGTCTCCGTGAAGCACATGATGCTGAGCTCCCTGAACTCCCGCTGATTGGTCAGAAAGCTCCTCGATCTTATAAAGAGAACGGACGTTACCCGTGATGACAGCTGGCACATGGGGCTCATATGTCCGCCTCCTCTCCTGGAGCTTCTGTCCAGCTCTGCAGCCTCTTCTCTTCCTCCGGATCTCTTTGGGGATGTCCAGTTTCTCGGTGTTGGGCAGGGCTATCAGCTGATCACGGGTATACAACAAACGCGCCGTTGATAAGTCCGTTAGAAACAAAAACATGAACAAGAAAAAAAATGTCTCGATAAAAAGTAGAGAAAAAGAAAGTAGAATAATAGAGGTGTCAAAAAGTAATCCCACCGTGAACAGGGTTGGAAAAACCAAGAAAAAAAAACAATCTAAAAGGCGGAGATGCCAAAACACGCAGCTGTTCGAACGGCGCCAGTGGTCGATAAAGCCTAAGATCCTATCCACTTATTATTAGTGTTAGTTCAGGGTTGTAATCTGAGCTAACAAGAGAGAGTTAATAAAGGGATGATCTCTACAAAGGGCAACAGTCTCACCATTTCATTGAGCTCCTGCTGAGCTGCAGAACAAACACAAAAAATGTTCCTTGTTTTTTGACTAAAGGAGGCTACTCATCCTTAAAAGACTATAGGAATACTTTTATCATAGACCAAAATGTAACTGGAGTGAGACTTTAAAGCCACAAACAGGAAGCAGGAAAAACAAGACAGAAAAAAGTAAAGAAAAGAAACGAGTAAATTCAGAAAAAAGTGTTCATGATTTATCAATAACTAAATATTGAATATTTCTGACCATAAAAAGGGATTTTAACAAGTTCCAGCACAACGATGCTGATTGACTTTTTAACAGAGCTCAGACTACAGGAATCAGAAGACAATAGTTTATGATGGAACACGATTGAACCATCAGTGCACGTCCCTTTGGATTTAGAGCAGTTATTGATGCATTTGAATGAACTGAACATCTTTTATGAACCTGCATGGAACTAAAACATCCATAGAGGACATCGGTGTTCTGGTTTAAAACAGGAATTAAGATGGAAAACCACTGAGGTACAAATCACAGCTAATATTTCTGACTTCAAAAACACTTTCCACGATCATAGCATGAATGTTTACCTCCAACTTAGTGTCGTTTCATCGATCTTCATATGACTGAAAGTCCCAATGTCTCCAACCAGACGCCTCCCTCCACAGGGACGTGTTCATTGTGAATCCATCCTACTTGAAGATAAGAAACCTCAAACATTTTAAAACAATTCGTCCAAGTAAACCACTGATTTCAAACCAAAATCCTCCTGAAATGTTTGAAGGATTACCGGCATCACTTGAACGTTCTTTAGTGGGACATGTTCTTATCCACGTTGATCTTGTTCAGACTGGAAACAGAACAACCACAGTCAGCTTTTCACAGACACGATGACAACCTTCTCGCATGTTGACAGCCTCTTGGACCAGACCTGGACTGACATTAGTGTCAGAGGACTGGAAGAACTGTCTTGGAACACGTATGGTGGATTTTTGCCAAAGAGACCGTATCCTCTCACGATGTCAGAGATAAAACCTTTCGACTGAACTCCTCAGATAAAGTTATTCTATCAAAGAATTTCCATCACTGATCACCGCCGCCTTGTTTTATTTTTTCAATGCTCCAGATGTTGCGGTGGCCTTCATGAGGTTCCAGAACATACCTTTAGGCTCTTCTTGGATTCTAACAATTTGGATGTGCACATTTCACAGCCTGTAATACAGAAAGACAGAAATAAGTGATACTGCAGATAAATGCAACTCTGGGATGAGAATGAAACGGGAATCTGATGTCTGCTCAAAGGGTCCGTTTATTCTAGAATAAAAAGATCTACCACCAAAAGAAGAAGCCGCCCCACATCTCTGGTCATCCTAGTCTTATATACATACGTGACAAAAAGCAGAGCACACAAACCGCTCCTACTTGAACAAAAACATGATTTCCTGGCCGAACCATTGGGACTATACGTGGTCAAAACATGTTTCCTTCATCTTTTTGGACGAGGCAGTGGTCACATCACCCTAAACTTTATCCTCAAATGTTCCAGTCTGGTATCAGAGTTTTGGACAGAGCAAGTTTATTTTCAGCTCACCAATTCCTGGAAGAACTGGTCAAATCATTATGCATGCAGTTCATTCTCGGGGTGGAAACTCAAATGATTGAACAAGATTCAGAGTATCAGCTTTTCCTTCAGACTTCTGTACATTAGAGCAGTAAAACAGACGAGGAGCTATCGAATCCTTTACTTCATATAGTTATTTTAACTCATTAACATGCATTTCACCGTTTTACAGGTATCATGAAACCATTTATTAAATCTACTTTTGTTTGATTAGTATTTGCAAACAAAACCTGATTTGAAGACAGATCCCAAGATAAAGAGGGCCTAGACCAGATCCATGAGGAACCCCAGAACTTAAGTTTATTTTTTTATGTTTTGAGTCACTGAAGCCCCAAACATCTCATCTATCCATGGAGATGGAACCCAAAACATCCCATTTCTGCCCCTTGAATCATTCTCTTCAGCCTCTAGGCAGCAATGCTCCTCAGTTCAGAACCAAGCCAAGAATCTCAGAACAACATTTGATTGATGCTCAGGTTTATTCTTCAGGCTCAGACAGCTGGCGGCTCCAGTTTCACCTGCAGAGAACGAGCATCAGTTTCAGGAAAGTCTCCTCCGTCAGGGTGAGGACCTTTACCTCAGTACATCTTCTCTTTGGTCATCTGAAAGCCTTGCTGGGTTTCCAGAAGAGGAATGTGGTCAAAGGTGTCCTGGGTGTATTTGGCGTCAGAGCGGAAGTCCCGGGCTCGCTGGTACCCGCTGCTGGACTTGATGACGTGGGACGACGGGAAGACGGGCCGCTCCTCCACCATGCCCAGAGGGACGTGGTCGGAGGTCCAGGCGTAGCGTGGGAAGCCGCGCTCCGGCTCATGACTCATGGTGTCGGCAATCATGTCATAGATGTCGGGCCCCTGCTCAGAGAGGCCTTTACCTGATCCAGAGGGAGCTCCGCCCCCAAAGACGGGCCCTCCTCCAGAACGGCCGTAGAGGAAACCTCCAGTTCGACCTGAAACACAAAGTTTCCTCAGAGGTCGGAGCATCTGCAGCAGGAAGCAGAAGACAGACTCACTTTTCCTGACAGGATAGGAGTCTGCAGCCAGGAGGAGCAGGAACGCCATCCAGGAGAACCTGTCCACATAGAACCATGAACACAAGAACAGACACACCAGACTCAACAACTACACAACTTACTGCAGAACGCAACCGGTACTCATGATTAGAACCTTCACTCTGGTCTCTCTGACTCTATCAACACTTTCCAACCTCAGCTGTCTGCCAGGAGCACAAACACCTGAACTTTTATCTGCAGCTCATCAGCAGATCTGATCAGACTCATTGCCCTCACCTGCTCCAGACCTCAGCGTCTCCATGACGACCTCCACAAGTCTGGAGATCTGATCCTCGGTCAGGGAGACAGAGGTTGGTGGGATTTAACCTGACATGTCAGGAAAGTCTTCTGCAGAATTTCTGATCCGGATTTCCCTGAAAGCTGATTCTGTTCTGGACGTTCCCTTCAGGTGTTCGCTGTGAATCTTCTTCTGCTCAGAGTCCTTCTCTCTGTTTGAAGCGGTTCTCTGGTCCCTCAAAAAGAAACGGATCAAACTCAGACTCACTACAAACCTTCACAGCACCTCCTGCAGGAGGAGGATGGAGGTCCCGCGTCAGTCGGGTTCCTCCTGCAGAGTCCTGGGAGCTGAAGGGTTCTGCTGGGTCGGCGACACGGAGAGTTTATCAGGAATGCATGAGTTCTGTTCAGTATACGACCAGAACATCTTGAATATGGTGAAGCTGTTCAGGTTCAGTTTGAGGTTCTGTTATGGAAGCAAAGTTCTGATCCTGCTGAGGCTCATGGAGGCACCAGGGGCCCGTTCCAAGAAGCAGGTTCAACAAATTTAGAGTTCAAACCTGAACTTAGAGTCACTGGACTCTAAATTCCCAAACTCAGGGTTTTCGGTTCCAGAACAGCTGAAAATGTTTGATTCAATCAACTTGAAGTTGTCAGAACCAGAACCAGCTGTGAGCGTCGCGACCATTAAAAGCTCTGATCAATGGAGCAAAGACAGCACGATTCACCATGGCAACGGGAGCAAACAGCTGAGTTTAGTACGTCCGGCGAGGGAAATTGATAAGTTCCTGCAAACATATGCGACTATAGGAGAACATTTTCATCAAGAAAAGCAACACAGCTGCAGCGGTAGAACAGAGAGAAAATATCTGCAGTTATTTGAATCATTTCTAATAATGAATAAATAATGTCAGGAAGGTTATTTTGTCTCTTGTTGAGTAAGGAGTGGTTTTTGATCTGTTACTAATTTAACCAGTAATCTCCGTAATCGCATGAATGACCAGTTTTGATCAATCCTCTACCGACGTAAATAACATTTCCTCTGGATTAATCAGCCTCCTCTCTACATGATCCTCTATGAATGAACATGTCATTTTGGTTTCTGAGTGGTGAAAACGTGACGTCTCTAACGTGAATGTTCTCTAAATGTTCATGAGGAACTCATATTTGAACATCTTTCACTTTAAAAAGGGGCGGAGACCTCAGAGAACTCTAAGTTTCCTGAAGAAAACCTGCTACCGACCAGGTTTCGTTCACAGACTCAGTTACCATAGTGATTGATTCTGAGTTCAGCTTAACCCGCTTCTTGGAACGGGCTTGGTTTCGCCCACTTTCCCGGGTTTGAGTTATCCCTCTTTCTGGAACCGAAAACTCAGAGTTTTGCCGAATTTGGAGTTCACGAACTCAGAGTTCCAACAAAACCTGCTTCTTGGAACGGGCCCCAGATCTACAACCTTCAACACCCAACGAGCCATTGGGCTGGATCTCTGACCACCGACCCAGAAGAACCACGAAGTTCTTCAACCTCTAAAAACAGGACGGATTTGTTATGTTCATAAACGTGAATGAACTGTTTTTTGTCATGATAAGAAGATAAAATAGCCTTTTTAGAAGTTCTGAAGAATTTTTCAAAATAAGACACTTAATTCATAATAAAGGATCATCTCAACGTAATGTCAGCAATGCTTTAAAAATGTTATTTTACCTTTTGTGGAGCATCTCAAAGATAAATATGTAAATCTAACTCATCAAAAGAAACCAGAGCTAATAGGTCTGGAACCTTTAGCTCTACAGTTTGGTCGTTTCTTACAGATCAGAATCGAGCTGAAAGTCCTACGTTATTGTTTGGAAAAATTCACAATATTTATGTTTTTGTAAACATTAAAAATCAGTTTTAAAATGTAGATTTGAAATATTGCAACATTAAATGTTGAATTCTATGACTGTCTTTATTTACTTTTGACAGCAGCTTACATGAGTTCCTTTCAAAATAAAATACACCAATTAAAATCCTGCTGCTTCAGCAGAGTAATTTCAAAATAAAATCCAAGACAGTCAAACGTGACGTATTTTTTTAATTTAAAGACTATTGAAGTAGAGTCCAATTATTTAACAGAAAACCCCTCAAAACATCACAGATAAATGGAGCTTTTATTCTCTTTTTTTAAGATGTGAGGCACAAAACACATTTTTATTTTTAATTTAGAATTAAAAACAATTCTAAATTATTTTCAATTCCACTTGTTTAAATAACAGTTGTGGAGACTTTTATTTGATTATCATTTCAAAGATAAAAACATTTCTACAGAATTTCAGTTACAACATTCTGCTAAAAAGAAATGGAAATAACTCTTGGATTATTTATTTGAATCGTTACCAATAAAGGGAAATAAGAACCAGGCTCCAGAACCCTGAGTTACATGAATGGTTTGGATTTTTCAAACTGAAAAATGTTTGTCAAAAAAATAGAAAATGTGAAGCTAAACTCTGGCTGAGCTTCCTGTCCTCAAATTATATTATTTTAGAAATGGTTTATTTCAATCAATCAAAATAATCATTTAATCCAATCCTTTACCAGAAGTTTCCCTCCATGAAGACACGTCAAACACAGGATAACTGGACGTTTAGAGAGATTGTCTGAAAGGAGGAAGCAAACTTATATAATCGACGCACCATTTCCTCTACATTTATTATCACTGGATATAATTCAGATCTTTCCAACGTAGATTCAGGTTATTAGAAGCTAACTTAGCTTGCAGCTCTTCTAAAGCCTTTCCCGGGTCTGTAACTCCAGATGAGTCTCGGTTTTTCTCTCTATATCACAGAATTACTACGTTTTCTGCAGTAATTCTGTGATATTTCCAGTTTCAAATCACCTGCTGGGAGTTGGAAGTGAATTCAGAAACTCCCCCTAGTGGTCACCAGCTGAACTGATGCTGTCAGCGTTCTGCTCTGGAGTCAGTGAACACATGCAGGATCCTTTAAATCCTTTATTGTGGAGTGGATCCTGTCATCAGTAGATCCCGTAGGTGTGCTCCTGCCCGTCCCGGTATCGGTCCAGGTATCGCAGTGGCTGTCCGTGGGGGTACTTGACCTGTGGCGGGTGGTAAACCGGCGGTCTGACGAACTCGAACACCGGCTCCCTCATACCTGCAGGCCGAAGAAGAGCGTCATGGTTCCTGTTCCCACACAGACTGGGAGTGGCGGCGGCGGGACTCACGGAGGACGGCGTGGAAGGTGTCCGTCACCGACTCGTCCCACTGGCTCTGGAAGAACGCCAGGCCGGCGGGCGTCATGTGGTCCTGGTGCTTCCGGTAGAAGTCCAGCGTCTTGAAGGTGCGCTCCTGCAGGGAGAGACTGAAGAGAGAGGTGGATGAGGCTCCGCCCCCTTCCTGACAGTAACCATGACGATGATCTGCCCTTTTTTCTGCTTTTAACTTTAGAGGAAGTGGATGAAACAGCTCATTCCATGACTCTCGTATTTAAGACGCCGTTTCCACGGCGACGGCTCACCACGGCGACGGCCTGGCGTCCTCCTGGAAGTCCACGCGTCCGTCCTGCTTGAAGAGGACGAAGACGAAGCGCTGGAAGCCGGTTCCTCGGGCCGGAAACGGGGGCAGATAGTGACACAACTCCTCCCCCTCCTGCACCGCGGCGCCGGGGACGTTCCCCCTGCAGAGACCGCCACACGCCTCAGAGAGGGCGCCGCGCTGAGGGCACGCCCCCTCGCTGAGGGACGGGTACTTACAGCAGCCAGTGGACGTACTCCGCCTCGCTGTCCTGGAGATGCTCGTCTGAAACGAGAGAACCGCAGCTTTAGACACAGCAGAACCGGGCCAGAACCGAGCCTGGTCCAGAGGAACCTCCAGACAGGCGACGGACAGGTGAGGCTCACCTGGAGACGTGAGGAGCAGAGTCCAGAGGGAGCCCTCCTCTGCAGCGAAGCTGACCTCGGGGGGGGACGCCGCCTGCAGGGGAGCGAGGAGGCGGTCCTTCAGTGGAGTCCACGCCCAGAAACCAACGGCCCGCTTCGGCGCCGCAGACTCACCTGGGTCGGTGTCAGACGGTTCCCGTGATGAACCTGAGCGGCGCCGTCCTGGCCGTAGCGGATGCGAAGCGTGACCTGCGGCAGGAAGTAGGCGTTGGGGAAGAGATCCCTGAAGACGCCGTAGTGGTCGGCGAGCCTCCGGACGTGGAACGGGGCGGCGGTCTGCTCCCAGGTCTCCTGGACCCGATCCAGATCGACTTTCACTGGAGACGTAAACAGAGACGAAGAACCGCAGGAAAGGTTCTGAAGAAGGAACATCTCAAATAACAAAATCCTGAAAAGACTAAAAGTCATTTCTGTTCAGTAAAGAAGAAAAATCCAAACTGAAGATTCAACAAATAAAATTCATTTTTCTGAATTTATTCTTGTGAAATTTGTAAACATTTAGTCATTAAATCTTTGCTTTGTTCTGATTGGTTAGAAAAAGCTAAAAAACAAACTTTAAAGCTAAACTGAAGTGAAAGCCGAGAAACCTTCAAACACGAATGTTTACACAACTGAAGGGTCATAAATAAAATTCATTCTCATGTTTTAGATTTTCTCATTTCCTGAACATCAAAGCTAAACTCAGGTGAGTTCCAGCAGATCTTACGCGTCCTCAGGCGCGCCGCCCTCTCCAGCTCCACGCTGCTCCTGTTGTTCCTCATCACCTGTCTCCTCTCCTTCTCCTCCTTCCTCCTGTGGGAGGCGCGGCACGGCAGTCCGATGTCCACGCGCTCCGCACCTGCAGACACCACAAAGCGGCATGAGGGGCGTGTCCGTGGGTGGAGCCGGCGGCATCGTCCTCACCGTGTTCGGGGTCGGCGCCCTCCAGGTGGCTCCTGTAGGTCTTCCACCAGGCCGGTTTGCTCCTGGCCTCCTCGGCCGCTCGGAGGTACCGCGTGTAGCTGCGGTACTTCTCCAGGGACTCCAGGCTGGAGACGTCGATCTCCTCGTTTGGCATGGGACCCAGGGGGGGGACGCGCTTGCACAGGTGAGCTGGGAGGGGCAGAAGAAAACACTGGTGTCATCTGAAGTTCTGAAGGTGGATCACGTGGTTCCACTCAAGTCTCAAATTCAGAGCTGCAGTCTGAAACCATGAGGAACACCTGATGCAATACTGAGAAAACACCCGAGGAACACGTGAGAAAACACCTGAAGAAACCCTAAAGGACACCTGAGGAACTTCACAAAAACCACGAGAAACACCAGAGGAACACCTGAAGAAACCCTGAAGGAACACCTGAAGAAATACTGAGAAAACACCAGAGGAACACGTGAGAAAACACCTGAAGAAACCCTGAAGAACACCTGAGAAAACACCTGATGAAATACTGTGTAACACCTGAGGAACATCACAAAAACCACGAG
>NC_050530.1:5697756-5702623 GCF_002922805.2 Oryzias melastigma | reverse complement strand
CGCATGCGCTCAAACGAGCACAGCTCGAATGTCAAACCTCGAGTTTGACATTTTAGGATTTCGAACCTCCGTTTTGGACGGAACCGTCTCCGTACCTGTTGTGACGAATGTTCGGACGTTTCGGAACCACGAGTCCGCTGAATTTCTCCGGGACACCGAGGCTACACCGCGCAGCGCCATCTTTACTGCCCCTCCTCCGTCTGTTTCCGGTGGCTACAGGAGCCGGGAGGGCACTTTCTCAAACGCAAACATCAGTCAATACATAAAAAACGAATAAAGAATGAAAAGAGCAGACTTCCGTGTGGGTAATTAATTTGAATCCATTATTAATTAAAATGAATAAATAAATGGACATTTTAAAAGGAAAAACATATTTATATACCATTATACTTTGGTGTTGTTCTGCTTTGATGATAAATATGTTGATTGTTTCTCAGAAAACAATAAATGGTTTTAGTAATACTATTAAACGCCTTTTGTCTTAAAATAGTTGTTTTTTGGTGTGAATATCTGAGTTTTATTATTATTATAACGGAGCCCGTAGTCATTTCTCCTGCGGTCCGTGAAGGCGTCGTCCCTGCGTGTGACGTCATCAGGACGTTCCTCTGTTGTCATTCAGGTGAGCGTGTCGGTTCTTGTGGTAAGGATGGTTGTTTTGTTGTGGAGCTGTTGTTATTTACATGATTGTGTTTTTAGGGAAACGTTTGAAGGTTTGGGCACGTGACTGTGAGCACGTGACCGGCCGGGCTGCTGGACAGACTGAAGCTAACGATGCTAACGCTAGCTTCCTGCTGGCTGAGTGAATGGATTTTCTTTGTTTATTCTCCGCTCTGGAGGGTTTTGTTGATTCGGTTCCGGATCGGTTTCAGACTGAGGTTTATTATGGAGTCAGATTCTGACTTTGAAGGTGAAGATGGAGAATCTGTGACGCTTTTAGCTCATTTTGGCCCCCAAAAAGTAGCTCTTCCATCAGGTTGCAGGTGCAGGAGGGATGTTTCCGGATTCACCTCCTTTTGAGTTTCTAACATTCTCGGGTTTGAGATCAAATATCTGGAAGCTCCTCCTCCTCATCATCATCATCATCGTCATTCCTCTTCTCTCTGCAGGTTCCTCCTGGTACCAAGATGGAATCCCAGAACTTCAACCTGACATGTGCCATCTGCCTGGAGCGCTTCAAGATCCCCGTCACCATCCCCTGCGGCCACACCTTCTGCATGAACTGCATCACGGTGCACTGGGACACCAAGAGGCAGCGCGCCGCCGGCCTCCAGTGCCCCATCTGCAACGAGGAGTTCCCCACCCAGCCCGCCCTGAAGCGCAACGTGTCGCTGTCGGTCCTGACGGAGGCCGCCAACAGCGCCACCTGCAGGGAGCCGGCGAGGGGCGGCGAGGGGGCCAGGGCCATGCAGCTGTGCGACCAGCATAAGAAGCCTCTGGTCTACTACTGCAGGAAGGACAAGATGTCCGTGTGCTGCGAATGCGGCATCCTGCAGTGTTTGGAGCACGAGAAGGTGCTGCTGGACGCAGAGCGGGAACACCAGGAGGTGAGGCGGCACGGCCCCGCCCCCACACACGCCTCACCTGTTCACTACAACACCTGTCTGTGTCCACAGCTGCTGCTGGAGAGGAAGAGGACCGAGGTGGGGGTCCTGCTGGAGGAGACGCAGAAGAGTGTGACGGAGCTGGCCGACAACATCAGTCAGGCCCAGGTGGGTTCTGGGGTCAGAGGGGGCGAGGTCATCCCGGTTCTGGTCTGGAGAAGACGTGATGATGGTCGAGGAGTTCGGAGGCAATGGATCAAAAAAGAGTTAACATTTCAATCAATCAATATACTTTATTAATCCCCTGGGGGGAAATTCATTAAATAAACAGATATTTGATTTGGACACTTTTGGAGGATTCGATAGTGCAGCCTCTTCCTGAGGTCAAAGGTCAACACAGCTTCATTTGCAGATGTAACCTGGCGGTCCGGGTGGAATTCTGTGACCGTTTCTTTTCCCACTTCGTGTAGAAATCACCAAACTTCACAGGCTGTTGGTCCTGCAGCCATCCCATAATATTCTTCAGAACTTCCTCCGTGTTCTGACGTGTTTCACTAGAGGATTAGGACATTCAGAAGGTCGCAAAGAAGAATTCTGAAAAGAATCACAACCTTCAGTCCAGAACGGGTCAGAACTCATCCAGAACTCTGACATCATAGAGCAGAACCATGACATCAGGAGGTTCTGGTCGGGTTCCTCTGGATCCACATCCAGCAAATCGCTCTAAACGGCGTTTTCCACCAACAGGTGACCCTGCAGCAGACGTCCGCCTGGGTCAACCTGAAGTTCTCCTCGCTGATCAAGATCCTGGCGGAGAAGCAGGAGGACACGCGGCGCTTCATCGAGGAGCAGAAGGAGGCGGCGGTCAGTGAGGCCCACGGACGCCTGTCCCAGCTGGAGGAGCAGCGGCAGAAGCTGCGCGAGTGCCAGAGCCAGATCACGGACGTGCACAACCTGTCCGACACGGAGCTCATCAGGGTGAGGAGCTCCGCCTCTGGCATGCAGAGGGGCGTGGCTTAGCAGTTAGTTGTGTCCGCTGTGGCTTCCTGTAGAATGTAGGTTCTAGATGAGCTCTGCTGCATTCCTCTCTGCAGGAGTCCACTCTGGTAGAAGTTCCTCATTTCAAGGAGATCCCCACCAGCATCTCCCCGAACCTTCAGGAGCGTCTGAACGGCGTCACAGAGGTTCTGTCCCGCGTCTCCAAGCTGGTTTCTGAGGACCTGGACCGGGCCGTGAGCCTGATGGTGGGCCAGGACAGAGACGGTAACCCACGCCGGCACTCTTTGATCTGCAGCTCGTGTGTCTCTGAACCTAAACCGGAACCGTCTGGTCCAGGTTCTCCTCACGATAAGAGGCCCGTTCTGGCTGTGGTTCCGAGTCCTGCGGCGCCGTGTCAGCCCGGAGGGAGGGAAGGCCTGAGCGCCTGTGAGTCACTCCATGTTACGTACGGCGTTCAGCCGGCTCCAGCAGCTTGGAAGGTTTCTCCGGGTTCTGGTTCTGTTCTGACTGATGTTTGGACCTCCTCCCTGCAGATCGATGCTCCCTGACCTTTGACCCCCGCACAGCCAACGGGAATCTGGTTCTGTCCCAGGAGAACCGGCGGGCGGAGCACCTGGCGTCCGGGCCGCGGCCGGTCCCGGCGAACGACGCCCGCTTCGATCACACCTGGCAGGTGCTCTGCTTCGAGGGCTTCACCCACGGACAGCACTACTGGGAGCTGGAGGTGTCCAAACCCTGGGCCTACCTCGGGGTAAAGGCGGCTGCTGTCTGAGGGCGGGGCGTGGAGGGCGTGGCGGCGGTCCTGACCCCGCCCTGTGGCGTCTCTCTCTCTCTCAGGTGACCTACGACTCCATCCCCCGGAAGGAGAAGGGCAAGCGCTGCATGGTGGGCATGAACGAGCTGTCCTGGAGCCTGCAGCTGGACGAGAAGCAGCTGTGCGCGTGGCACAACGGCCAGCAGGAAGTGCTGAGCGCGCCGGCCCACCACCGCCGCATCGGCATGCTGCTGGACTACGAGGCCGGGACGCTCACCTACTACGGGGACGGGCAGAGCCGGCTCCACGCCTTCCACTGCGCCTTCAGCCACAAGCTGTTCCCCGCCTGCTGGATCGGGGAGGGGGTCAGCATCACCATCTGCTCCACGTGACCCCGCGGGGGAAGACGCTCCGCCACAGGAACGCCGGAGGGCTGGACTTCAGTTTGGAGACAAACCGGATTCTGTTTCTGCTGCTCCTCATCATCACCGTTGATCAGGTTTTGAAGACAGATCCAGTCAGGAGATCTGAGATTGTTCACAGATCTGGTTTCTAAAATCCTGAGGAATAAATCAGAACCGAATTCTTCTAGAAACTGGACCTGTTTCTGTAAACGGATGGAGATCAGTGAGACCAGCAGGGAGTTCTACCAAGATCTTTATGATCCTGGTCTGATCCTGGCACTGATCTGATCCTAATCTTATCTTAGTCCTGGTCTGATCCTGGTTCTGATAATGACCTGGTACTGATCTGATCCTGATCTAGTCCTTATCTGGTCCTGATCTAGTCCTATACTAGTTCTTATCTGATCCTGATCTGATCCTAATCTAGTCCTGATCTGATCTAGTCCTATACCAGCCCTTATCTGATCCTAATCTAGTCCTTATCTGATCCTGATCTGATCCTGATCTATTCCCTTATCTGATCCTGATCTGATCCTGATCTAGTCCTGATCTGATCTAGTCCTATACTAGTTCCTATCTGATCCTGATCTGATCCTAATCTAGTCCTTATCTGATCCTGATCTGATCCTATACTAGTCCTTATCTGATCCTGATCTGATCCTGATCTAGTCCTATACTACTCCTTATCTGATCCTGGTCTGATCCAGATCTGGTTTCCTCTGATGCTCCTCCTGGTTCTGCAGGTGTCAACGTTCACCTGAACTCTGGTTTGGACCAATCAGGAGACTCTGCTCCTCTGTCCTCCTGCAGGAGAACACAGACGGAGGAGAACTAAAGAGAATCTGAACAAGTTTCTCTGGTTGGTCCTCGTATTACATCTTCCTGGTGGTTCCGGTTGTTCCATGATCCAGCCACGTCTCCGTTGGTTCTGACAGGAACACGGGTTCTTGTGGAACTCCTGCAGGACTCTGGAGTTTGGATCCCGTTTCCGGTTCAGATTGGAGCTGGAGTTTTTCCTGCAGGATCTCAGACTGTTCAGGAAACGGCGTTCCTGGACCCCACCCCCCATCTACACATCAGAACACGAGACCAGAATAAAGTGGGTTCTGTTTATTAGAGTCCAGTTCATGCAGACGTTCCTCATCAGATCCAGGAAATGAAAAGAAGCG
>NC_050530.1:5686779-5697665 GCF_002922805.2 Oryzias melastigma | reverse complement strand
AAAGACTAAGCAGGAAGTGACATCATAATAATCCTGGTCTGATCCGAGATCCTCAGATCCACATCAGCGGATCCACTAAAGGGTTTCCAACCAAAGATCAGCTGATCTACAGTTTCATCCTTCCTGAAGGAAATTCAAGCTACAGGAAGCGTCCGGATCCGGACCTCTCCGGACCTCTCCGGACCTCTCCGGACCTCTCCGGACTCCTCCGGACTCCTCCCGCTCATCGGGTTAAGGTGCTGCAGAAGAAGATAAAGCTCATCACACATCACGAGGAATGCAGAGGTTCACCGGGTTTGCATGGAAGTGACAGGAATGGTTCTGGTCGGTCCGAGGGACGAGGCGGGTCGGCCGGGTCTACTGGTTCTTCTTATCCTCTGGGGGGGAGTACGGGGGAGGTTTGTCCTGCAGAGATCAGAGAAATAACCATCAGAACCTTTGGGATTCTGCAGGTGAAGACTTCCCATCATGCATTTGTAATGTTTGTAGAATCTAGAGCAGCTTCAAAGCACCAAACCGGTTCTGACCCAAAAGAGTCTGAAACTTATTGAAATGTTCCTGATTTCCTTCCGAATGGTAAATCTGAGTTTATCAAACTCATTTCTGATTAAAATGATCTCAGGCTGGGATCGAAAATCCACTGATGCATTGTGGGAAATGGATGCAAAGGTTGAATCGTTATGAGGTGAGCTCTGTCACAGAACTGAAGGGATGTTTCTCATGTGGACAGATCATCTCTGACTCAAAACCTGAGGTGGGACGGACACCGACAGGTGTTGGCTCCGCCCACTTCTTCCAGTGGTCTTTTAGGAAATTTGGTCATTTTTGCTTTAGTTTGAGGAGGTGAACTCAAGGTTTTCCTTTAACTCCTTTCCAAGTTATCTTACATTCTTCTCGTTCTTACTTTGAGAAACTAAACAGTGTTTGGAGACAGTAAGACAGGTAAAACTCCAGGTGAGCTTCCATCCCTGAAACAAGAGCCAGCGCCTGCAGGTGAGAACGTCAGACCTCGGGAAACAAAGTTTGTCTCCATCACTGCAGTGAGTGTCCGTCCTATCAGGGAAAAGGGTGGAGAGTCTGACGGTTTGGGGGTTAGTCCGGGATCAACTATCCCAGCAGGACAAATCAGAGCAGGAGTCTAAAGACGTTCAGTTCAGTGTGGTGGTTGCTATGGCAACCACAGACGCGTAAACTGTGTTAGAAAAACATGAAAAGAGAAACTTTTCAGTAAAATATGACAAACTGGAAACTCACCTCAGGCAGGTAGACGTGTGTGGGAGGGAGGGGGGCACAGCTCGCTGCTGCCTCTGCTGCTTTGGCCTCAGCTGGAAACGGGGGGGGGGTTAACATTATGAACATAAAACCAGGAACTCCAAAAACTCTTTCTAAATCTATTGTTTAGCACGACCAAACAGACGACGGCTCACCTGCAGCAGAGGACGGCAGGTCGGGGTCGTGAGGAGGCTGCTGGCCCAGAGGGGCAGAATAAGGAGGCGGGGGCATGTAGCCTGCAGAGGCCTCAAAGCCTACAGGACTGGGGTAGAACCCCCCTGGAAATCCAAAGAGTGAGGCGGGTTTCCCACAGAGACAGAACCGCTGACAGAACCACTAGAGCGACTCTACCTGGAGGAGGCGGGTTGGGGTAGGAGTAGACCGGAGGGGGGCCTGCAGGGTACATGCCGTTGGCGGGGGGAGGGGGGTGAGCGTAAGCCCCGTTTGCCATGAAGGGACATCCACCGAAGCCTGCGGTGACGGGCTGACCTCTGGAGGCTGCGGGTCAACAGAAACCATCAGGTCAGAGTCTGCAGACGCACCAACAGGAAGTGACCTTCAGCACACCTTGAGCCGCCACCTGCAGCATGGACTGGCCGAACTCGATGGCCCCCCCAGAGGAGAACACCAGCTTGAAGGTGGCACTGCCCTCCCAGCCGCCTGCAGGAGAACACGTTACAGACGTGTGCACGGTCAGACGTCACACACACGTGCACATGCCCCCCTCACCTCCGGGCTCGGCGGTCACGCTGCCTTTGATGTAGTTGGCCCCCAGCACCGGCTGCTTGATCTCACAGCCCTTCAGCAGGTAGAAGGGCATCATGAAGGACTGCAGCCCGTCGCGGCCTTTGGCCAGGAAGATCACCTGAGAGGAAGCACAGTCACATGACTCGAACCGCCGCCGCCTCCTCCTCCACCTCCTCCACCTCCTCCTCCTCCTCCTAATCCTCTTCCTCCACCTCCTCCTCCTCCTCCAACCCCCACCACCCCCACCTCCTCCTCCTCCTCCTCACTCACCCGGTACGGAGTCAGGTACACGCTGCCCTTCCTGCTCCTCCTGAAGACTTCAGGCAGACCGTCAGCATCACAGAAGACCAGCTCCACGTTGTCATGATTCATCAACACACTGCTGACACAAACAACAAACAACAACAAACATCATCAAACATCCTCCTCCTCCTGGGACCGTTTAATGAAGTCATAAAGATCCTGATGGAGCCTCAGAGCTTCAACATCCAGATAACATCACAATCTGAGGATCATCAGAACACCTGCAGAATCTGGAGGCTTCAAGAACATTTATTATTTTAGAAGAACTTTATTGAGTTCACACATATATTGTAACTCCCTGGTTTGTTCATGTTTTACAGTGATGTGCTGGTTACACTGTAGTGTTTTTCTGTTACCGATTGTTAAAAAGAAAATAAATACACAACTGAATGAGAACATTTGTTAATAGAAACTTTATGAAGAAAAATTACTCATGAAAACTATAAAAACTACAAAATAATAACAATAATATCAGCCATAATAATAACGATAACAACAACAATAATAATAGTACTTCCGTTATCGTCATTTATTTTGAAATGAAACGTTAGTTTTTCCACAAACAGCTTCCTGTGATCACATCGCATTAGCGCGCGCGCTCGCCGGCGCGTGCCGGCGTGTTGCGCAGCAGCTAAACGAACTCGGCCGCCTCGCGCGCGCGGGTTAACGGACCCGCGGCTAGCGGCGGCTAGCGTCACCTCTCGCTGTTGTTGATGATGACTCCGCCGGACTCGGACTGGTTCTGGTTCAGAGTCATGGCCGCGGGGCCTCCGGACTTCCTGTCCCGGTGAGACGGCCCGGTTCGGTTCGGTGCCGGTCTGGCTCGTGGAAGCGGACGGGGGTGGGACTGCTCGGTAACGGAACCGTTAGCTGCGCCGATACCGTTTGTTGTGAGGAGAGCGCAGCACCTGCTCTTCCGCCGCTGACGTCAGCGTGCGGGATGACGTCACGCCTGAAGCCCACGAGTACAAAACGAAGAAAGTCCAGAACGGAAAGAGACATTTCATAGTGAAATATGAAACCACTGGCCGTTAAAATAAAGCGGGGGCGTGGCCTGATGCAGGAGGAAGACAGACGGAACCAGAACCGAGAAGCTTCTCCGGGGTTCTGTAAGACCGGTTACATAACGGAGACCCGGGCTGCTGATCCTGATCCCGGATCAGTCACGGTCAGCATGGAAACTTCTGGAATCAGAAACAAAATAGAATAAATAAAAACACTTTATCCACACGTGACGCTATAGAACCGGTAATGTGGTTCAGTGTCCACACGGGCAGGAGGTGGGAATCGAACCCGCAGCTTCCACTCATCCTGTGTGAAGCTGTGTCATGGAATCTGGACTTCCAGTCTCCACTCATCCGAGTGTCTTCATCCGGGTGTCGACTGGTCGTCCACTGCACCACAGCCGCCCGGATCTCAAGCCCCTCTGATGAAGGACGCTCCACCATCCACCCGCCCTAAACCCGGGCTCAGACTCCTGAACAGTCAGATGAGGATGTTGTGGGCTGAGAGCGTCCCTGTGGTTAAGGGTTCAAACCCACTTTCCAGAGACACTTCTCATTCTAGTTTTGGTCGTTCAGAGACGGAATTGAACCTTAAAAAAGGTCAGAACATAAAACTAGGAATTCTCCAGAAAACTGTTCAATCTGAAAAAAAAAACAGAAGGTTTTCTTTGAAAAATAAAGATGTGTTTTTCAGCATTGTTCTTGTACTTTTTACAGTAAAACTTTTTGTTTGTGTGTATAAATGATAAAATATAATCATATCAATGTTTGAAAAGTTTTGTGGGAAATAAATGTATTTAGAGGAATATGAATGAATCAGAAGATTAGGAGCCTCATTTCAGATCAAAAGTCCGGTTATCTGTTGTGATTCTGGCCCGGTTCTGTTCTGGGAGAGGCGGAGGACGGTCTGGTTATTGTCATCATGCCTTGTTGTGTGAATGTTGTGTACATGCACAGAAGTCGTTACTGCTGTGAGTTTGCAGGATGTGTTGCAACCCCCCCTCAGCGGTGAAGCCTCGCCTCACATGTCAGACGTTATCGCACAGCTCCTTTCTGCCTCCCTCTGATCTGATGGTCTATGAGGCGCCAAAGGAAAGTTCTGGAGCTGCTGGAGATCACCTGACCGACCTGCTCAGGCTGCATGGACGCCTCCTCCCAACCTGAAGCGGATTTCACCGCCTAAGGTTACCACCTTCTGCAGGAAGTGATGACTTCCGGCTGCCGTGTGACATCGCCGCGGCGCTCAGCTTCCTCTCAGTCAGAGCGCTGCGGCTCATCGGGCTGATCATCAGATATCGGCGCCATGGCGAGTCAAACGGATCAGAGCAGCGCAGGACAGCACCAACTGCAAACACCTGAGGAGGTAAGAAGCACCTCGTGGGAACACTCCTGCTCCGCTCCACTGGGAGGACTCATCGCCATGGTTACCAGATCCTCTGTAGGATGGTTTTCCCTCCATTCCTCCATCTTCAGAACCAACTGAATCCCTTTCAGGGTCACAGGCCCAAGAAGGCATTTTTATCAAACTTTGACCCCATGTGGAGGTGAGGTGGGGGTAGGGGGTGGGGTGGGGTCATGCTCCAAGGTTTGAGTCACCGTCTGCGGAGGATGTTTGGAAACTGCGTGACGATGACTCACGTCGAGCTTCTCCTGGACGTCTGCGGAGGCCGAGCAGATCCTGGAAAATGGTGTTTCGCAGGCGGCTGCAGCTTCATGCTTTCCTTTTTCATGCAAATGTCTGCAGAACGCTGCTTTTGTTCCTCGCCAACACGAGGATTTTTCTGCGACGCAAGATTTCCTCTCAACGTTCAAACTCTGACAGAGGTTCAAATGTGAAAGATGTTTGTTTGCTGTTAGAGTCAAGTCGGTTTCATTCTCAGAAATAGAGGAAGTTCCTTAGAAAGACGACCTGATCAGACCACGCGGGAAAACATCTGCAGGTCTGCAGGGGTGATAAAGTACAGTGACTTGTTCTCCTGACCGTGACTCGTTCTCCTGAACGTGACTCGTTCTACTGAACGTGACTCGTTCTCCTGACTCGTTCTCCCAACTGTGACTCGTTCTCCTGACCGTAACTCGTTCTCCTGAACGTGACTCGTTCTCCTGACCGTAACTCGTTCTCCTGAACGTGACTCGTTCTCCCGACTGAGACTCGTTCTACTGAACGTGACTCGTTCTCCTGACCGTAACTCGTTCTCCTGAACGTGACTAGTTCTCCTGACCGTAACTCATTCTCCTGAACGTGACTCGTTCTCCTGACTGAGACTCGTTCTACTGAACGTGACTCGTTCTCCTGACTCGTTCTCCTGAACATGACTCGTTCTCATGACTCGTTCTCCTGACTGTGACTCGTTCTCCTGACTGTGACTCGTTCTCCCGACTGTGACTCGTTCTCCTGACTGTGACTCGTTCTCCTGACTTTGACTCGTTCTCCTGACTGTGACTCGTTCCCCTGAACGTGACTCGTTCTACTGAACGTGACTCGTTCTCCTGAACATGACTCGTTCTCCCGACTGTGACCTGTTCTCCTGACTGTGACTCGTTCTGCTGACTCTCACTCGTTCTCCTGACTCTGACTCGTTCTCCTGACTCTGACTCGTTCCCCTGAACGTGATTCGTTCTACTGAACGTGACTCGTTCTCCTGAACATGACTCGTTCTCCTGACTCGTTTTCCCGACTGTGACTCGTTCTCCTGACTGTGACTCGTTCTCCTGACTCTGACTCGTTCTCCTGACTGTGACTCGTTCTCCTGACTCGTTCTCCTGACTGTGACTCGTTCTCCTGAACATGACTCGTTCTCCTGACTCGTTCTCCTGAATGTGACTCGTTCTCCTGACTGTGACTCGTTCTCCTGACTCTGACTCGTTCTCCTGACTGTGACTTGCTCTCCCGACTGAGACTCGCTTTCCTGACTATGACTTGTTCTCCTGACTATGAGGAAAATTCTATCTAGTACAAATATCCATTTGGATTTTGTCAACCGACTCTTCATGTGTGGCACTTTCTTAATAGAATCCATTCAGTCGTAAAAAATGATGAAAATGTTTCCGGATCTTTCCAGGTTTTCCATACCATCAAACACATTTTTTTCTCTCTTCTCGGCAGTGGCTCAGGTGGTAGAGCGGGTCGGCCAATGATCGAAGGATAGGCGGTTCGATTCCGGCTCCCGCCAGCCAAGTGTCGTTGTGTCCTTGGGCAAGGCACTTAACCCTACTTGCCTCCAGTGTGGCTCCACTGGTGTGTGGATGCGTATGAATGTTCCGGTGATGGTCAGAGGGGCCGTAGGCGCGTACTGGCAGCCACGCCTCTGTCAGCCTGCCCCAGGGCAGCTGTGGCTACAATAGTAGCTTACCGTCACCAAGTATGAATGAGGTGTGAATGAATAATGGATACACAATGTAAGCGCTTTGAGCGTCTGGAAAAGCGCAGATAAATCTAATCCACTATTATTATTATCATTATAGATTCTGAGGTCATATTTTCAGATGGTTGTCCAGTTATTCGTCCAATAGAAATTTAAGACGTTTTCCTAAAAAATCCTGACTCAAACATGAACTCCATAAAGTTTGGTGTTCCTCCAGGGTCAGTTTTGGGACGGTTACTTTTTTATATTTACATAAATGATATTGCTTATATTTGCACTGGTACTATTCCACGGCTCTTTGCTGATGACACAAATCTTTGTATTTCAGATAGAAAAGTTAGTTATCTAATAGATAATCTTCAGATTTCTTCTAAAAAAGGAAAAGTAATCATTACATTTGAGATACACTAATTACATACTCTTTACTGAAGATAAAAAAATATGATGACCCCATAAATATCTATAAGAATGACATTAATGTAAGAGTTACAAACATGTTTCTGGTGTACGGATGGAGGACGAATAAAGGTGGAAAGAACATCTACGCAAGAAGATATCTGAATCTATGAGAATCATTTTCAAAATACGACACTGGGTTCATCCAGAATGTTTAGTAGTATTTATTATGGTTCAGTCTACCCTTACGTAACTTACTGTAAATGACACGAAGCCCAATGAGGAAATTGTTTTGTGATACTGAATTGAATCAAATCCTGCACTTTTACTGGCTACGTATGCAAAATAATGTTACTACATTAAAAAATTGTGAGAACTGAACCATTTTCCAAATGGAAAACACAGAGTACTTCTATTGAATAAATCAAGGATACTAGACATTAATGCTATGTGCTCCTGACCCCAACATTACATTGATATATATAATATGATTAGTCTCTAATGCGCTTTAAAAATAATTATTTCAGGTTTAATCACCATTGAACAAGACAGATTCCTAAAATACACTTGCCTCTGCACAAAACACAATGACACACAATGACACACAATGACACATGGACCCGAACCATAGAAAACTCACACTGAGCTACCACTCACTGAAAAACTCCTCGTCAAATAGACGTTAGCTAAATACTGTTTGATGTACGTTTTGTTTTTATCTATCTGTCCTTTCATGTATTTTAATGTTCTTTCATTCATTGTCGTTTGCTCAACAGAACTGTTACTGTTCTATTAATGCTCTAGTCTTTATCTTCTGTCTTATCTTGTCACGATGCTGTTCATGTGCTGAATAACGTCCTAAAGCTGACACGCTCTCCTGACTTTTTCTGCTGTTTCTGCAGGAACACGGCTTCAGACGTGTGCGGCAGGTGAGTCCAAACCCTTTTTTGCTTGAATCATTTTGGTTCATGTCCATGACTTGACTCTGTGTGTTGAGACCTTAGATCCACTAAAGAATTGTCTAAATAGTTCTACCTGTTAAAAAAAAACAACCCACGATCCTGTTAGCACCTGATCGTGGAACCTCCACCTGGAGAAGAATCAACAATCTGTTGCAGGACTGAGAGAAAAGTTCTGAGTTCTGAAGCTGCAGAGATGATTCATACGATCAACGGAGACGAAGAGAACTTCTGTCATTATGGGATGGAGAAGAAGAAGCAAAAGCTGAAAGTCAGAGACGCACAGAGGCTAACTCTGGTTAAAGTCTGAACCTGAACAGTTCTGGGTTTTGGGGGGATTCCAATAGGAGGTGTTTTTTACAGAAAACAGCTGAGAGATTAAACCATCTGGAAAAAGAGTTTTAGAAACTTTAAAGATTAAGCCTGAAAGTTGTTAGTTTAAGAAAACTAGATATGTAGAACAATCTGAAATAGTTCTTCTCTGTTTCGTCTCCAGTTCTCACCTGCTCACGCTCGAAAACTTGGGCTGACGAGGAAAAACATGAAAGGCAGAATGGTGGGAAGCACGTCTATCTAACGCTGAGATATCTACATTTACATGAGACACAACCACAGATAAACTGGACTTTCTCTTTGCTTCAGGATCTGAAAGAAGACCCAGAGGAGAGAGCAAAGAGACACAAGGAGATGGAGGTTCAGGTCTTCCCTCCGTTGGCTTCCTCTTTGGTGAAACGGCTGTTTTCCAACCACAGCTTCTCTGTTTCTGCTCTCAGCTGAAGCCGCTCTACAAGGAGCTGCTGTACACCGTCAAACACAGGATGGGCAAACCGTCCTCGCCCGACGTCCTCGCCGACAGCCAGCTGCACAAGTACATGCAGGAGGTAAACGCTCGCCTCACGCCGCCCACATCTGAGCGTGTGCAGGAACCGCGACTCAGGCTCTGCTGTTCTCACCAGGCTTTCGGTATGACGGAATCCGAGCACGCCGCTCTGATGGACAAGGTAGAAAAAACCGAGGTGAGAAAAAGAAGCTGGCACGTTCCTGCACAGACGAGTCCTGAAAGTCCTGCCGTCCTTCCTGTGACAGAGACGATCTGACTGCTTCTTTGTGACCCCACAGCCTCCCGTCTACTGTCTGAAGGCCATCGTGAAGGAAGCCAAAGAAATCCTGGGGAAAGACGTGAGTGGTGAGTTTATATCGTCTGCCCTGAAAGGTCTATATCCTGAAAATGTGTTGAGTCATTGCAAGCAAGAAGAAATGGAGTGACAGCAGAAACAAAAACATCTACTGGGCTGAGATTCCACATATCTATAGATCACTGATGCTCACAGAATGAAAAAGGGAATGTGAAGAACACCTGAAGTGACCTTCTTGACCCTTCCCCAGGCTTCAGCGACCCCTATTGTCTGCTGACCATCCTAGAAGATGAGGAGGAGACTCGGACTCGTCGCTCCAAAAGCAAACAGTTTAAATTTGTGGTAAAAGATGCCACTTCTGACGACAGGATCTACCAAACGGAGATCCAGAAGAAGACCCTGAACCCCATATGGAATCAAACCTTCATCCTGTGAGTTCTGGTGAACCTCTGAAGGCACCACAAAGGAGTGGCGGCAATCATCTCTCCTCTTTATGTTTCAGAGAGTTTCAGAAGACAGAGGGAGCCAGTTTCCACCTGGAGATGTGGTGAGAAAAGCTTCAGCTTCTGCTGTGACCTTCTTCCTCTCCGTCACGTTGCCCTGGTTTCCTCTTGCAGGGACAAAGATGAGGAGGTGTCTCTGAGCCAGAAGCTGGAGGAGATCAAAACCAACTTCAACAGCTTGAAGAGGTACCACGCTCCCTGAACGGCACACCCAGGAAAGCTCCTGATCCAAGACCCAACGATTGAACCTTTTCTCCTCAGGATGATCAAAGAAGCCAAGAAGGAGAAGGGCACCGACGACTTTTTGGGGAACATTGTAATAAAACTCCAGGTGATGGACAGTCCTGCTCATTCCTGCTTCTTCCCTCGTCTGGGTGTCTGATGATGTCATGGCTCTGCAGGACCTGCACTGCACAGAGGACAGCTGGTACAACCTGGAGCCCAGAACCGAGACATACCCGGACCGCGGGCAGTGCCACCTCAACCTCAAGTTCATCCACAAAAGTGTAAGCTCTGCAGTCATGGTCTGAGGGTAGAGTGGAGAAGGAAAGCTGAAGGTGGTCTGTTATTGCTCCGACAGAGGGACGGGACGCTGAGCGCCGGCCGCAACGCCTACATCAACTACTGTGGGATTCTGCAGCAGTTTGTCCAGGCCTACATTTCCAAACAGAAGGTAGACGCCGCCAGAGGTCATCCTCACACCGTCTGATTCTGGGGTTTTCAAGCGTTTTCCTCTCCCCAGAATTCTGCTCCATGGAAGGGCGAGCTGTGCGGTGAGGCTCAGACTCTTCTGGAACTCTACGGCACGCAGAACGACCTCTCACCGTTCCTTCAGGACCTGGGGTAAGCAGCAGTTCCCCTGCAGTGAAGAGGAGTCTGAAGCTGGTTTGTGACAGTTCCTGACCTGCCGGTGTGAAGGTGTCCACGGTTCACAAGTTCTAACTCTCAGAAGAGTCAAGAAAACCAGGAGAAACCGAAACAAAGGAAACATGTCAGCGATCTACTCACACTTTAATAACCTTCATGTTTACAGAGAATGAAAACTTTTGATTAGCAAATAAGAACCTCAGCAAATACAGGAAGTCACAGATACCAGTTTGGTTTAGTTTAGAGTAGTGTGTCAATTGGACTGGCGTGTTGTGTGGACTAGCATGTTGTGTGGACTAGCGTGTTGTGTGGACTAGCGTGTTGTGTGGACTAG
>NC_050530.1:5666117-5686769 GCF_002922805.2 Oryzias melastigma | reverse complement strand
GGACTAGCTTTTTTTGTGGACTAGCTTGTTGTTTGGACTAGCGTGTTGTGGGGACTAGCATGTTGTGTGGACTAGCGTGTTGTGTTAACTAGCGTGTTGTGTGGACTATCGTGTTGTGTGGACTAGCGTGTTGTTTGGACTAGCATGTTGTGTGGACTAGCATGTTGTGGGGACGAGCGTGTTGTTTGGACTAGCATGTTGTGGGGACTACCATGTTGTTTGGACTAGCATGTTGTGGGGACTAGCATGTTGTTTGGACTAGCATGTTGTGGGGACTAGCATGTTGTTTGGACTAGCGTGTTGTGTGGACTAGCTTGTTGTTTGGACTAGCGTGTTGTGGGGACTAGCATGTTGTTTGGACTAGCGTGTTGTTTGGACTAGCATGTTGTGAGGACTAGCATGTTGTGTGGACTAGCGTGTTGTGTGGACTAGCGTGTTGCATTTGTGTGCAGACTCCGCATTAGCTCTGAATGAAGGTCTCTCGCCCCGACAGGAAGTGGGTGGCGTACAGCCGGCTGTACCAGAGTCTGGAGGTGGACTCGTCTGTGCTGCTGCAGCAGCTCACAAGCATCGAGTACCACTGGCATCAACTGAAGCTGCCCCACCAGCAGGTATCAAACCTCCACACACACTCACTAAAACTAAAGCCACCTCAGCATGCAGACCAGGACTATGGCCGCTCTGGACCCAGCCGGTGTTCTCCTTCACGACTGTCCCATCAGAACTTTGTCACAAAGCAGAACCGGAGGTTTGATCTCAGATCTTGTCTTGTAGAAACAGGAGCTCGGGGATTCTCTTCATGGTTTCCTTCAGTACGGATTGTGTTTGGTGGCCAAATACAGAGACATCTTCCCCCCGACTCCGTCTGCGACTCCAAAGCTGCACACGCTACTCAGGTGGGCGGGGTCAGGACTTTGAAGCTGCTGTGATTGGACGCAATAGTGAAACCGGCAGATCTGCTTCTTTTCAGGATTCTGGTCCAGATCTGTAAGACCAAGGCCTTCCAGGAACTGAACCCAGCTCAGTTTGACCTTCAGGATGAGATCTGTGAGGCCCTACAGGTGAGTCAGGACAACTCCGGAGGTCAGGTCAGGTCAGGTCAGGTCCGGTCAGGAACCAGACCTTCAGCTCGTCTCCTTTACTCACCTATGACCTTCATGCAGACAGGAACGGAGGACTGGTTCACCGTCAAAAAGGGTCTACACGAGCCCATGACCAAGGTGGAGTCCAACTCACAATCACATTTACCGCTTTGGTCCGCCCCTTCTGAAAACTCTGGTGCCACCTCCCACAGGAGCTGACAGAGATGGGGAGCGCCCTCTCCAGGCTGATCATGGAGGTGCAGAAAGACATCAAGAGCAACAAGGACGTCTGGAACAGAGTGTTTTTCAGGTGGGAGGCAAAAAACCCGTCATTTTTGTAGGCGTCCAAGCCCTCCAGCGTCCAACCATTAAGGGTTTGACCACGAAAGGATCTTAATGGTTGAATAATAATTCAATAATTGTCCTTCTTCTAATACTGAACATGTTTTGACTGCAGTGCTGTGCAGGTGGACGTGTTCACCGTCGTCTACCACAAGTTCGATTCCCTGGTAAGATGGCGCCTGAGACGCACGTTTTCCCTCTGGGACCGCCCCCTTTCACCTCTCCTTTCTCTCTGTAGCTCGCAAAGGAAGTGATGAAGACGTTGTCACTGATGAAGGGTCACATGGACCTGAATCTGGCCAAATGCCTGTTTCCTGTCTACCTGAACTTATACGCCATCCACAAGAACAAGGCTTTCCTACAGAGAAGGTACGCACGCTCCACGCCCCTGCCGGGACTCAAACTAGGGTTCTTCTCTTTGTTTTGACTTTTGACTTCTCAGAAGGAAGTCATCAATCAGGGAGAAGGTATCTGGGAGAGGCAGTGATTGGTCAGAGTCGTCTGAGTCATTGTTTCTATGACAACCACTCACCAATCAAGAGAGAGTTTGTTAGAAGGCCACACCCCCACCACTTAAAAGTGAGAGACACGAAATCTATCAAACATATTGAACCTGGGGGGCAGCAAACTCCACCCACTTTTATTGAGGCCTCTAATTGGTCAGTTTATAACAGGGGCCCACAAACTTTTTCTTGTGAGGGCCGCATCACTTTTCTTCTCTGATGGGGCCCGGGGTCGGTTTGTAGGCTAACAGAAAAAGTGTAACAATCACAACCTAAACGTAAAAATTTACAGTTTTCCTGAAAGCCTCACATAGACTAATTTTAAATCTTTCATTTCTGTAATCTTAATTAAGAAAATAATACTAAAACATTATAAAAAATAGATACACAGCATTACCTGTGATAGTGCTAGTGTGAATGCTGTAAGCTGAATGTGACCACTGAAGATACTGAAATTGATAAGCTTCAGTGTTTTCAGCTTTTAGCTAACTAAAATATTGCCAAATTAGCCTACAAAACTGAAATAAATCTAAATTAGATAAAACAGCAAGTATGAAGCTAAAATATTAGCTAAATGCTAAGTTAGCCCCAAAAAACCTTGTAAAATGTTTAATTTATCCTAAACAGCTAGCATTAGGCTAAAATATTAGCTAAACTCCAAATTAGCCTAAAAACTGAAAAAAATCTCATCTTGAACAACAGAAAAATGTCATGAAAAAAAATGTCATGGTGACAACAACTTCCTGTTTGACACGCCATGAGGGAGGGGCCACTCAGTCCACAGCTCCACTGACTGTATGGAACGCCATGGGGGAGGGGCCAACCAGTCCACACCCCCACTGACTGTTGAGAACGCCATGGGGGAGGGGCCAACCAGTCCACACCCCCACTGACTGTTTGGAACACCATGGGGGAGGGGCCACTCAGTCCACACTCCCACTGACTGTTTGGAACGCCATGGGGGAGGGGCCACTCAGTCCACAGCTCCACTGACTGTATGGAACGCCATGGGGGAGGGGCCAACCAGTCCACACCCCCACTGACTGTTTGGAACCCCATGGGGGAGGGGCCACCCAGTCCACACCCCCACTGACTGTTTAGAACCCCATGGGGGAGGGGCCACCCAGTCCACACCCCCACTGACTTCCTCCTGTCGTTTCCAGAGGGTTTCTGGAGCTCTCCAACTTCCACGAGGACTTCAGAGAGGCGATGCCGTACTGGCTGAACCAGGCTTTCAGCACCACCAAGGACAGGGTGGAGAGGGCGGTGCAAGTGGACCAGGTAATGCAGGTTAAGTACCAGGCCCGGTGCCACAGAACCTCCAGCGTACTGACAGGTCTGCTCTGGTCCAGCTGCAGCCCCTGCAGACCGGCTCAGAGCTCATCAAGCACAGCTCCTCCGCCGTGGACCTGGTCTCCTGCATCCAGCCCATCTGCCAGCTGTGGGAGCAGCTGTCCTGGCCCGATCCGGAGGAGTCCTTCATGCTGATGGTCAAGCTCACTGAGGTGCTTCCCGGCACTCTGACAGCTCAGGTGGTTCTGGTCAGGTCCGCTTCATGCTGCTGCTTCATGTGTTTCAGGACGTGTGTAAGATCGTGGGGAGCTACTGCCAACTCCTGAAGGACAGAGTCCGGGTTCTGTCGGAGAACTCCGACCACAGCAGCGCCATCAACATGGCGAGTGCAGCCTCTGTGGCGTCTCCCGGTGCAGAGGATCCTGCTCTCATGTCTGACCTCTCCCGCTGCAGCTGTGCGTGGTGGTGAACGACCTGGAGCACCTGAGGACGCACCTGAGCAAGCTTCCCTCCCAGCTGAACTGGGAGGGCCTTCGCTCGCGGCTCGCCAACGTGATCGCCGACAGCCAGTTCAACAACACGCTGAGCTCCCAGCTGCAGCAGGCGCAGAGCAGCCTCGGCCGCGAGATCCGCTCGGCGCTGGACACGCTGGGGAAACAGGTGAGGCCTGGACCTGCAGCTCGGTCAGAACCTCCAGAACTCGTTCAAACATGAACTTTGAACTCCCCAGCTGAACACAGACATCGAGACGTACGTCAGAAGCATGTCCACCAGACGAAGGATTCCCTCCAAGTCCTCTGAGGATGTAAGAGCCGGACTCCAGCAGGTCTACAACCACAGACCCTCTGACAGCTCTGCCTCACCTCCACCTGTTCTTGGTTCTCAGGCTGCTGCTCCTCTCATGCGGTACCTGGAGCAGGAGCTGCAGTACATGAATGAAAACCTGGTCCTGGAGAACTTCAACAGGTGTCCCGGTGTTTCTGCAGATCCACGTTCGGTGCTGAACTTTTTCCAACAGTCTGTTCTTCTGTCCAGCCTCCTGACTCCGCTGTGGAACAACTCGGTGAAAATCCTCTATCAGACGGCAAACCAGCACTCGCAGCAGGAAGGACAGATGGTCTTCTGCCAGAGGCTGCAGTACACGCTGCAGGCAGGTTTACACATGGACCACCAAGCTCCAGCTGAGAACGACAGCTCAATGCTGGTCCAGTTTCTGACTCCTGAAGTGTGAGATCACATCTGCTGGTTCACTGGGTTTGGAGCTTCTCCTTTCCTCACATTTCTGAAGACATGAGGAGGAGATGCTCCAGACTCTGAAAGAACCCCGTTTGTTTCTTCCAAACTCTCCTGCGTTTGGATAACTTTGTAGAAACTAAATTGTCTCAGTCTTCAACTAAGAGTCCTTTTTAAAAAAACTGAAACTTAACTCAACACAAAGAAGGACTGAACAAGGAGAATGTTTGGTCCAAATGTGACGGTAGTCTGCATTGGTGGTTAGGATTTCCTCTCTGGACTGAAGGTCCAAACATCTTGAGGAGTTGTACCTGGAGTGTCTCAGAAGCAGAGACTCCAGTGACCTGCTGACCTTTGTGTTGCAGTGTCTGGAGCAGTGCTTCCACGCCGAGGGGAATGGACTTCCTCTGAAGTCTCTACACTCGGACGAGTACAAGGTGCGCTGGACTGGTGAGGATCTTGCTCTACAGAAGTGTTCTGGTTTCACAGCGTCTGATGTGTCCCTCAGACTCTGAAGAGCTTCCTGGAGAGGAACTCTCTGAGCAGCCGGCAGATCATCGAAAAGTTCTTCCAGAAGAAAGCCTCCGAGCAGGTGAGTCCGGAGCAGCTGAGGAAGCTCCGCCTTCCTTCTCCTCACCTCAGTTGTTTGCCTTGCAGAGGACGTACAGCGGAGAGAAGTATGGCGCCGTCACACTCCGCGCCTCCTACAGGAGGTCGGACCAGAGGCTCCGGGTGGAGGTGCTGAACGCGGTCAACCTGATTCCCATGGACTCTAACGGTGAGGCGAGTGCCGAGCGGCGCCACAGAGCAGCGCCTTGACCTGTTTGACCTCTGCGGGCATGTTTGTCAGGTTCCAGCGACCCGTTTGTTCAGTTGTGTCTGGAACCAAACCACGTCTTTCCGGAAGTGGAGCCTCGAGTCACTCAGACCAAGAGCTGCGATCTCAACCCTCTGTTTGACGAGTCCTTCGAGTTGTGAGTCTTTGCTTTTCTGTCATGAGACTGAAGACCTGTGCCTCGGGTTAGAGTTGCTCCAGGTCTCACATTCGTTGACGAGACTTGGCTGGTCCTGCTCCGTCCTGGTCCTGATGTTTGGGATATGGGGTCAATGTTCTGAAGACTTGACTTTAGGAAGAGACTTGGGAATCAAACTTACAAAAGTGCCTGAAGCATCAGCTTCCCGGTCCTCCAGGTCCTGGTTGGATGGGTTCCTCAGTCAGTCAGAGGCGGCTTTTGGAAAGGAACCCAACAAACCTGACCCCAGTGAGTAACCGGTTAGAGAGGCGGTTTCTCAGTCCCAGAGGTTCATGGTCTCCTCTCAAAGCTTTTAGTCCCAAATGTCCTTATGGTGGATTTGGAATGGTCAAACCTAAACGGGAACGCAGGTGACCCGCAGGAAATGTCAAACCGTAGAGAGAAAATGACCATCCACAGACCACGACCCCAAACCCCACTATGACTCAGGCTGAGGCTTTAAGTCCACAGATCTGACTCTAGAGCGAATCCTTTCACTAACTTCTGATAGAGTTCAAACCTGAAAGCTTTCTCCGTCTTTTCTGACCACAGCCTGATTTCCCTGGAGCAGTGCCAGACTCCAGGGGCTTGCCTGGTGGTCACGGTGTTGGACCATGACACCCTGAGTGCAGACGACTTCGAGGGCGAGGCCTTCCTGTCCCTGAGCGAGGTGACGGGCGTCTCTGGAGGAGCGGAGGAGGACTCGAGCTCACAGCCGGACGCCGCTCCCGCTCAGCTACGCCTGCCTCTGATGCATCCCAAACCCAACGGTAGGTCGCAGAGCAGAGAGGATCGCGGGTCAGAACCGATCCCCGACCTGCCTGGACCAAATGAAGCCTGTTGGTTTCAAACGATAGCCAAAACCAAACCGAGTAAACAGAAAGCTGGTGGTGAGGGAAGGAGCTCGATGGATTCATGACAGGAATCTGCAGATACAGATGCATTTATCGTGGAGTCTTTTTATTCTAGATAAAAACGATAGTGTCTCAGAAGAACATCCCAGATCATTTCTTGGTGCATCTGCAACAAACCTGAACTCACAGATGTCGCATGTAAGGAATTTAACTTTATGCAGACGATGGATTCCTGTTCTGTCCAAATAATTTTATTTTCTAAAAGAAAAATCTCCATCAAACATGTCAGTGATGAATTATTATCCAGTATTATGCAAAAACTGATGCTTTTCTTTAAGAAAAAAAAATAAACAGAAGAGCTGTCCTATTTAACCAGCCGTATTAGGGTTAAAATTCCTCAAACTTTTAACGTTTTTCAATCTAAAAATTAAATCTTTAGTTTGAAAACTGCCTCATTAAACTCAAGAGCCTTTTTCCTCTGGACTTTTAAAAGTAAAATTTGACCATGACCCACCTTTTATTTTGGGTAGCAGGATATAATTACAGCCAAAAACATACACCAGATTTGATCCCCTGGGATCAGAAATCCCCGGTCTTGTTAACGATCCAGGGTTGGTTCCGAATTTCCCCAATCCCTATATAGTGCGCTCGCCATTTTCTAGTGCTGTCCGAATCTACCAATACCACAATCGAGCGCACTCGAAATTTCCCAGAAGTCTTTGCAAAAAACTAGCGTGCATCGATGCTCACTAGATTAGTGAATATAGACCACAATGCATTGCGGTCGAACAATTTTGAACAAAAAAACCTATTTAAATGTAAGTTTTTTTGAATAAACCATCCACATTTTTACCATCAGAACACAATGGAGTCATAAATAAACGCCGTGAAATGTTCGTATTTATTCAGTTTTCACTTTGTGAAATCGATGACGTCATATCCGGGGTTTAGAAAAACAAAAGAAAGGTAGTGAGCATCGTGTCCGAATTACCTTTAAAATTTTAGTAGTTTGGGGGATTTGGACCCATGACACTGTCAGCTCTCAGTTCTTCCGAAGGGGGCGGAGCTAACTACTAATTCTGTAGGGTGCCCAAACGTTTGCACACGCCTTTGCTTTGTTTTCCGTTATTTGAAAGGTAATTGATGAAGCAGTCATTTTTGACATGTTAGAACAGGGAAGGACAAACTTTATACTCGTGGGCCACGCAGGGTTCTAGAATTTGACGGAAGGGTCGCACCGGGAGCAGATTGGTGAAAACATGTCTTAATCTTGAAGTTTACTTTAAAACAGAACAATTTGGAGTTTTTATTTCAAAACTGTGGTTTTTGTTCTCATTTTAGTGCTGATTTCACCAATAGGTTGACGCTGCGTTCAGGTGTGGTTGGAATAATCAGAAAAATGATTGTCCGACTTGGAATTCCCACATGAAGATCTTCAAACATGTAGAATAACTTTCTGTGCCTCAACAAAAGTGAATGTATTTGTAGAGCGCCATCTGTGGGGAGACACCTGAACAACAAGGAAAAGAAAACACTAATATGACTCATCCAAATGGTTGATTCCAGATTAAATCGCTGAAGAGGCCACCTATGGCCCCCTGGCTGTAGCTTGTCCACCCGTGTCAGAGGAATGTCTCATCCGTAATCCGATACCCTTAGAGGATGTTTCCATCTTTCTTTTGGTTCTTTATGCACAATAATATAGCATTTTACCTGATGCACAAACTGTCATTCCCCACTTTAGATTTTAGCTGAACTGTCTGCGCCACTGGAGTTTTCAAAACAAAAGTTTTTCCTTTTATTTTAACAACATCAAAGGAACGTTGAGAACCCCCAGAGATATAAACTAATACAAATAGTAAATATTTTATGTTAACTTATTTATGTAAACAAACTGTTTTAAGACAAACAAAAAGTCAAAATTCTGAGAAAAATGTTTAAATTATAACTAACGTGAGTGATTAGAATACCTGATTAACTTTGTTTGTGTAGTAAAGTACTCCACAGTGAGTATTCGTACCTGATTACCTGAACTCTCCTCCATCTCCACTAACGTCTGCAGACGTCCTCCTGAAGCTGCTGGAGTCCCGGAGGGGCGAGCGGGAGGCGCAGGCGTTCGTCAAGAAGCGGCGCCAGCGCGAGAAGCAGTCGCTGGAGGCCGGTCAGCCGTGACAGACATGCGGACTCCGCCTCTTCCTCCAAAAATAGACTTTTAATGATCAGTACCAAAAACAGAAAGACTCTGAAGGAACGAGCGGCGCCGGCGAGCGGCGCCTCAGACCATCACAGTGATCGTCAACACCTTCACGTCAGTGCAAGATAACATCACGTTACTACAGTTTATATATAATATATATGATATATTATATCCACACAGCTCAGGAGAGGTTTTGGCAGAAGAGGTTAGTCTGCAGACGTCTGGAGAACCTGAGCGTTTTGGGCCGGGCCGTCCAGAACCTTCAGCCTCCGCTTCGCTTGAGCTGAATCTGTGGGGAAACATGACGCAGCGCCCTTAAAGAAACGCTGAGTCATCCTTCCAGGCAGATCTGACTGAAGCGGACCGGATCATTCCTGACCACGAAGGACGGTCGTAGGTTCTGGAGAAGGCCCGATTGTTCTGCTGAGTTCATGTGATCGTCAGGATCCAGACGGAGCGTCTCTGACATCACAACAGTGTTCGTGGTCAAAGACAGAAGCGTTCCCGCCACGCTGCCTCCGTGAGCGTCCGAATCGGTCTGTGAGGAACCGGGACAGACCGGTGCCGGCGTCAGGACAGCTGCGGCTCCGGGGTCTGCTCGGGGCACAGCGGGCACTCCGTGGAGGCGGAGCAGCTCTCACACTGCAGCCCGTGGCCACAGGGGAGCGCCACCGAGCCCTGCTCGCCGCAGGTCACGCAGCACCGCCTCTGCTTCCTGTACACCACCTGCAGAGGTGCAAACGGTCACCGGCTTTAGGAACACAAACCTCTGCAGTATTTTAACACAAAATGTCCAAATATTTATTAGAAAAGTCCTGAAATGATCTCATTCTGATGAGAACCAATAAACGTGTTTGTGGACTGCGGCCCGATCCCGCCTCATGTTTATGGATCCAGAACCGTCTGCAGGATTCTGTGTTATTCAGTGTTTATGTTCTTTGATTTACTGAAACTTTTCAACCGTCAAGACGATAACTATAGTAGATTCTGCAGGAGAAAAGCGGCTTGAGTCTACTATAATTATCGTGCATGCGCATGGTTATGCGTGCTTGCGCCGGATTATCGTGTTAACGGTTGAAAAGTTCCAGTATGTTAAAGCTTTTGTGTTTAAGCATCAGGTGTGAAAGGGTTAACCGGGTCAGGGGAGGAGTTACCTGCTCCACGGCGTGCAGACAGGCGCACAGCTGAGCCTGCAGACCCTGCACAGCCTCCAGGGGGAGCCGGTGCAGCAGCTGCAGCTGGTGCAGTGCCAGGTGGGGGTTGTCTCCGCTGCGCAGGCTCTCCAGCGCCTCCTGCAGGAGCGCGATCTGCCGCTGCGCCTCCTCCTCTGCCTGCCGAGCGCGCTCCGCCTCCATGGACGCCCGCGCCACGCTGGAGCGCGATTCCTCCGCCTCTGCTTTGAGCGCCGTCCACGCCTGCAGGGGGGAGGGGCAGGAAGGATCAGCGCCATGTCGGCGGGCGCCGGACGGGGACGCTCCACCTGGCAGACATACCTACCTGAGCTGTGTGCCTCCAGCTGTGACCCCACTGCTTCAGCGCCCTGTGGGCGTCCTCCAGCTCCTGCTTTAGCCGGCCGGCCTCTGCGGACAGGCCGGAGGACAGCAGGGCGGGGGGCGTCCCGGGGGAGCCCTGGGCGGGGGGGAAGTGCTCCCAGATGCTGGTGCTCATGCCGTTCAGACCTGCAGGACGACAGACAGTCACGCGGCGCTCCTGAAACACCTGAGCTGCTGCAGCGGACGACACGCACCCAACGAGCTGTGGGAGGGGCCCAGGAAGGAGCTCTCTGATTGGCTGGGCTGAGACAGATGAGTGGAGAAGAAAGAGGAGGCGTGTGGCCTAACGGGGGGCGACGGCGAGGGCGAGCTGAACGGAGCGGCGCCGCTGAAGGATCCGGGAATGTTGACGGGGGCAGAACTCTGGAGCTGGCTGCCTCCTGTGGACACAACCAGAGGTCATGCATGCCCAGAAGAAGCTCCGCCCACAGGGGGTCACGCTCGCGATCTGCACATGGAGGCGAGCTCCATGAAACCAGAACCTTACGTTAAGTTTACCCAAAATCTTCTGTTTTCACGGCAGTTGGAACTTCAAAGGAAAGTTTTAGGGCTGGATTGATAATCAATGAATCAATTTGAATCGATTTAAGCTTCACAGCTCAATTCATAAAAATATAAATCGATTTGGCAAATAAAGCTAAAGTCCGCTAGCTTGATGCTAACGTTTGATGGATTTTCCCATAGGACGGCTAACGCTAACGCTCAGTCGACCTGAACATACATTGATGTCTGACTAAATTCATTTTTCAAACTCTTAAGGAAATATTTTTAAAGTAACCATTTTTCCTCATACTCTCTTCTTCTTCTGGAATAAGGTGTACTTCTATAGTGTGATCGCCACCTAGTGGTCAAACTGAAACGTCCTCCAGGAGAAGCAGAACAATGTTTACATGTTAATGATCTGAACATTTTTGTTAGAACTTCTCCTTTAGAGAATCCATGGAACTCTGGATGATATTAACAATCTCAGTATTTCACTGATACAATAAATTAATTATAAAAACATAAAGTAGATTATTAATGTGTTTCTAAACAAATGTGTATAAATGTGTAAAATTATTGTAATTGAATCATTGTTGGACATTATAATCGATACCCAGCTCTAGCAAGTTTTGTTTAAAAAAAAGTAAAAAGTTTTAAGAACATCAACCAAACAAAGCAAGTTCCTCTGTTTGTGTACTACCTAACATGACCCCCACACCGGGGCGGCTGCTCTCCAAGCTCCTCTCCAGTGCCGACACGCCGAAGTCATTCAGGTCCAGGTCGTCCAGCGCCGACTCTGAAGAAAAGAGGGGCGTGGTCACGTTTGGAGTCGACCTTAAAGTTTGAGGGCTTTCTTTTACGCACCAACGACGGACTCCACCGTCTCACTGGTGGGGTAGAAGGGCAGGGCGTTGGCGTTCATGCCCGACGAGACGCCAGACCCCGGCGGTCCAAACGGGGCGGGGCTCGGGGGGGTGGCTGCTAGACTGGACGGGATGCTGGAGGAAAGGCTCAACGGGCTGCCGACCGGCAGGAAGACCAGCAGGTCCTGATGAGCAGAACCAGAATCTGAAGCTGCAGACGCTGAGTGTATGTGTTTGTGTGTGTGTTTGTGTGTTTACACAAGGGTCTTCACATGTGTGTGCGTGTGTGGGTGTGTGTGTAAATGAAGCAGAAAGGCTGTGTGTGTATAAAACTTAAAGTACTAGTGAAATGTTCAACCAGATTTTCTCTCTAACATCTCTTTCAAGGGATTCAGTCAATGAACTTGTCAACAGCTTTAATGCCAACATGTGGAGTATCGTGGATAGAACTGGTTCCAGTAAGATGATCTCTGGTAGGAAAAAATCTGGAGAAATTCCATACTCATAAAGAACGGAAAAAGAGATTGTTGGAAACCTGATGCAGACGGAGAAAGACTAAACTACAGGTTGATTACAACATCAAGAGAAATTTCACTTTCATAATTTACAACTGAGCAATCCAAGGAAGTCCTATTTCTCTGACATCATTACCAAAATCTCCCATAATGCTCGGGCCTTATTTAATATAGTCGACAGGTTGACAAAACCCCCCGTGTCAGTGGCACCAGAACTTTACTCCACCAAAGCCTGTAATGACTTTGACTAATTATTTAGGGACTAAATCAAAAACATTAGACAAACACACACGGGCCAGTACTAAACTGGTTCAAAACGTACTTAGAAAACAGGAAATATTTTGTGTCAATTGGTAACTTCACTTCTGAGCCAATAGAAATGACATGTGGAGTGCCCCAAGGCTCCATCCTGGGACCACTTCTATTTAACATCTACATGCTCCCACTGGCCCAGGTTATAAAGAACAACAACATTAGTTACCATAGCTATGCAGATGACACACAGATATATATTAGACTGACACCAGGAGACCGAGGCCCTGTACAGGCTCTTGGTAAATGCATTGAGGACATTAATGACTGGATGTGTCACAACTTACTTCAATTAAACAAAAACAAAACTGAGGTTATTGTCTTTGGGGCTAAAGAAAAAAGGTTAGACGTCACTACAGAGCTTCAATCTATTCAACTAAAAACTACCAACCAGGCCAGAAACTTGGGTGTAGTGATAGACACAGACCTACATTTTGATAAACACATTAAGGCAGTCACTAAATCAGCCTATTATCATCTCAAAAATATCTCAAGGATTAAAGATCTGATGTCTAAGCAGGACCTGGAGAAACTAGTGCATGCTTTCATCTTTAGTCGACTTGAATATGTAACAGTGGTCAAGTCAAGTGTGTGTTAACGTGTGTGTACCTGTTTGCTCTGTGCAGAGAACTCTCGGCTTCGTTGTTCTGCAGGAAAATGTCTCTGTTTGGCCTGAAAGGAAACCTCAGTGAGTTCTGAAGCTTCAATATCAGATGATTGATCATCAACGTTCTTCTTACGTGATCTTCCCGCTCAAATCCGGGGGCCCTGCCGTACCCCCCCTCTCCCGCCCACGGACACAGAGGCTCCGCCCTGCCACAAACGTCCTCACACATGGACAGGACGTTTCCCAGCAGCCCCTGCGCCGCAGAGCAGGCAGTCGGGGAGAACGGGTCAGAGTGGCTGCTGGGACTCTGGCAGGCGTCCTGGCCTGGGAGGGGGTCCGGGGGTCTGGGGGGCGGAGGGGAGCCGGGGCCGGGGAAGGCGGGCTCTTCGGGAGCGAAGGGCTCTGCAGAGGGCGTGAACGTAGACGTGTAAAGCGCTGCAGAACGGCGGGGGAACAGAGCGAAGGCGAAGACTTACTGTCAGCGTGGGCGAAGGCACAGAAGGGTCCTCTGGGGCAGCTGCCGCTCTGCTGCATGTCGTTGCACTTGGTGGATTTATAGATCTGAGGAGGACATGCTGAGAGGTCAGAGGTCAGCTCTGGGTTCTACCAAGGTTCTGAGAAAGACCACACCACCCAGGAAGGCGGAGCAGCAGACACAGCTGCTGCAGACGTCTGCCTGTTCGTCCACAAGAAGTCAGGAGGGAGAACCAGGCAGAACCTTCAGGCGGAACCACGTTTGGGTCGACGGGTTCCTATGACACCCACCTCGGGGTGGAACTGCTGCTCCGTCCTGGTGTGGCAGTACTGGCATGACTCCGCCCCCTCACACTTGCTGGGGTCCCCCCACTCCTCGCTCTGCTTCACGGCGGGACACGGCAGCGCCCTGCGGCGGCACAGACGCATCGTCTTAGAAAGAACCGGGTCAGCGCCGCCCCACACCTCCACCCCCACAGGACTCACTACAAACTGAAAGTGTGACTTTTCTACAGGAAACAGTCCTTCAATGAGCAGAACCATCACTTCTCCGTAAGAACTTCTGCTGAGTCACTGTCTGACTTCTGCTGAGTCATTTAACTCAGTGGGGTCAAACTCACACAGGAGGCCAGAATCCAGAACACCCCTGAGGTCGCGGGCCGAACAGGATAAACATTTACTGAACACTCTAAAACTACATTTTTTAAACTTTAAAACCGTAACATTTTAACATAATTATGAACTAGATATATAGGATTACCTGTGATAATCCTAGTGTGAATGCTGTAAGATGAATTTGGCGCTGAAGATGCTAGTGCTTATAGCTGAAAACACTGAGCTGATAGCCAGTTAAAATATGAGCTAAATGCCAAATTAGCCGGAAAAATCAAATAGAAAAGAAAAAGTTAGGTTAGCCAAAGCAGTGATCCTGTAACTGAAAAAATATAGTTAAACTCCAAAACAGCCTAAAAAACAAAACAAAAAAGCCTAAATTAGCCAAGACAGCTAGCATGTAGCTAAATATTAGCTAAACTCCACAATACCCTAAAAAAATCTTCGTAAATGCCAAAATAGTCCAAAAAGCTGCAGAATGACAATTTTTAAAACGTTAAATCTGTAACTTTTTACCATAATTCTGAATAATAAAAAGGCAGGAATATTATTCCAGAATAAATCAACTTTAACCTTAAATAACTTTTAATATTTTACTCTCCATAAAAATATATTTTGTCAAAATGATACAAGTTAGAAATGAGCAAAAGATAACCTCGGGTCATTAATAACAATAAGATGATCTGGAGGGCCGGATAGAATCACCCGGAGGGCCGGATCCGGCCCCCTTTGACTTTGACACGTGTTTAACTAAAACACTTTTTGCACACACTCGTACCTGTATTTGTGCTTGTGTGGGCTCCGCCTCCTGTCTTTGCTGTTGTGGAAATATGGACAGGCGTAACCTTGGCGACACAGGCGGGGGGGCTTCTTGCACAGCTCCGTCTTGTAGTGGGACAGCACGTAGCCGTTATCTGTGGGGGAGGGACACAATGAGGGCGGGATGGGGCGGAGCTCCGCGGCTCTGCGTCTCACACCCACCCTGCCAGCGCGGCTCTTCGCTCAGGATCTTCTCGATCAGCGCCGTGCTCGCCGCCTGACCCGACTGCAGGTCCCCTGCGCTCCCCTCGGCGCTGCCCCCGCCGCCCTGACATTCCATCACCTGCACCTCCCTGCAGCACAGGAGCAGAGTCAGCACCAGCGCTCACCGCCGGAGGGAGGCCAGCGCCTGAGACTGCACCTGATGTCGTAGACGGGCGTCCGCAGGTCATGTGACCCGTGAGCGAACGCGCAGTGCGAGCCGTTCTTGCTGCAGTGGCCTTTGGCGTCCGTCTCATGGATGCAGGATCCGGTCTTGTAGTAGCGCAGGTGGTACCGGCGCTCGGTGTCGCCCGCCGTTCGGTGCAGGAACGGACAGCTGGAAGACAAGACTCTCCTTGAGAACCCAGACAGAACCCGGTTCCTGCAGAACTCTCAGAACCGATCCTTTCTGCTTCTGAGCTGCGGTTGAAGAACCAAAAGCTTCTCGTCTGAGGACGAACCCGCAACCGGAAACCAGGAGAACTACTGCAGAACTTCGGTTCTACAGCAAGAGAACCAGAGTTCGGGTTCCTTCAGAAACAGTTTGGTGTCAGTTAACCGTTTCTTTAGGGAGGGGGTTAATTTGCAATCATAAAGTCTGAAATGTAAAACATCTGGAACCGCTGAGTCTCATGATCATCAAATTTCATTCTGATGTTCTGCAGACGTTTGGACTTCCTGTTGTGGTGGAGCTGTGGGCGGAGCCAGCCCGACACCTGCAGCTGCAGCTTGTGTCCACGTTAAAACGACTGACTGGTGTGAATGTGTTTCGCAACAGGACGTTATTCACAACAGCTTTGAGCTGCAAGCCACGCCCCCTGTTTCATGAGAGGATGATGGGAAGGAGAACAACGCTGCACGTTTCTTCTAGAAAACCTTCCCACCAAAAATGTTCATCTAGACTGAAAACTGAACTGAAAGAGGAACTCAAACCAACTGGAAGTGATGAAACTCGTTTTCCACAAACATCAGGAGAAAGACTTTAAACGAAGATTTCAGCATCTGATAGTAAAAGGTGTTTTCCTGTGGAGAGTCTCCATTTAAACCCTGAAAATAACGATGTTAACACTCTAAACCTGCAGCCTTACAGCCCGCATGAACCTCAGCGGTTCAGCTCTGAAACGGCGTGAATGAGCTTCAGCTTCGGGGTCCGACCCTGCGTGATTCACGGCGGCGGTGCACTCACTCATCTCCATCTGGACAGGTGCCCGTCCCCTCGTCGTATTTGGTGCAGTAGACGTCCGGGCTGTAGTTGAAGGTCCCGTCCCGTCTGCGGATGGGTCTGCGGCGCCGCTGGTTCAGGAAGTGCCAGTGGAAACAGGAGAAGGGTCGGTGCTGAGTACATTTGTGCTGGACGAACAGGGGGCACTGCTCCGTTCTGAACTCTTTCAGGTATCTGAGGAGGAAGCAGGGAAAGAACTTCAATCACCTGGACTGCTCACCTTTACGCTACACATCAGATTCACCAACATGCAGGATAAAAATCATAGTCCTGGTTGAGGTCAGAGGGAAACTGAAGCGTGTTAGCGGCGGAGCTGACCACTAAGACACATCAGTGAGATGGACACGTTAATAAACTATGACAGATAATAGGAGCGTTCCTGCCAATAACTCGATTCTGTTTGTGTAAAAGTGAGAGTGATGGATGAACGAGGACAAAAGCAGGAAACCCTCAGAACTTCCAGAGACCTGCAGCTCCTCGGAGGACTCTGGAACTGCTGGTCACTTCCAGCATCATCAGATCGAATGTTCACAAAAGTGTTTACGGAAACAAATGGACACAAATCACATCATTCAACTACAAAAACGTTTCTGATGCACAGTTTCAAAACGCGACAGATCTGACTCCTGCAGTAATCTGATTACTCCCGGTAAACAGGCTGCTAGCCGCGGAACGGCGATGCTCCGGTGCTTTCAGGCTTTGTGTAGTTTGTTAGCTACACAAATGTGTGCACCAACGCTGGGCTGCTGCTAAGAGTGTGTAACTACACGTGAGGCTGTGGACACTCGGCTAACCCAGCTAACAGCTACGTACGTGTAATGTTGGGGCTTCTCGGGCTGCACGTTCAACACGGTTGCGGGAGATGTCGAACCCCCGGCGGGCGAAGGCGACGAGGACGAAGAGGGGCCCCCGGTGGTCGTCGCTGCCGAAGATACCGGGGGCTGTGGATGCGTTTTGGACATTTCCCCGCTTGAAAGCCTAACAAGAAGAAGATTGTTTTTAGCTTACTAGCTAGCTATTTTTATTAGCTTCGAAATCCGCATTGTCTATCGATGTGAGCATGCGCAAAACAAGGGGAAGTAGACAAAAACACGGAACTACGGGACATGGAGTCCGATTTTAGGGGCAAGAAAACCTCCGATAGACACTAGAAACGGTTTTACTTTTAAAGGTTTTAGTGTAAATAAACAGAATATGAAAGATTTATATCCTATCTGAAAATGAAAAACTGAACAATTCTGCTTCTTTTTCTGCTTTTTACTACTTGGATTCTATTGGCTGTCCCGTGTCTTCTCTGACGGCTCAGCCAATAGCCGCTCAAGCCGTTACAAGGGTGACGTCAGAGAAGGTATAAGTGCACGACCTCAGCCACTTTCACAGCAAAATCCCCTTTCACGGAGATCCACAGGGTTTTATTCACACATCTCTGGTCAACAAACTCTAAAGGTAACGTTACGTCTTTATTACGTTCATTACCGGAATGTACTGAAGTAATGTTAAATATTCTTGTCCATAAACCTCCTCGTGATCTGCTGTGTCCGCGCAGCCGTCATGTCGATTCGTAATGGTAGCATTAGCTAAAAATAGAACAATGGAGTCAGCGAGAATTGACGGTTTGATTCGGTGACCAAACGCTGATGTTGGTCGGAATAATTCGGCAGGTGTCCTCGTAGAGCAGACGGCTATAAGTAACCGTGTGAAGTTACCTCGAGGTTGGGTTATTTTCCTCTGAGTTCGTAGGATTTTTGAAAGCGGAGTCTGTTCGGAAACAAAGATGGCGCAGATGAGGAGCGGAGGAGGTTCGGGCGCCATTTGTTTTGAAATAAGCGTGAAGGCGGGCGGACGGAGAGAAGAACTCGGCCATCCTACATTCATGGCGGTTGTTTGTAAAGGCGCCAACTAGCCTATTTTAGTGTTTGTTACTTTTAAAAAAAACGTTAAAATCTTGTTTTTATGTCGGAGACGACCGCACGTCGGCCCCCTCCCCCTTCCCAGTGGTTTCGCCCTGGGGGAGGGGAGCTCCCGGCGGGCGGGCTCGGCCATGTTTACCTTTCCTCTCGTTGTTCTGAGACCTGAACCGAGTCTTTTGGGCTTCCAGAGAGTTCGCCATGGCTCGTACCAAGCAGACGGCCCGTAAGTCCACCGGAGGGAAGGCTCCGCGGAAGCAGCTCGCGACCAAAGCCGCCCGGAAGAGCGCCCCGTCCACCGGCGGCGTGAAGAAGCCCCATCGTTATAGGTAGGCTGACACAGCGACCCCCGGGGGGGCTGCAGTCCACTCGGCCGCGTGTGTGACCCCTCCCGGCGTGTCTTCCAGGCCCGGGACCGTGGCTCTGAGGGAGATCCGCCGCTACCAGAAGTCCACGGAGCTGCTGATCCGCAAGCTGCCGTTCCAGCGGCTGGTCAGGGAGATCGCTCAGGACTTCAAGACCGACCTGCGCTTCCAGAGCGCCGCCATCGGGGCTCTGCAGGTACGGACCTCCAGGTGGACCACCGGTCCAAGAGGACGTCTTCAGATTCACTGAACGCTGTTCTGCTCCACAGGAGGCCAGCGAGGCGTACCTGGTGGGTCTGTTCGAGGACACCAACCTGTGCGCCATCCACGCCAAGAGGGTCACCATCATGCCCAAAGACATCCAGCTGGCCCGCAGGATAAGGGGGGAGAGGGCTTAGGCGCCCGACGCCACAGATCCTATTTATCATACTTAACCATCTTGTGGACATTTTTTATTTCTTGGGTTTTTATAAGTTCTCTTTGAATTTTGTATTTTTAGAGTGATCCAATAAAACCAACCATTCCACAGCCCCCCCTCATGTACACTAAAGACAGTTGTCTGCCTGCCCCCCCTCCCTTGGTTCGTTGTACACCATGTGACCCGAACTGCATTCTGGAGGTTCTTCCTGGGGTGGAGTTCAGTCATTGTAACGTGAATGCCAGCATGTTTCCGATCGCCTCACTGCAGTGTGGGGGTGTCCGGGTCCCTCTGTACTCTGGGAGGAGCAGACCGTGTTCCTCTGACCCCCCCACCCCAAATCTTGGCAGCTACATTTAATACTATTTATGGAATGTTGTCACGTTTCTATTAAATGTCTTTATGAGTAGAATCACGAGTGAGTTTTCATCTGTAAAGCTGATCGTGGTCTGAGGAGGTGTCAGAATCCAGGTGTGTTCAACCAACCATGGAAGCTCAAGCACACCTGGTCCAGGTAATGTGAGGATTTCTGGGAAAACTAGCAGATGCTGATCTGGGCTGTCCCAGAATATGTTGAGATGCATTACAAGTTTCTGGCTAATATCAGTCCGAGGATCACTGTGAGGATCAAACTGATCCAAACCAGATCCTGGTTAAAGGAACACAGGTCTGAGGTATGGAGACTGAATGTCAGAGTGGGAGGAGCAACAAAAGCAGGTTCATGTTTACAAACTTCTGCGCCAGATAAGGTGTGGAGCCACGCCCACATTCTCCTCATTCCAGAGGGCTGAAAAGCACCGACCTGCGGGGGGGGGGACTTCCTGCTGCTGTAGATCGACGAACCAGAAGAGGGCGACCTCACCTGCTGCAGGTGTACCGGGGTTGACCAGCTGTTTTTACAATTGTGATGTTACTTTTTATGACAGTTTTTATTTTTCTGGACAGTTTATTTTCTTACAAAAAAGTGAGAAAAACGTAACTCCAGACAGGACTCTGAATCCAGCCGCTCGGGCAGGTGAGGTTCTGTTCATCCTCCATTACTGGACCATGACTATGATTTAAGTGTCTTCCCTCCAGACTTGACATCCATTGAATGTAATGCACTTCTATTAAAAATTATGTCAAAACACATTGAAAAACAGACGGTCCCAATAGTAATGTAGGAATGACTCGCAAACAAATAAAAACAAAGTTGATGCTTTAAAGAAAGTTATGTTCATAAAGAGGTTCAGATATGACATGTTTTTCATTTCTGATCGCATTCCATTTCTGTAACGTTTAATGTTCTTTTGCTATGTAAATAAAATGTATTTAATTTAATGTTAGAAAACCTCACATAAGATGATTTGAATTATTAAGTGTTTTGTTTTTTCGAGAGAATAATCATCAACTGAAACTTCATAAATAAACTGAATAACAGTTTTAACAATTAATTTCCCCAGAGAAATTAAAATAATATTTAAAATGTTATTCGGTAAAAAACGGTGAAAGTTTAGTGTCACATTTAAAGACAGATTGAAACCTTTGGGCTCTTCTCGGTCTGTGATCTGGCGCCCTCTGGTGGCGCGCCTCCCGTCCTGCAGCGCGGCGGGAGCGCGCCCCCGCCGCCCGCGCAGAGGATCTCCGTCCGTGAAGGATGTCAGACCGGTGAAGAAGTTGGGAGGAAACGCTGCAGAGGAGGCGCGCGCGGTTTTCTTTTGGAACCGGGTTCTCCGTCACGATCAGGTGAGAGTCCGCCGCGTGTGCAGCGCGTCTGACCGGAATCCCGGTTTACCGGCATTCCA
>NC_050530.1:5649958-5664969 GCF_002922805.2 Oryzias melastigma | reverse complement strand
CACCTGCAGTCTCACCTGACACCTGCAGTCCCACCTGTACACCTCCAGCCTCACCTGTACACCTGCAGCCTCACCTGTACACCTGCAGCCTCACCTGTACACCTGCAGTCTCACCTGTACACCTGCAGCCTCACCTGTACACCTGCAGTCCCACCTGTACACCTCCAGTCTCACCTGTACACCTGCAGCCTCACCTGTACACCTGTACACCTGCAGTCTCACCTGTCCTCACCTGTCTGCTCCCTACATGAACATAGAGAAACATGTTTTCTCTTTCTGAATTCTGATCCTAAATTTGGAACAAAAAGATGAAATGATTGGACATCAGCCTGAATCTTCGTTTGAAGTGACTCTCTCATGAACCTGAGGAAGTGAGAGAGAGTCCAGCAGGTCCTCAGGTGTTCCTGAACCAGCTGATGAGCGTGTGTGTCCTTTCAGATGCGGTTCCTTACGTCCCTCACAGCGGTGAGTTCACATTTATTCACTCCAGAACTAAACGTTTGTCACTGAATGGTTTCCTGAAGGTGACGAGAACATCTCCTCACTGAGGTCGGCGTGCGCCGTATCACTGTTTTCATTCTATCCAGAGAACTTGAAGTATTTATTACTTTGAATATCATCCTCCAGGAGTCAGGAAGAGTCTAAATAAACATTAATGAATATTTTGAATTTGAAGGTTATGCGCTCCGTCTGCGCAGACGCATGCACAGATGATCTTTGACGTTTTCATTTTGTTTTACAGTCTGGAACTGGATCTGTGAAGCAGCAGGTATGAAGTTTGGACTGACTGTTTCCATGGTAACTGCAGTCTGACCTGAACACGTGTGAACACAGTAACATGTCTGAGGAAACGCGCTCACCTGCCCGGAGGTCACCTGACCCGATCTCCTTCACAGATGACGTCCTCCTGGATCCGGACTCGGCCAACCCCAACCTGCTCCTCTCCAGCGACGAGAAGCGCCTGAGGTGCGGCCTGGAGCGCCGCGACGTGTCTCCGTGTCCGCAGCGCTTCGACGGCTGGTGGTGCGCCGTGGGGAGGGAGGGCTACGCCTCCGGGCGCCACTACTGGGAGGTGGAGGTGGGCGAGCGGGACTGGCGTCTGGGCGTGGTCAAAGCGTCGGCCGTCAGGCAGGGCTTCCGGCCTCTGAACGCGGAGACCGGGTACCTGACCCTGCGCCTGGAGAGGGGCTCGGATCTGAAGGCGCTGACGGTGCCCCCCACCCTCCTGCCGAAGCACCTGGCGCCCAGGAAGGTGGGCGTGTACCTGGATTACGAGGAGGGCCAGCTGTCCTTCTACGACGTGGAGAAGCGCTCTCACCTGTTCACCTACAACGAGAGCTTCTCCGAGGAGCTGTTCCCGCTCTTCGGCACGGTGGAGGTGGTCAGGGACCTGGTGGTGAGGGCGGCGGGGGTCAGGGAGCCCTGCCTCTGCCCCGGGCCCTGCCTGTGGACCTGATGGTTCTGATCCACTGGGGTTCACCTGCAGAGAAGCCTTCAGGCGCCTGCTTCAGCCTCCACAGCTTCATCCAAACCCAACCGACTGTAAATATTCAGTCACTCATTGATGCAAAGGTTTTTTTAATTCAAACTTTATTGAGATCAGAGACAGAAGACGATGCATGCTGATGAGACGTGAAGCTCTGTAACCCCTGAGTCTTTCCTCAGATTAACAAACTGCATCCATGACACATTTCTGAAAGCTGTGAATCATTTTCTGTTTTGCTAAAATAAACTTGGTACAAATATTAAATATGTCTGAAGGTAAAAAAGACATTTGAATGTACAAACGGAGCAGAAACTCTCATCCTGAAGGCCGCTCCGCCAGCCTGAAGGCCTGACGGCGTTCAGATTAAAGGTGCTTTGGGATTACCGCGCTGGGATTACGGCGAGCGTTTTCTGCACAGACACCTGAACGCTTCTTAAGACTCGTAGGTCATCTTCCTGGTGACAGACGCCGCCCCCGTCACGCTCCTCTGCACCACCCCGCGGGTGATCTGACGCGTCACCATGGCGCCCGCCTCCGTGTGCCGCGTGGTCATCATCATGCCATCTGTGGGATCGGCAGCTTCAGTCAGCGAGTGCGGCAGTAGAAAAGAGGCGGAGCCTGGAGACCTACCTGAGAAGAAGGCGTCGCTGAGGGCGGTTCCCACCTCTGTGGGCATGTGGAAGACCTCCCTCCTCACAGCGGACTGGCTGCTGAACTGCGACAAAGCGCCTGCAGAGAGACGCGCTCTTTAGATCAGGGGCTCAAACACAGGGGGTCAAAGCCCAAAACACACCTGAGGTCGCGGGCCGGACAGGATAAACGTCAGTGGAACACTCTAAGACTACATTTTTAAAACTTTCAAACTAACTTTTTAACATAATTATGAACTAAATATATAAAGCATTACATGTGATGATAATTTTAGCCAGCAAACTACTGGCTAAATGCCAAAGAAACCTAAAAAAAAGGAAAAACTTAAAAAGTTAGCATGTAGCTAAAAAATAGCTAAACTTCAAAAAAGCCTAAAAATCTGAAAAAACCTAAATTAGCCTAGACAGCTAGCATGTATTAGAAATATTAGCTAAACCTCAAAATAGCCAAAAAATAGTCCAAAAAGCTGCAGAATTACACTTTTTAAACTTAAAACTGTAACTTTTTAACATAATTCTGAATAATAAAAAGGCAGGAATATTATTCCAGAATAAATCAACTTAAACCTTAAATAACTTTCTATTTTTTCCTCTCCATAAAAATATATTTTGTTAAAATTATACAAGTTAGAAATGAGCTCAAGATAACATCGGGTCATTAATATCAATAAAATAAAATGATCTGGAGGGCCGGATCCGGCCCCTGGGCCTCGACTTTGACACGTGTGTTCTAACGAGTGACGTAACGAGTCAGCTGACCTGCGTCCTGAGACTCGATGGTGATGATGCCCTCCCGCTCGGGTCCGAAGCCCTCGGTGGTCCGGGCCTGGACCTTGAACTTGTAGGGGATGTTCTCAGTGAGGTCCTGGACCGTCAGGCTAGTCTCGGCGCTGTCGCCGCTCACCTGGAAGGAGCGCAGGTCACCTGGAGGGAACAGGAAGCGAGGCGCAGATGTTTAACCACGCAGATGGGCATGGAGGTGGGAGTGTGATGGTTTGGGGTTGAGGCTCTGGAGCTCGGTGGCGGCTGTTGCTGCAGCTTTAGGTTCAGGGATACTTTTAGCGGATGCTGGTGAACAAACCCGAAGGAGCCCAGACCACTGCTCACCTCCGCCGTGCAGCTGCTCACAGCTCACCACGTATCCCAGGATGCGCCCGTTGGGTTGGCGGGGTTTTTCCCAGCTGAGCTGCAGCGACTCGGGGCTCAGGGCGGTGAACACCAGGGGGCCCGGCGCGCTGGGGGTGCTAAGGGTGAAGGAGGAGCCTGCAGAGACACGAGGAGGATCAGCACGTCTCCATGACGACCAGGCAGAGCTACGGTGGGGCGGGGCGGCACCTGGCACGGGGCTGAGGGGGCTGCTGGGGTCCACGGCCGACTCGATGGTGATGACCCCCTCCCTCTCCGGACCCCAGCCCTCCTCGCTCTGAGCCTTCACCTTGAACAGGTAGGAGTGGTTGGGCAGCAGGTCGTGGATCACCACCGAGTTCTCCGCCGGGTTGGTGACGTTGATCCGCTTCAGTTCTCCTGCACGAGGAGGTGGGAGTGAGGAGCGCCGCGGGTGGGCCGCGGGGGGCGCTGAGGGGGTGCACCTACCTCCACTCAGCAGCTGGTACAGCACGCAGTAACTCAGGACGGGCTTCTCGCAGAGCGGCTCCTGCCAGCTGACCCGGAGGGCCGTCGGACCCAGAGCGGAGAACACCAGCCGGCTGGGGGTGTCAGGCACCCCAGGAGAGACCCGGGCCTCTGAGGAGACAAACCCCATTACAGGAGCCTTTCAGAACCCGACCCCTCAGGCAGAAGCAGAACCACGCGGCCCACAGAGCGGCGCCCCCATGCGGGTCTCTGCAGACTCACCCTGCAGGACCCGGTCCAGACTGAACAGAGCTTCGCTAACGTCACGCGCCGGGCCCCGGACCGCGGCGCTCTGGCTGAAGCCGAACTGGTTCTGGGAGCTCTGCATCGCAGCCGAGCTGAAGCCACCTGCGGGCGCGGCGAGCGGGGGAGGGGAAGGGACAGAGCTGCAGTCAGCACAGCCCCCACCCGGCAGACTCATGCATGACTCCCAGTCTTACCGAAGTCCATGAACCCGCCGGGGGCGTCGCCCATCACGATGGAGTCCCGAATGTTCTCCTCCACGCCGCCTCGGGTCTCCAGGTGCCTCCTCATCACCACCTCGGTGGCGTGCGCTCCTCCTGCGACTCCTACCTGCCTGATGGCGCCTCCTGCAGGAGCAGAGGGGGAGGAGTCAGATCTTCGTCCCGGCCACACCCACGTTCAGGGCACCGCACTCACCTGACCCGGTGAAGTAGGTGGTGCTTGTGTCGGTGGTGAAGGAGGTGCCGGCTCCTCTGTAGGTGGAGCTCAGGGTGGACATGGGGGAGGACGATGCCGACAGGTTGCGTGTCGTTGACCCCCCAGGAAGGAGGAAGCTGTGATCTGTGGAGGAAGACAGACAGAGGTTAACGGAGCGGGTTCTGAAGACCCCCCCCGGGATCCTAGAGGTTCTGATAACGTTGTGGATCTGAATCCACCAACAGACAGGAAGACAAACCCGGGACGGTCTAACGCCGGTTCTGTTCTGCAGGTTCTAACGCTCTAACGTTTGATGAACAAATAAAAATGGAACCGGGCTCAGAACATCTGACTGAAGCTGACATTCTTCATCCGACCCCCCAGGGAGGAGGAGGAGGCTGAGCTGCTCCTCCTTCACTCGTCTGACTAAAACATTTTCTCACAAAACAGAAAAAGTTCTGGAAACTTCAGCACAGCTGGAAGCAAGAAGCCCCCCCCCACCCCCCGTGGAGACTCCATCAGAAAAAACATTTATCCTTAACAACCCCCCCACCTGCAGAAAGCTTAGAGCCCCCCAGCTCAACAGAGACAGGTCCCCGGAAAGCCTCCCTCTGATCATCAACTGGAGGCGGGGCAGTTGATGCCTCTCAGTGGGGGGGGGGCAGTAGAGCAAATGAGGAAAATATGAGGGGGGGTCCTCGCTGAAAACACGGCGGCCGGTGGCGTGGATGCCGCGGTCTTCACCTGGCAGAGGCGCGTGGGCGGAGCCGGGCTGGGGGGGGTCCTCGGCGCTGGTCTCCGTGTCGGTGCTGAGCCGGTTGGGGATGACCTCCACCCGCTGCCTCCAGGACACCTGGCGGAGGTCCAGCTCCGACCCCACCAGCTGAACGTGCTTCCAGCCTTCAGAGCGGCGGGGCGGAGACGGCAGAGAGACACGGGTCAACGTGCGCCTCCAGGGGGAGGAGCCAAAAGCAAAGAAGGTGGGGGGCAGAACCTTTAGCCCCTGATAAGGTCAAACGCTTTAAGGTGGAGTGGCGCCCCAGTGACCGTCTGCGCGGCAGCGCCGCATCTCTGTTTTCACACACGCTGAAATAAACATGGATTCCATTGCTCGTCACCATGACGACAGTCTTTTTTTAGAGCATTGTTCACGTCGCTCAGACTGAACCTTTACCCAACCTCACAGCCACACCCATTCCTAACTGAGCCCGCCCACATTTACTGCAAAGGTAAACCGATTGGCTAGAGTTGCACAGCAAAACTGAATAGATCAAAAGTGATGGACATTCCCCAAACAAAACCCATTTTACACAGTACCAGTAGTTTCATATGCAGTGGTACTGGTACCAACTTGGTTTTGGTTCCCATCTTTAGTTAGAACGGGGTTGTACATGTCTCACTGAGCTCTGTAAAAACAGCTACCGGACTAATGGGTAAACATCAGCCACAGAACAGTTCAGGTGAGATCTTTGGTTGCTTTGGTGTAAGAAACTCGCCATCCGGAGATCCCGACTGGTGGTCGGAGGTTTAAGTGGAACAAAAAAAGTGAGACACTGAACTATTACGTTAAAATTGTTTCGGCCAGCTTTAAAATCAATACAAGTATTGCTAAATGAAATACCTCTCCACAAATAAGAACAAGTGGAGGGGGCGGGACTCACCGTCACCAGAGATGCTTGGCGCCTTTGAGCTGGAGGGAGATCTCAGCATATCGCTGCTGTACATCAGGAACTTGTCGTACTCCTCGCCTTCCTCAGCATCCACGATGGGAACGTCAGGAATGATGGGAACTAAAAAGAAAGTGGTCTGGAGTAAGAGTGGCTCAGGACCAGGACTATCAACAGAGAATCCGGACTCTCAGTAGAGCATCAGGACTCTCAGCAGGAGTTCCTCCAGACTCACTGGACAGAGGTCTGGTGGGCTGCGATGCCAGGTTGATGGTGGCGTCTTTAAAGGGCCCCCAGCCCATCCTGTTCTGGGCACGGACTTTGTACTGGTACGTCTGGGCAATCTGGAGGTTCTCGATCAGCAGCATCCTCTTCTTGGGATTGTCGATCATCACTTTCTTTACAGCTCCCACCGGTCCTGCGGGGCGAGAAGAAGTCTCGGGTCAGAGGAGGTTCGAGCCACCAGCAGGCTGGACTGTGCAGCTTCTTCTCACTCTGATTGTCGTCGATGGGGGTGTAGAAGACCTCATAGGCTGTGATGACACCGTTGGTCTCTGCAGGCTCCGCCCAGCTGACCTGAGTGACGGTGGGACTGATGACTGTGAAGGCCAAGCGACCCGGTTCTCCAGGGACTGAAGGAGACCAGGGAGACCAAAGGAGAAGGATGACCGCAGGCGCCAGTGAAGAGGCTATCAAGTTAATGTCACAGCTGGAACATAACAAGATTTTGGATTGACAGGACTTCTAGATCAGGGGTGTGCAACCTGCGACTTCAGAGCCACATGTGACTCTTTTACTGTTAAAGGTTGCCAACCCCTGATCTAGATGAAGGGAGTCTTGTCCTTTCAGTAACCCCGAATCTGTTCTTCTAGTGTTCTGTTTGCTCCTGAGAGAAGAGCCACCACGTGTTTGGTCCGGATGACTTCATCTAATCGAAGGATTTCAGGAGGTATTACTCCTCCTCTCGTTGTGTTTTCTGATCTTGAGGGAAGTCCAGAAACATCTATGATGATCATAAAGCCTCACCGTCCTCCAGCGTTTGGCAGGGAACCATGTTGGACTCGTATCCGTCTCCGAAGGCGTTGTAGGCGCAGACCTTCATCTCATAGTCGCAGTACGGGTACAGGTTGGTCAGCTCCGCCTGAGGACTCTGGACCTCCAGGATATCCGCGTTTTGCTCTTTGTCTCCGTAGATCCAGTACTTCACCTGGAACGACAGAAGGAGAGTTCAGGGTTTGAAGAACTGGTCTGAGTCTGACGCTTGGGGTTACCTTGTATCCCATGGGGTTTCCAGGTGGGGGATCCCAGTTCAGGCGGATGTTCCTTGATCCAGTGGCCCTGGCCGTCACGTTTTCTGGAGAAGGAAGGTAAGCACCAGGCGAGGTGGCCTTCGGACTGACGTAACCCATCTGCTGAGGAGCCTGCTGGGGAGTCTGGGATATTTCTGAGGATAAAGAGGAGGTGTCAGTGTCTTCTTAAAGCTCCGCTATCTCCTCCCCTGACAGTGACGGGTCAGGCTCCGCCTCTTTCACCTGGGGTGTCTGTGATGGTCACGGTGGTTTTGGGATGGTGCCCCAGCTTGGCCCCCTGCTGTGGGTTTCTGAGGTCCACCACAAACTGCCGAAGCTGCCTGTCCATCAAGCTGTCTGCCTCTTTCAGCTCCAGCAGGGAGACTGAGATTAACTTCTGGGTCTCCCCAGGACCAAAGAGCAGCTGTCCATCTGTGGCCACGTAGTCCTGCAGTCCCAACAGACAAACGAGCTTAATGGCGCCTCCCACTGGTAGGACAGACTTCATACACAGAGGGGCCCCCCCACCTTATTTTCCTTGGCGGTGAGGTCTCGGGTGCTGTAGGAGACCTGGGAGTGTCCGTCCATCTTGATGTCTCTGATGACGGGGATGTTGACCACCCTCTCCAGCCGGCTGCAGCTGTAGCCCGACTGAAGGAAGGAGAAGATGCTGGAAACTGAGGAGAAGAGAGGCAGCCTCAGAGGGGGGAACAAATCTTTCTGACCCCCCCAAACATGTATGTAGGTCTTTGAGGCGGTCCCTCATCTCGGTGCTCCAGGTCAGCCTGGTCTTCACATGGTCCACCCCCCCCTCACCATGCTCTTTGACGATAGTGATGTTAACCAGACGTTTTCCGATCTCTGCGATTCCCAGCGGCACGTCGGTGGCCTCCACCCGCAGCACCTTCTTGTCGTCGTCCTGCTCTTTGGTGAAGAGTGGCACGTGGACGTCCACCATCTCCACGCCCTCCTGGAACTCCACCGCCCCCGCCGCCTCTGCAGCAGGAGAACAAAAGCCGGTCAGGAGCATGGACGGCAGCACAGAGGGCAACAGTAATCGTGACCCCCCCACGCACCCCGGTCTGTGGCCACAGTGTAGTATCCAGGCACCACTTTCAGGTCGCGGAAGCGTCCGCACTGGACGTTCTTCTCTGTGAGTTTGACGATGTCCTTAAAGCTGCAGCGAGGGGCGGACAGCACCGTGTCCACGATGATGTAGTCCTTCCTGGAGGGTGGGGGGACACAGAAGTCTGACTAAAGTGATCTTGAGAATCTCCAGGATATCCTGAACCGGGATGTTACCTTTTCCCAGGGTTCGTCTGTGACCTGGAGGAAACAAACGAGCGTCAGTTTGTGACCAGCAGACTACCTAGAGCGGGTTCTAGGGGGTGGGGGGCACCTCACCTGAAGGAGGTCTCCTTCACCCTGTGGGCTGCTGGAATGTCCTTGTACACGTCATTCAGCTGAGGACAGAGGAGTGGGTTGTGGTGAAATGCTCTTTGGTGGGAGGAGCCTAAGAGGTAATGGCGCTCACGTTTTCAGAGACTTCTCTCCTGAGTTGCTCCGCCTCCATTGGCTCATCCCAGGACTCGTCGAAGATGCGGTTGAGCCGTAGGGAGATGGGGAAGTTGACTGCAGAGGGTCAAAGGAAGCAGATTAGGAGGTTTTTCAAAGTAAGAGCCCCTACAGCTGGTGACACCTCATCACCAGGACACTCACTCATCTCTTGGCTGTTGGGCGTGGCCAGAGCGGCGGGATGATCCGGCTCCCGGTGAACGTTGTCCGTCACTTTCCAGCGGACCACATCGGGCCCCTTCAGAGGACCGGTCCTCACCATGGGGGTGTCTGCGTGGTCTGAGGTCAAGGTGGACTGGTGAAAGAAATACTCGTCCTCCTTGAAGCCCACCATACGACCTGGAGAGACGACAGCAGGAGGTCACCCTCACAGACCGCGGCGGAGGGGCTGTGATGTCACAGTCACATGACCGGTGTCTTACCCCTCCTACAGCAGGGCAGCAGGGCCAGGCAGCTCTGTGTGAAGACAGACAGAAGATGATTAGAGGGAGGCCAAAGCGCCGTCTGTCCGTCCGTCTGCCTTCAGGTGTGACGGTACCTGCCAGCAGGAGGCGCAGCAGGCGCAGTATTTCCAGCAGCAGAGCAGCAGCAGTGCCAGCAGCAGGAGGAGGAACAGCAGGAGCGGGAGCAGCCAGAGGAGGCCACCAGGAGGACATTCTGAGGGGTCAAAGCAAAGCGTTGGTTGGAGGCTCACCTGTTCAGTCGGATGCGTCTCAACCAAAGAGCTCCGACACGAGGATGTGTTCAACAGGACAGAACTTCTGTATGTTTTTTATGTCAAAACTCCACCCAGAAATAAGACATCTCCACGTATCAAACATTCCTCATGGACACTCAGACCCCCATGAGCGCTTCCTGCTCCTGCGCGCTCACGTTTGATCCTCTGCGAGCAGAAAAAGTCCTCGCGCTTGACAGACTGTCTACTTCCACGTGGGTGAGCTGCTCCTTATGACACTCAGTGAGCGCACGCACAGACTCTAGCTCTGCTCGCGGACAAACTTTCTGCCCACAACTGAAAAAGAGTTTTGACAAATGGGGGCGGAGACAGAGGGTTACCTTAGTTTGGGGTTTGGTAGTCTTAGTTTGGGGGCTTTGTTTGTTTGTTTTCTTTAGGTAGTTTTGGTTCGGAGGAGCTGCTGACTCTGACGGTCGACATGCTGGATCAGCAGTCTCCATGACTTATTTTATGTTAGCCAAGAAGCCACCATAGAGAGATCAAAGAGACACGTGTGGATCTGGAGCTGCAGGTTGCTGACCGCTGGTCTGGGGCACCATACAGCCCAGACAGGATCTCAGGTTTTTCAACCTCCTCCTCGTTTCTCACCTTTGTCTTTGAGCATCTGGATCAGCAGCTCCTTGGAGGAGGGCTGGGTTTCCACCGTGTACCTGAACGTGCAGTCGTCATCTTCATCGCGGAAGCTGCAGGAATCCATGACCTTCTGGCCTGAAAGTAGACAAAGCTTTTCAGAGCAGCTCAGCGTCAGCCTGCAGGCTCCGCCCCCTGATGCTTACGCTCTTTCAGCTCGTCCACCAGCTCCACCTTGAACACACACTCGTCGCACTTGTCCTTTTCCTCGCCTGTCTTCCAGGCTTTGCACTGAGCGCACTTCTTGGAGCCGTCGCAGGCGCCCAGCTGGAACTGAAGCGGGAGGTTAGAGCAGGAGCTTCAGAGCAGACTATCTCTGCAGGTGACAGGAAGCTCACCTGAAAGCTCGGCTCGCAGGTCACCGTCAGGTCCGCGCTGGAGTTCGAACAGGTGCAGCGGCCGCACTCGCACGTCCCAAGCCCGCTGCAGATGCCCTGAAACACACAGGGATGTTAGAGGGGCGGGGCCATGGAAACCGCTAACCCTGGTGGGGGCTCTCACCCCTCTGCTGTCCACACAGGTCTGGTTGCTCTTGGTGCAATCGCAGGCGTCGCCCTCCCATCCTTCGGTGCAGGCGCAGCGCCCCATCACGCAGGAGCCGCGGTCTGGGCGGGGTCAAAGGCAGACATATGTAATCGATTTTGTTTTGATGCCGTTTCTGTACTCTGACCATTCAATGGTTGCTAAGAAACCACGATTTAACCCTTTGACACCTGAGGCGTCGCCGGTGACACTTAAAGACAAAACATGCTGTAATTACAGTGAATCAAAGAACACTTTGACACTGAGTTAAAGGGTAAGAGCAAATAATCCAAGAGATTAGATCACGTGTCAAAGTCGAGGCCCGGGGGCCGGATCTGGCTCTCCAGGTAATTTCATCCAGATCCTCCAGGTCATTCTATGTTATTGTTCTTAATGACCCGATGTTATCTTGTGCTTATTTCTAACTTGTATAATTCTTTTTTTTTTTCATCTTCTTGTCCGCTTCTTCCCTTTCGGGGTCGCGGGGGTGCCGGAGCCTAACCCGGCTGCTGAAGGGCGAAGGCGGGGTTCACCTGGACAGGTCTCCAGTCTGTCTCAGGGCCTCAATCACACACATTCACTCTCACATTCACACCTAGGGGCAATTTAGAGTCACCAATGAACCCATGAAGCATGTTTTTGGACGGTGGGAGGAACGCCACACATGCACGGGGAGAACGTGCACACTCCACACAGAAAGGTCCCAGCTGGGATTCGAACCGGTGTGAGGCAAGAGCGCTAACCACTGCACCACCATGACGCCCTAGTAAAATGTTGACAAAATCTATTTTCATGGAGAGTAAAATATTGAAAGTTATTTAAGGTTTAAGTTGATTTATTCTGGAATAATATTCCTGCCTTTTTATTATTCAGAATTATGTTAAAAAGTTACAGTTTTAAAGTTTTAAAAATTGTCATTCTGCAGCTTTTTGGAATATTTTGTCATTTACTAAGATTTTTAGGCTATTTTGGAGTTTAGCTAAAAGTTCAGCTACATGCTAGCTGTTTTGGCTAATTTAGGCTTTTTAAAGTTTTTTAGGCTACTTTGGAGTTTAGCTAATATTTACATGCTAGCTTTTCTGCTAATTTAGGCATTTTTTGTTTTAGATTTTTTGTCCATTTTTGTGTTTGGCTAATATTTCAGTTACACACTAGTTTGGGCTAATTTAGGCTTTTCTTCAGTTTTTTAAGCTATTTTGAAGTTTAGCTACCCTATTTTTTTAGCTACATGCTAGCTGTTTTGGTTAGTTTTTTTTTGTTTGTTTTTAATTTTTAATTTATTTCTTTTTACGTTTTTCAGGCTCACTTGGCATTTAGCTAATATTTAAGCGGCCTATCAGCTTCAGTGTTTTTAGCTATCAATTTCAGCATCTTCAGCGGCCAAATTCATCTTACAGCATTCACATTAGCTAATCGCAGGTAATGTTATATATCTAGCTCATAATAATGTTAAAAAGTTACGTTTTTAAAGTTCTAAAAATGTAGTTTTAGAGTGTTCAGTAAATGTTTATGCGGTTCGGCCCGCGACCTAAAGTGTGTTTTGGATTTTGCCCCCTTGTGAGATTGAGTTTGACACCCCTGGATTAGAGTCATCGTTTCTGAGGAAGGAGTGAAACCTTTGCGTAAAAATGTTGGGAAATCTAAATGTATTTTCCCAACAGGGATCTCATATAATGAAAAAACAATGGGGTCCAGTATAGAACCCTGGGGGACACCACGCGTACCGTTGCAGAGGAAGCCGCCGCGTCTCTGGCACTGCGTCCGGTCGTACTGGCAGAACGGGCCCTCGAACTGCTCGGGGTTGTAGCACACGCAGGTTCCACACGGCTGACAGTCGCCGCGGCCCGAGCACGGCTGCGTCATGCCGGGGCCTATGCACTGGTTGGCGTCCAGAGCAGAATCTGCCGTTGAACAGTTGCAGAAGTTTCCGAGCCTGAAGGAGAAAGGAAGAGACTCAGATCCGAGCAGAAGCTTCCTGTTCCTTGCTTGTCCAGATGTCCTCGGTCAGAGACTCACCAGCCGTCATGGCACTGACACTTCCCGCACACCAGGTCGCCATTTCTGTGGCATCTGTCCGACTTTTTGATGGGATTCTGCGGGAAACATCTGCGCATGAGTCCACCATAACAGTCAGCCAGAAGAGTCCAGCTCAGGCACACAAAGCTGACCTGCTCACAGGCACAGGTTGGACACAGCACGGAGGCCTTGACGCTCACGGCGGCGTTGAAGGTTGTGGGTTTGACCCTCATGGTCCCCTCCTTATCACTTGGATTCATCTTGCAGACAGGCTCCTTGTCCACGGTTCTCTGGGCCTTCAGAAGCATCTTGAACTTTCCCTTTGGGGCAAACGAGAACGCAGTCAGCACCTCCTCAGCTCCACCTGTTCAGGAGGTGCTCAGAAACCTACTATCATCCCGGGCTCAAACTGGAAGTCTCCATATTCTGCCACTGCTCCACTGGTGCTCAGGAACTGAGCCTCGAAGGCTTTGGGTCTCTCCTCAGCACGGATGCTCATTTTGGAGCGAATACTCTGGAAGGCCAGAAAGGTAAGACAGAGGAACGTTTTCCAACCACCCACCCCGACAGACGGCGCCCCCTGCAGGCTCTTACCTTGAAGGCCTCCTCCATGACCTGCAGGATGTTGGAGGAGTCGTCCTGAAGCAGCCCCACCTCAGCGATGGGGAAGTACTTTTCCAGTTTCTGCAGACAAATTCCAGAAAAGCAGAAGGTTCAGTGACCGACGCCTCAGTCCGGAGCCGAGCCCTGAACACCTGACGGCCACAGACCTCGTAGTAGGAGTAGGAGTAGTTTGTGACGGCGAAGATGGGGATGATGTTGTGCTTTCCCAGCAGGCGGACCAGCGTGGGGATGGAGGGGTAGTCCTGGCTGGTTTCATGGGTGTACTTGCCCTGCTTATCCAGGTGGCACTGCTCGTCGTTTCGTGGGAGGATGCCGGACAGGACGTTGACGCCGTCGGCCTCGTAGTGAAAGGCCGACTCAGTGGAGAAGACCAGGAGGTGTGTGCTGTGCTGACGCCATCCGATCTTCTCCTGCAGGAGGAGAACGGAGGCAGAAGGAAGGCATCAAGACAAAGAACCTGGAGGTGGACGAGACCGGACAGGTCCTCAATCTGGGAGTATTTTGTCGGCAGTTACAGTAGCTCCAGACGGAGAGCCGAGAAAAAAACTGCTGCTTAAATGAAAGATTCAAGCAGAGAACAGATGGAGGTCGACTCTCCATCCCAGAGAGAAGAAGCTCTAATCAAGGACAAACAGGAGAGGATGCAGCCGAAGCATCGTCTCTTGTGTTATCACACACATTGATCTCTGACTGGTTGTCGGATGGGGCCGGATCCCCTCAGACTCACTGACCCCGCACACCGCCGCCTGCAGGATGGCATCAAAGCCTCCTTCGGGAGCGTCCAGGTTCCCGGAGATCCTCTCCTTCTGCAGCTCTTGCTGGAAGTAGCTCACGTTGTTCGTTAGCTTGATGACGCTCTGGAAGGCGAAGGGGGGGTCGCTCTGGGGCCACGGCTCCTTCAGCCTGCAGAGAAGGGGGGGTCACAGGGTGAGGAGGAGGAGGGGCTTGATTCCTGGATCCTTCGTGTCGTCTGTCTCACTTTGCGGGCCTCATGTCGGTTTGGGGCTCGATCACTTTGTCCACAAACTTCCCGAAGCCGATGGTGTAGTCATCAGACAGCCGCTCCACCAGCTTAGCTGCAGAAGATCGCACCTGTTTCAGCCTCAGAGCTCCTCCCAGTCACCGTCTCACCTGGACACCTGCTCACCCAGTTCCTCCCCCATCTTCTTCAAGTTGCTCAGATCGTCAGCCATGGAGTTGGAGAAGTCCATGAGGATGTAGAGATCCAGAGGACCTTTTTTTGGAGCAAAGACCTCCACGTTCAGGAGCCTCTCCTCGCCGGGGAGGAGCGACACGGTCACCTGCTGCGGCGACACCTGGGACTGCTGCAGACTCATTTCGATCTTCTGGTTCTGTGAGGAGGACGACAGAATCAAGTCGAGTCTGAGGTTCAGCAGAGGAACCTGCAGATGAAGACCCACCTGGTCGATGGACATGCTGCCCTCTTTCGTGATGATGGCCGACTTCCTGCAGCCAAAGGCCAGGATGTTCACATAGAGATCACAGCGGGGGCCGCTGAAGACC
>NC_050530.1:5642322-5649925 GCF_002922805.2 Oryzias melastigma | reverse complement strand
TTTGAGTGAGTTCTGCTCCATGAAGACGGCTCTGATGGGGGGGTCTGCTCTCACCTCCTCAGAGCAGTATGCGCAGCCTTTCCCCGCCTGCAGACACTGGCTGCAGTTGCTGGCTCTGGAAGCAAAGCAGTAGTTTTCTGTGGGCGGAGTCAGAGAGGAAGATCAGGAAAACGTCGCTGTGGAAACCGCTTTGCTGCTGCTGAGGGACGACTGTGAGTGGGTGGAGCTTAGGAAGTTATCATCATGATGCTTGAAGACAATCATCAGAGATCTAGGTGATCTTAATCCCTCAGATCTTCAGATCTTTACCTTCTGCATCACAGCCGGTCAGACGGATGAGCAGCAGGCAGACGACTGCAGACAGATGCAGCATCCATCCCGCCATCGCCTTCCTGCTGACAGAACAGGAACAGTTACGTCTGATCCGCATCTCAATCCTGATCTGATCTGATCCCTATCATTAGTTCTGGAGGCCGAGCTTCACAAACACATGAAAGACACACACATGTTCTCTGGTCTGTGTTCTGGTTCCAAATACCTGATCCTGATCCTTCAGATTATCCTGCTGTGATCTGTACAGAGGATTTGATCAGATCTCCAGGATCTTCGGGATCAGGCTCAACAGCATTTCTGCAGGATTCTCACCTCAGTTCTTCATGTCTCCTCGCGGTGGCGCCAAACACTCAGAAATAAAAACGTTTTATGTTGAAATCTGGAGCCGATCTGGTTTCAGCGGAATAACATCGATTCCAGAAACGGTTTTAGTTTTTCAATCCGGAGTCAGACTCGAGCTGTTGGGGGGGGGTCGTGGAGGAATGTGGACCTGACAGCTGTCAGACTCCTCAGGAGGAGACCCGCCGGAGGAGATTAGGAGGAATTTCTCCCCCAGGTGAGAAAACCGCGTGGGTGGGGGGAGGGGGGCACCTTAGCGCCTCTCCGTGAACCTGAGCTTCAGGTGGATCTGCGCAGAAAGAAACTATTTTCTTCTCTGCGCAGCTTCAGGTGTCAGCAAACAACAAGCTTCATCCTTCTGGGGAGGGGGCACGGACGCCCCCCCCCCCCACACACACACGGGGGGGGGGGCGCTGTGACTCAATAGTTGATCTGAAATTCTCCAGTTCTAACCCTGAATGTTCTTCAAAGATCTGAGACCAGGTCTGAACCTGGACCCATAAGGTAGTTCAGGACCCGGACCTCCAGTGGTTCGGGACCCGGACCTCCTCAGCTGCAGAACACAAAGAAGGTACACCAGCAAACAAAAGGATTATGATCAAACCTCGGAGCTGCGGTCCAAGTCCCAAAGTCCACCAAACTGAAGAAAAGGATTTCCTCTGCAGGTTCAAAGTTCCCTCAGACCGTCGAGTCCCTCTTCCCGGTCCTCCTCGGTCCTCCTGCGTCTCCTCTCTGCAGGAGCTGAAGTTCGTCTGATCGTGCGGATCTCAGAGCAGGAAGAGAGAGAGGATCTGGATATGACCGAGCCTGCTGTGACCCCTCCTTCAAAGCGCGCGCGCACACGCAGTCCAGGTGAGGCGCGCTAACGGAGAAAGTTTCCTTCCGTTTCATCTGTTTGCATGCAGCACACCTTTGTACCCGCCCGCGCGCGTGTGCGCATTCCATTCAGCAGGAGTTCACCTGTGTGGGCTTGAGGCCGCGGCCCCTCCCTGCAGGGGGCGTGGCTCAGCGGGCAGAACTGTGCCTGCAGGGTGCAGAAACAGAGCCCGCAGTTTCCTCTGCCGTGCCCCGCTGCCATGGCAACACCCCCCCCGCCTCTCCTCACGGGAGCGGAATGCCTGCACCGACAGGCCCCACCACCGCAGGTACCGTGAGAGACGAGCGGGCCGTCTCTGCGGGGCTGAGGGACACATCCGGTTCTGGAATGAAAGAACTGAAACATGGACTCTGACCTCTGTGCGAACAGCAGTGTCCCGCTGATTCAGCTTCATTCAGCTTCATTCCGCTTCATTGGGCCCTGTTCAACTGTCATACACAGGTACACGTACAAGGTAACAAATAGAGTTTGAGTCCAACCGGAGTACAAACAAGCAGTAAATCTTTTCCCTTCAGGGGTCGCCACAGCGAACCAGTTTCCTCCATCTAAGCCTGTCTGATTCGCATATTTGATTTGGCAAGATTTTACGTCGGATGCCCTTCCTGACACAACCCTCTGTATTTAGCCGGGCTTGGGACCGGCACAATGAGACCCTGGCTTGGGCCCCCTCGTGGCTACAAACAAGCAGTAAATACCAGAACATAATCATGATAAATACACGTATGAATCAAATCCAAATCGGATCAGGATAGGAAAGTAGCAGTTCTGGAGAATGAGCCGAGATTTCCAAACAGTTTGGCTGGTCTACAGTATTTTACTGTACAACAATGTTCCTGATGTAATGACGACAGCGTCTGCTTGGTTACATCGAGCCAACATCTCATCTACTCCAAACTTTTACACATCGGGAAAGCTGCTCCAGTTGCGCACGAGGAGAGACGGATCAATCGACTTCTCCAACTCGCCATTGTCCTGCTCCAGGTGATAGAGCTGAATCCTCCTGGTCCCAAAGTTCTCCCAGCTGTCAAGTCCTCATTGAACACCATTCGACCCGACAGACAGCAGCCTTGGAACAGCTGACTCCATGGGGCGGCATGGTGACCTTTGGTGCTGGAGGTGCTGGAGGTAAGGTCTTTCCTTCCTCGGAGCCTGTGGTGTTGGGGACCAATTTCTGCGGATTCGGCGTGGGTCCGATGGCGGGAGTGTTGGGTCCTCTGTGATCGGTGATGGCTGTGCGCGCGCCGGGCTTCCATTAGCGCTTGTGACACGGATTTGTCCGGTGGAATGGCTGGTTTGGCCCCGTTAGGCTAACATCTACCACCGCTGGTGTCTGTCGGCGAGAGGCAGTCTCCACGGAACGGCAGGAGGTTCAGCGGACTCTGCTAACTCTGGGATGGACACAGGACCATCCGGACTGCTCCTCCAAATTCAGACCGTCAGCAATGCCAACAATCCGGGCAGCGCAACAGAAGGTACGTCCAAACTGTTAATCACGGGATCATAACCGTAAGCCGAAGGGAATCCTCGGAGGCCATAGTCTGGGTCCCAAGCGGGATCAAGCTGAACACTTAACTCAAACCTCTTTGTGGCTTTAAGTGACACATGGTTAAGCGCGAATATCCCCACCAATCACTGATATCCCAGGATACGTTTGTTTTCGTAAAGACTGTTGGGAAAAGGAGATCTGATGTATGTTAGAGACACTTTACAGAAATCAAAGTTGATCCTTATTGAATGTTTCATTTTAAAGGTTGTCTTGTCGCCAAGAATGCATATTGGAATTTGATATAATCTGCCTTCTTTTAATGTGTCTTTTCGTCATAATTTGAATGACTTGTTAAAACTAATATGAACCTTTTCCGTCTTTTAAGTTCTTATTTCAACAAATGCTGCTAAATTATATTTTCATGCAATGATTTGATCTCATTTTTCCTACTGTTGTCTGGAGCCAGTCAGTCATCAATCAAAGGTGGTCAAAGCTCCTTCACAGTAAAAGGTCTGGAACACCACAGCCGCCAAATTAAAATCCCTCCCAGATCTAAAACAGTTTACTTGTAAAGTAAAACAATGACTGAAGTCTAATCAAGCCTGTGAACATTAGATCTGTTGTTTTTGTTGGGATTGTTCAGGATTATATGTATTTTGTAAGATGATGTTTGTGTCTTTGTTGTTTATTCTCAGTGACCTGGTCTGCAACTTAGCTGTTAGCTAACTGTGGACATGGTCACATTTGAAACTGTAACAACGTTTCCTTAAATAAATAAAACTGAACGGAGAATAAAATACAGACGGATGCAAGACTGGAAAGAAACTGAAGCTCAGGATGGAAACGCGCCTCACTTAGATTCAATCAGCTTCAGTCCTTTTCTCAGGAGACGTTCCTGCTGTGAAGTTGACCCCCCCCCCTCTAATGAAACTTGACATTTGTTGATAAAGAAACTTTCTTGAAGTCGTGACATTAGTAATAAAGCTGATGTCGTTTTTTTCTAGAACTTCTTCAAATCTCAGTCAAATGTTTCCTGATGAGTCGGTAAAATCTTTAAACAGAAACTAAAACAGCTGATGAGAATAAATGCTGAGTCATCAGTTAAACACAACTAACGATCTGGAAGACGCACAACAAAGTAACAAACACAAACAGTTGATACAACGAGTTCGTGTCCAAATTGATTTGAATCCACAGAAAAACTTCATTGATATTCTGAATCAGCCTGGAAACAGCTGAGGATGAGGGAGGGGCTCGTTGGGTCCATAAATAACGTCGGTGGAGCTGTCGCGGTAACACCTCCAGCTGGGGAGCTGTCGCAGTAAACACCTCCAGCTGTGGAGCTGTCGCGGTAACACCTCCAGCTGAGGAGCTGTCGCGGTAACACCTCCAGCTGGGGAGCTGTCGCGGTAAACACCTCCAGCTGGGGAGCTGTCGCGGTAACACCTCCAGCTGGGGAGCTGTCGCGGTAACACCTCCAGCTGAGGAGCTGTCGCGGTAACACCTCCAGCTGGGGAGCTGTCACGGTAAACACCTCCAGCTGGGGAGCTGTCGCGGTAAACACCTCCAGATAAAATCAACTCAAACGGTTTCAATGAAAGCAGGAGCTGAACCTTCGGCTGGATCAGAACCAGCCTCATTTGGTTCTGTTTTAGGTCCTGCAGCATCCGGTGACCTTTGACCTGCAAAGTTGTTCATACTGGTTAGTGGTGCTTCACACCAGCACCAGAACCAACAGAACTCAGTCAGAACTGAATGTGACGTTATGCTGAGGGTGTTCACATCGTCTGTCTGGTGGGTCCACTGTTTCTGTGGTGGGGGGGGCATCAGGAGCACAGTCTCAGGAGCTGATGGTAAAGAAAGTTCTGGACAGTCTCCAGAACTCCGCCGGTTCTCCTTCATCTCCATCCCACAGCGACTCGAGGTCCACTTCTGCAGATCCTCAGAAGAACTTCAGAGAACTCCTGAGTTTACTGAACGACTTTCAGAGGATCTAAGGGGGCGGGGCCACCCTCCTTACTCAGCATACTGCACAGAGCAGGTGTTGCCGCGGCAACCAGATCTGCATCAATACAATGGAGCGCTCTTCGCAGGGCAAAAAAAACCCTTTGGAACCAGATCCTTCTCCTGACTGAAGGTTCAATGGCGGCCAGAGTGACCCCGCCCCCTCTGAGTGACCAGCGACCTGTCCCACATGTGTCAACTGCTCTTATGCTGACAAACTTCATTAATATTTGCAGACGTTTCTTTTTAGAACATTCAAACCTGTTTTATGGGCATTTAAAGGCGGGAAAGATCATCGTTTTAGACATTAGCTAATGATTAGCACCTTTAGCGCGTGTGTTTGTGACTCAGGAGTTTGTCCTCAGGTTGAACAGGTGACTAACATCCTTCTGGACTTTCCCACTGTGGCTCAGCCCCTCCCCCTATGACATCACTTCCTGTCCTGTGAACAGACGCTTCAGTTCTTGTTGCCGTTTGTTCAGACCTGGTGCTGAAGGTTCACGTCTGGTTTTCATGAAGCTGATTTATAAACAAACGTTTCCATCAACAGAAGCGTGTTTTTCTTGGTTGATTATTTACTGATGTGCAGAAACTTTGAGTTCAGGATCCTAAAGCGCAGATGGACAAACGTGACGTCAACATTCCAGACTCTGCAAAAACATGTCACCAACTCAGAGCCAAGAAGCCGACCAGCCCAAACGGAGCATGACTCAGCGTACAGTCAGGACTCGAGGCCACGCCCTCAGAGCCTCGGCGGCCTCTACACCCCCACGACGCCCCCCCAACCGTTCTCCTGACATGACCTGAAGACGGTGCCGACGTCAACCAGAACATCCACCAGAACAGGCGTCTGCTGCGGTTCTGCTTGGGGAGGAGTCGGGTGCTGTAAACGATGGGAGGGGCGGCGTGTTTGACGGCGCCCCTCACCTGCTGCACACATGCTGTGGACTCCCGCCAACATTCAGAGGAGACGCCTGAAAAGAAACATCTCATCCGTTTATTCCCACCAACACGTATGTACAAAGATAAAAACAGGAGCTGGACCGGTCCACAGAACCGGGAGGAGAACCCGACTGTCTTTAGTGAACGAGGGTTCGAGGAAGCTGATCACTGCTTGGCCTTCTTCAGGATGGTTCCCACCGCAGAGATGACCGTGGTCTTGGTGCCGCTGGCCGTGGTCGTCACGGAGACCACGGAGGGCAGGGTGGCAGAGGTGGTGATGAGGGCGGGCTGGGCCAGAGTGACGGGGATGGCAGAGTCCCATTTGCTCTTCCTCTTCTGGGCGTCTGGTGGAGGAGAGAGAAGCTCATGAGACCAGAACCACACCAATATGAACTGAAATACAGTCACAGAAGCTGAACCATCATTCATTATCGCAGTGATGCTACTTTTCTAGTCTTCCTTCATTAGGGTCAACGGCCTGATGTTATCTGGTATAGTTGTGACAGGATATACTTTATGGAGAGCTAAATCTTTTGGGATCTAAGTTTTTAAAAAGTTTTGGTTTTAGAGTTCATTAAATGTTTGTCGTGTTCGGCCCGTGACCTGAGGTGTTTTGGATTCTGGCCCCTCGTGTGATCGAGTTGGACACTCACACAGGTTGATGCAATAACTCGCCATTCATACAGGAAGTTCTAGTAATCAAACCCTCACGTGATGATTAAATGTATGACCCTCTACCACACAGTGTGAGCGGAGAGGAAATGTCGTCATGGTTACACCACAGCACGCGTTGAGATAGACAACTCGGTGATGGGGAGCAGAAAATAGGCTTTTATTTTGAAAAATGCACCGGTTGCACTTTACGTTTGCTAGCATTGTTTCCGGTTTAGGTCGTTAACTTCCCAAAAACGTGGTCCAGCTCCAAAACATGAAGTATGTTCTTGAGGGAGGGGCGGTGAGGAGGAGCCCCTCCCCCACAGTCATGGACTGATCAGTTCTCGTCTTCAGAACCGTTTAACACAGATCTGAACCTGGAGAGGAGATGTTCTTCACGTTGGTCTACGAGCAAACGGAAACCGTCCAATCAGAGACAAGCATGTTGCTTATCTGGTTTCCAGACCAATCAGGAGAACTCTGGTCCTCCTCAGAACCAGGACTCTGGTGATGTGTGTTTGTGGTTTTGTGTGGGGAGGGGGCGGGGTCACCTGTGGCGGTGCTGGTGCTGCTGCTGCTGGTGGTGGAGGCGGCGGTGCTGGACGGGTTGGTCCCCTTCTTGGTTCCGGTGACGAACTCGATCTGCAGAACAGAGCACAGCAGTCAGAGGTCGGCAGACGCAGGTTTCCTGCAGGTTCTGCAGACGTCTGCGCAGATGTCGTCAGAGGGTTCAGGATGAAAATGTTTGGTCCTTCCTGACAAAAACCGGCGGCTTTGGGCCGGGCCTGGTTCTGCCACAGAGCGCTGACAGGAGCGAGCTGCAGCCGGTGCAGACTTGCCCCTGGCGTGGCGCAGGAATCCAGCCTCACCTTGGTGCGCTCCTTCTTGGCTTTCTCCAGCTTGTCCATCTCCACCTTCTGAGCTTTGGCTGCAGAAACAAACACAGGATGAGGAGACAGGAGGAGAGA
>NC_050530.1:5635564-5642199 GCF_002922805.2 Oryzias melastigma | reverse complement strand
GGAGAAGAGAGGAGGAGAGGAGGAGGAGTGAGGAGGAGAGAGAAGGAGAGAGGAGGAGAGCGGCGGTCACCCAGAGCTTCGTAGTAGGAGTCCTCTGACCAGCCGTGGGGGTCGAACATTTCTTTGGGGTAGTTCATGCCCAGCTCGTCGATGGCACAGAACTGGATCAGCTTCTCGTAGATACTAGAGGAAGGAAGAATGCAGCAGTTTTCAGGAGCTGGTCGTTCTCCAGAAGAGAACATTCGGTTCAGGAGGTCGTGACCGAGCGCCGAGTCTTTGGTCGGCTCCTGTTTGGGACAAACAGTTCCCAGAATTCCTGCAGGACTCTCCCTCAGATCGCTGTGCGGTCTGCAGTCACATCACGGTTGTTTCTAACTGAAAGGATCTGGAGTTCAGGGAGTGACGTAGATTCATGATCGGTTGTGACCTCTGACCCTCACAGGAGACGAGGTTTGGTTGAGTTTTACGGCCTAACCATGTTCAGATCCTTCAGTTTGGGAACGCCGTTCCCAAACCTTTTCCGTCCGCCTGTCTGTCGGCTCGGTGCAAACAGTAAGTGCGGCTGCAGCGGCAGGAATGCAGCGGGTGTGACTGACCACGGTGAGTCCGGGGGGGCCGCATACCTGGGGTTTCTGAACTCCTTCTTCTTCTGGATGTGGCTGTTTGTGTCGAAGTCTCCATGGAGCTTCCTCTCATACAGTTTGTGGATCTTCTCCTGCAACAGAAACCCAGAGGAGTCAAAGGAAACCGCGGCCCCGCCTCCACCGCAAACACCACACAATGACTGCTTTCTGCAGCCGGGGGTGTGTCTGGGGGGGGTCAGTCTGACCATCACCGAACCACTAACACCTCCTCCATCATGGAGAACACGACCGCTGCTGCAGTCTCTCATCTCTGCTGACGGCTTCTGAGCCTGTCGCCGTGACGACGCCCCCATCCCCCACCATCAGCTGCACCCCAGCGTTTCAAAAAAACAGCCCTGACCATCACAGTACCGCCACCGTGTTGGGCTCAGAACACTTCACAGTAAAGCTGATCGTTTGTAAAGAGGTTTTGGACTAATAAAGTTTTTCTTCTGAGGTGACCTTTGACCTGAATTCACAGCCTCAGGTGGGGGCCAAACTCTCTCCTAAGCCCCCCCCCCACATCGTTGATCAAAGCAAATCCTGAAAACAACAACCTGAGGGCGGGGCTTTCAGGGCGCTCAGGTGAATCATCGCACGCTCCTCTGACAGGTGGGGGAGTGTCAGGCCGCGGGCGCCGCTGCCGAGCGGTGTGTCCCGACCTGCCTCCAACCTCAGAGGAGAAAGGTACCGAATGTTCAGCCGAGGGAGGAGGAGCTCCTCTGACCTGAGGGGACCTCTCATTGAAACCGTATTATTCTGAGAGCGCCGCGTGGAGGAGGTCTGCAGTCAGGACGCTCTGGTCTGAGGGAGGCTCCAGACGAGGAGCAGAAGTTCTGGAGGGTTCTGGAAGGTCTTTGAAGTCTTTCCAGGACCCTGGAGAGGCTTTGAAACACAGTTTGACCTCCAGGATCACATGTTCTACTTACACCCCCATCTGAATACTCTGACCTCATGACTCTGGAGCTCCTAGTTCTGTCTCCTGAGGAGGAGGTTCTCCTGAGGAGAAGGATCACTCCAGTGATCCAGGTTCACAGGATTATGGGATTACAGGTGGGAGGAACCAGGAGTCACACTTTCACCTTCTAGAAGAAACCACCTCAATTATTGCAGCAACGCAGAAGATTTAGGAGATTCTGATGTTTACCTGCTCCTCATCTGCTCCTCATCTGCTCCTAAACTCTTTATCTGCTCCTAAACTCCTCCTCTGCTCATCAGCTCCTCATGTGCTCCTCATCTGTTCCTAAACTCCTCATCTGCTCCTAGACTACTACTCCTCTGCTCCCCATCAGCTCCTCATGTGCTCCTAAACTCCTCCTCTGTTCCTCCTCTGCTCCTCCTCTGCTCCCCATCAGCTCCTCATGTGCTCCTAAACTCCTCCTCTGCTCCTCCTCTGCTCCCGTGAAAACAGATCTCCCTGCAGGAGCAGAAGGATCCCAAACGTCCTCCACAGTAACCATCTTCCTCACAGTGTTGTGAGAAGGTTCAGACTCCTGCTGGTCACCTGATCAGGTGAGTTTCTGGGCTGGAGAACAGGACGGTACCTGCAGCTGGCTGGAGCATCGTCCTGGAGGCTCTGGGGGGGTCCTGATCTCGTCAGGTGACATGTTCCTCACCTTCTCTGAGAACAGAGCTGCAGGGACAGAAGGAGAGAGAGGGGTCACAGGGGGGAAGTCACAGTGTGTTTGGGGGGGGGCAGTGTTTGGTAAGCCTCACAGGACCCCCCCCCGTAGGCTCGACCTCCGTCTGCTCCCGTCTCCCTGACTGCAGGCCAGGCATTCCTGGGCGTCACACCCTCAGTCGGGAGACGGGAGCAGCTCCAGAGCAGGAATGCAGACGAGTGGAGACTCCACACAGGAGACGCTGCCTCCTCCTCCTGTTCCTCTCCTGTTCCCCCTCCTCCTCCACCTCCTCCTCCTCCTGTTCCTCCTCCACCTCCTCCTCTCCTCCACCTCCCCCACCTCCTCCTCCTGTTCCTCCTCCTCCACCTCCTCCTACTGTTCCTCTCCTGTTCCTCCTCCTCCATCTGAACATTTCACCTGAAGGTTCAATCTCAATCACTGGGTTTCATCCTGTTCCTGAACAGAACTGTTCTGTCATCAAGTGTCTCACCCCTAGACGGGTCAGGACCCGGCTGATGTTGGTTCTGATGATGCAGCAGAACCCCCAGCTGCTCCTCTGGAACAGCACAGCCTGACGGGACAGGCCCGCTGACTCACAGGGGTTCACTTATCTCATTAAGATGAGCACGCCGCTGCAGCCCGGATGAACCGCCGCAGGCCTCAGATTTACCCAATCAGCAGCTCCACCGAGGAGGAGGAGGAGGAGGAGGAGGAGGAGGAGGAGGAAGATGGGACAGATCTCAGTTTATATTTACACCAAACGCAGCAGGAAGACGAAGGAAACACAGAGCAGATTCTGTGGCCTGGGGGGGGCCGGGGGGGCCGGACAGTCCGTCCTTCAGAGAGCGGACAAAGCGCTCTCAGACAGCCTGACATTTACTGGGGAGGGGGACGGACCGGCGGCAGGAATGTGAGGTCCAAACCCGGGTACCAAACTCATGATCACGGCTGCCACGCCCGGCCCCACCCATCCTGTGAGACGCTGCACACCTGTGCAGGTGTGAGATGACTCGCTCCGCTTCATAAACTGTTTGGTTCATAGATATGAGTCACTCCGCTGACTCATCCACAAATCTCCACGCCTCTAAACCTTGAGACACACGGTTCAGACAAGCGGCCAGCAGGGGGCGCCATGGCGAACAAGCTACACACATTTGTAATTATTCAACCAGTTAGGGACTGTTGGTCCAGTCCAGGAACTTCTAGATCTCCTTCCAGAGAAGAACGTTGTACTAAACCAGGAGAGAAGTGCAGGTCATGATCCCATACCATGACCCCCCGATGCCGTGTTTCACGTTACAAAAGTCCTTCAGTTTCTCTGAACATCTCACTCTGACCTTTAGGTGACCTCACCAGGAGGTTCAGGTTGGATCACAAGGTTTGTGCTCTCATCTAATTGGAGTTCCTTAACTTTGGATGTTAGAGAGCAAAAATAAAATAGATATATAGCATCACCGGCTGTGATAAAGCTAGAGTGAAGGCTGGAAGCTGAAGATGCTGAAGCTGAGAATAAGCTAAAATTTTAGCTAAATGCAAAAATTAGCCTAAACAATTGGTAAGATGTCTAATTCAGCCACAACAGTTTGCATACAGCCGAAATATTTGTTGAACTCAAAATTAAACAAAAAACTGAACAAAGCCTAAATTAGCCAAAACAGTTAGCATGTAGCAGTGTTTTTGAGGTCGTCATGGCAACAAGCACCCAGAGGGAGGAGCACGGCTGCGTGAACCTTCCCTACAGCCCGGTACTTGGCCCAAACAAAAGCTCATGTCTTAGAAACCGTTTTCACCAGAGTAAAAGAGAAAACCCGTCAGAATCCAGAGACGTCAGAAAACATCTACTGTCATTTTCAGGTTTTGGTGTCGAGATTTACAGAAATACTCCAAGTTGAAGACAAACATCCTCAAAAAATGTTTTGGGTCTAATGGGAGAAACTGTCCAGTTTTACTGATCTTTGGGGCGCTGTAAGAAAACTACACGGCTCAGGATGTTCAGTTGTTGGTCTGAAAGGCGGGAAAATGCTGCGGTTTGGATGAGAGCATCAGTCTGTGAGGGACACGATGGCAGAAGGAATGACGAGTCTTATTCGTGTCACTCTAACTCTGAGACTCATTCACTGACATTCAGGACTGGAAACGGACTCAAACACGACACCGACTGCAATAAGGAGGTTCAACTGAAAATAGTTGAAGAGCTGCTGAAGAGTTTCTGCAGCTGAAAGTCTACATGACTTCTATTGTTCTGTAGAGCTGAAAGATTTAGCTGAAAATGGGCTTTTAAAGGTTCTGTGAGCCGTAAAGTTCAAAGAGTGGGAGTTGGTTGAATAGTTTTTAATAACTTTGGAGCAGCTATCTCCTGAAAGAGCTGAATATTTTGGTATCTGAATGAGCTGAATATGTGAAGTTGAAGAGCGACGGACGGACAAAAAAGGTACAGAAGACAAACGGATCACCAGAGTGTGAATTCTACACAACATTCACACAACAAACACAAAAAGCTCCAATCAAAAGTAAACTTCCATTTTCAGGTGAGACGGCTGTGAAAACAGGATGCTCCTTCAAAATAAAGCGTCACTTCCTGCTTGTCTCCACAGTGGAAGCTCATTTCAAGCACAAGCCGTGAGGTCTGCCGGACCGGCCCGTCCGGATCACAGGCCAGCCTGCAGCGGCTGGCGGTTGCCATGGTGACGGACTGCTGCTCCGGAGGGTTCAGCTGGAGCAGGAGAGGCCTGCGGGGCCTCCTGCGGGGCCTCCTGCGGGGCCTCCTGCGGGGCCTCCTGCGGGGCCTCCAGAGGGCGCTCCGACGCTGCTGTGTGGATGATGTCATTGCCCCTCCCACCCTTGTGCTGCACCCCCGCCCTCAGAGGCGGTCCCTCTGCTGTGCTGTGATCGTCGTTTCCAGTCTGTCCTTTACCAGTGAGGACGCTGCGTTCATCTGCCGTGACGGCGGCGAGCTTTCCGTCTGCGGCGCCGCCGGACCTCCAGACGCATGACCCATCAGACCCGCCAGACCCGCTGCTGCTTCTGTCTTCACTGGGACCGCTGAGCAAACAGGCTGAGGGTTTGATTCCTGCTGCTCCAAGGACGTCAGCGTGACAGGAAGGTCGTCCCGTCTGCACAGATGAACGCTCGGTTATTATGGGATACGTGCATTCTCCTACTCGTGGCTCCGCCTTCTGTTGGTCTCATTCTGCTGAACCGTGTTTGGACGGAACCGCGGTTCTGGTTTTACAGAGCGTCTGATGTCGAGTGTTTCCGTGTTACAGTATTTACAAAGTGCGGCTACGCTGTGACGTGCTTCGTTTTCACGTGTGCTCGTGTGTGGCAGAAGCAGAACATCAAACACAGCGTGGACCTTCAGGGGATGATGGGAAATGTGTGAACTGATCGACAATAAAGATGGAAGAGCATCAGAAATCCTTTGGATGCTTCTCTGCTGGAGACTCAAACTGAACTGTCAGCACAGAATTTCACCAGACTGCCACCAGGGGGCGCCACTGCTGATGGTTAAACAGAAATACATGAGATACATGTCAATAAAACAAACAAATAATGAGATCTATGAAGATGTCCATCCCAGTTCTGCTCCTTGAAGTGCATGTGCGTGTGCATGTGTGTTTGTGCATGTGTGTGCACGTGTTCTCAGCCTCAGAAACAATGTTTAGTTTGTGCTCGTAAAGACGTTAAATCATCTAGAAAAACTGTCATTCTTGAGGCTCAAACATTGAAATTTTTTTATTTAAAATAATAAAAAATTATTTTAGCTAAAATCACAACATTAAATGTTTCATTTGACATAAATGTCTCGTTTTTTCATTTAACTGTTTATTCTGTCACAATAAAAACGGGATTTCTCGTCCTTGTTAATTTTGTTTAATCAATAAAGTTTTTTTAACAAACTTGTTTTGGTCACGTGAGACTGGCGTCATTTCCAACATGGCGTCGGTCGGAGACTGCTCGGTGAGGAGGAGGCGTTTGGACCAGAGGAAGACAGAGGCGGACACGGAACCGAGCGGTCCGAACAGAACCAGAACCGGCGGAGACTCGGAGCTGGACCCGCCGGTGACTCTGCGGACCGGAACCTTCTGGCTCACGCGGCTCGTTCTGCTGCGCGCCACCGCCTTCATCTACCGTGAGTGGAGCTTCGCTCTGCGGCTGCGCGGTGCTGCGTTCACGGTCCTGGTGGAGAGTCCGGATTTCCTCAGTTTGTTTAAGCAGTGACGTTTGAAGCCGCGAGGGGGTCTAAGCCCGCGTAGCTAATTCTTCATTAGTACTTTAAGAATAGATGGTTTTAAGGACAACTTTTACTAAACATCTTTTCCCATCTAAAACACAAGTTTAGAGATTATAATCCAAATGTTCCAACAAAATATCTTTAATTTCCAATTCC
>NC_050530.1:5618000-5634629 GCF_002922805.2 Oryzias melastigma | reverse complement strand
GAACAGAAGACATCTGAGGAAAATACACCCAAGTCTGTTCAAGGACACAGCCCTGAACCTGGACCCAGATGGACTGTCTTCTCAAAATTCCGAACGAGTTGAGCCGCCAGCATGCGATTCCCCTCAGGAATCCTTTTCTGAAGATATGGATAACACTGGATTTTATCACACACGCAGTGGTCGGGCAGTAAGACGTCCTGCTAGATACAGAGACTAACTAAGATGACAGTTTATGTTTACAATGTCATTGTGTTTGTTTATTAGCATCTAAAAGAAAAGCAGTTTGTTTTGACATATTTTAAGAAATGTTACATATTGGTATGTTCATACTCGGAGTATTGGATTAAGATGTACATTACTTTCATGTAAAATTATTCGCAATCTGAATGTGCCTTACAATGATGCTACATGCATAAAGATGTCTAATATTCATTTAAGTTGACGGTATATTTACGTTTAATTAACTGTTCAAAATATAATAACCAACCTGTCTTGGAAAAGAGGGATGTGATGTATTGTTATACCACCGCCAGGCAATAGAGGGCGATGCTGTCATAAGTTGTTGTTGAGTCGGACATTAAAAGGTGGTGACTGTTGCTATACGAGTAGAGCCGAGTCTTGTCGTCTGTCCTTGTAAAGAGTTCACCTGACAGCAACCCACGTTAAGGCAGCGCGGAACAGTTCAACAATATATTAAGCTACAACACATACAAATGTTTAACTCTCATGTCCTATTTGAATTCTTATTAGATAATAGAACTAGATCATAGATCCTAATTTGCACATTTATTTTTAAACTTTTGGACAGTAACACATTTCCCTGTAGGGCCAGAAATCAATTAAAAAAATTAACTAATTAATCACAAACCTGGAAAAACATTAATCAGAATTAATTGTGATTATTATTATTATTTTAGTCACAGTATTTGCCGACCACTTTTATCTGTGAATAATCACAATATGAAATCACTCACAAAACTCTACATGTACTTTTATTTGAACTGGTACTGAACTAAAACATTTCTCCTTCAGTTTTATTGTCTGAAAAATGATCTTTTCCAAGTGTTAACACAGAACTCGAAATAATTGATAGTTTTTGGTTGAAATATTTTGTCAAATAGAAAAAGAAAAGTTTGATCCAGAGTTTGCTGTAGACGGCCGTTCAGCCGCTCACCTTTAACCTTTGACCTTTGACCTGGAATTCAAAGGACTCAAAACTCCAGTTTTTACCAACATTTGTGATTGAAAAGATTTAAGTCACAATTATGATGAAAGTTTGTTAAAAACTAAAATGAAGAACCAGACCTCAGCTGTAACCTCAGCTCTTCTTGAGCTTCAGAAACGGCGAGTATCTCCGTCCTCTGACCTCCCCGCCTCTCCCTCTTCTGCCCTCTAGTGGTGGCGTTCATCGTGGCGTTCACGCAGAACAAGCAGCTGATCGGCGAGCGCGGCCTGATGCCCTGCAGGGACTACCTCAACAGTGTCAAGCGCTACGTTGGCGGGAAGATCGGCGCCGCCGCCCTGGCCTACACGCCCTCCATCCTCTGGCTGATGGACTGGAGCCACATGGACAGCAACCTGGACGGCATCGCCGCGGTGGGGGCGGGGCTGTCGGGGTTCGTCCTGCTGACGGGGACGGCCAACATGCTGATTATGGTCTGCCTGTGGGGGCTCTACCACTCACTGGTCAGTGTGGGGCAGCTGTGGTGAGTCAGATCCTCTGAGATCAGATCCTCTGAGATCAGATCAGACCTTAGGACCAAACCCTTCTCCTCTGATCTTCTGGTTCTCCTGCAGGTACTCGTTCGGTAAGTGACCTTCAGACTCTGGAGAGACCAGGACCGTGTGCTGCGGTTTTCAGATGAGCGTCTGGCGGTTCTGTAAATGTGCGCGAGCTCGAACCTTCAGGACAACCCGGTTGTGCTCTGCAGGTTGGGAGAGTCAGCTGCTGGAGACCGGCTTCCTGTCCATCTTCCTGTGTCCTCTGTGGAGGCTGGAGCAGCTGCCCCCCCAGAACCCCCCCTCCAGCATCAACATCTGGACCTTCCGGTGGCTCATCGTCCGCATCATGCTGGGAGCTGTGAGCGCGCACACATAGACACTAATACACGAGACGCTGCAGATCACCATCATACTCCTTCCCCGTGCCTGACGGAGCGTGTCAGGACTCGTTGGCTCTAGAATGACTTTTATTCTGAAAATCCCAGCCCTGCAGCTGCTGCTTTCCTTTCAGGGTCTGATAAAGATCCGAGGAGACCAGTGCTGGAGGGACCTGACCTGCATGGACTTCCACTACGAGGTGAGGGGCGTGTCCTGATGTGGACTCCTGTTCGCCTCACAGTACCTCCTCCCGCCTCTAGGGGCACCAGCTGCTCTGAGGTGGTGACTCCGCCCCCTGCCTCTCCTCAGCCTGTGTGGTCATCCCTGCAGAACTTTTTCGTCCTTGTGTCCTGGCAGACCCAGCCCGTCCCCAACCCGCTGTCCTACTACCTGCACCGCTCGCCCTGGTGGTTCCACCGCTTCGAGGTTCTGTCCAACCACTTCATCGAGCTGGTCGCCCCCTTCTTCACCTTCCTGGGGAGGCGCATGTGCATGCTGAACGGAGCCGTGCAGATTCTGTTCCAGGTAATGATGTGGCTACAGACGTCTGGGATGTTTTCAGGTTCGTAGCGAAGCTTCGGCTCCAGGTGATTGACACACGTTACTATAGAAACCGCTCAGTTCTGGGGGTTCTCTCCGGTCCGAACTCCGTCCAGACAGTGTTCAGTTTCCCTGAATCCTTCCAGAACAAACACACACGGATTTGAACTTTCTGTAGCGAGTTTTCTTCGTTCCCTCCGTGCTCCTGCTCTGCATCCTCCGGCCTGCAGGTGGCGCTGATCCTGAGCGGGAACCTGAGTTTCCTGAACTGGCTGACCATAGTTCCCAGCTTGGCGTGTTTCGACGACGCCTCCCTGAGTTTCCTGTTCGGTTCTGAAACCAAGCGGAAGGTTCTGCAGATCCAGCAGGAGCACGCAGCCGGACGAGCCCCCAAACCCAGCGCAGGTGGGTGACCTCTGACCTCTGACCTTTGTCCAGCCTGGTCAGCTGTTGTCTGACTGTAGAGAGGCAAATGCTGAGGAGGAGTAACCAGCAGAACGTGTTCGCTTCCTCTCATTTGTCGGCAGGCGCGGTTGCCCGCCGGGCGCTCAACGTCTCTCTGGCCGTTCTGATTGGTTACCTGAGCGTCCCCGTGGTAATGAACCTGCTGAGCTCCAGACAGGTGATGAACACCTCCTTCGACCCTCTGCGCATCGTCAACACCTACGGGGCCTTCGGCAGGTACGGCGCCGTTTCTGGAGGACGTCTTCCATGAATGATCGGTCAGGCGGAGGAACGTAAACGCCACGAACGCCATCAGGAACGTTCCAGACACGAAAACGCTTTTCAGAGCAAAACAGACGATAAACGATTGATCTGAAAGTAGAAACATTAAAGCTGATCAGACAGGAAGGAAGAGATTCAAACTTTACAGAATAGAGAAGATCTGAAGTATCCAGAGCAGATCCACAGATCATGGAATAAAGAGATCCTGATCCACAGAGATCCTGGTTCACAGAGATCCAGGTCTACAAAGATCCTGATCCACAGAGATCCTGGTCTACAGAGATCCTGGTCTACAGAGATCCAGACCCACAGAGATCCTGGTCTACAGAGATCCTGATCCACAGAGATCCTGGTCTACAGAGATCCTGGTCTACAGAGATCCAGACCCACAGAGATCCTGGTCTACAGAGATCCAGATCCACAGAGATCCTGGACTACAGAGATCCTGGTTCACAGTGATCCTGGTCTACAGAGATCCTGGTTCACAGAGATCCTGGTCCACAGAGATCCTGGTCTACAGAGATCCTGGTCCACAGAGATCCTGGACTACAGAGATCCTGGTTCACAGAGATCCTGGATTAAAGCGATCCTGGTCCACAGAGATCCAGGTCTACAGAGATCCTGTTCCACAGAGATCCTGGTCCACAGAGATCCTGGTCTACAGAGATCCTGTTCCACAGAGATCCTGACCTACAGGGTTCCTGGTCTACAGAGATCCTGTTCCACAGAGATCCTGGACTACAGAGATCCTGCACTACAGAGATCCTTTTCTACAGAGATCCTGTTCCACAGAGATCCAGGTCTACACAGATCCTGATCTACACAGATCCTGTTCCACATAGATCCTTTTCTACAGAGATCCTGTTCCACAGAGATCCTGGACTACAGAGATCCTGGTTCACAGAGATCTTGGTCCACAGAGATCCTGTTCCACATAGATCCTGTTCCACAGAGATCCTGGACTACAGAGATCCTGGTCCACAGAGATCCTGGTCTACAGAGATCCTGTTCCACAGAGATCCTGTTCCACAGAGATCCTGGACTACAGAGATCCTGGTTCAGAGAGATCTTGGTCCACGGAGATCTTGTTCCACATAGATCCTGTTCCACAGAGATCCTGACCAACAGAGATCCTGTTCCACAGAGATCCAGGTCTACACAGATCCTGATCTACACAGATCCCGTTCCACATAGATCCTTTTCTACAGAGATCCTGTTCCACAGAGATCCTGACCTACAGAGATCCGGTTCCACAGAGATCCTGTTCCACAGAGATCCTGTTCCACAGAGATCCTGGACTACAGAGATCCTGGACTACAGAGATCCTTTTCTACAGAGATCCTGTTCCACAGAGATCCAGGTCTACACAGATCCTGATCTACACAGATCCTGTTCCACATAGATCCTTTTCTACAGAGATCCTGTTCCACAGAGATCCTGGACTACAGAGATCCTGGTTCACAGAGATCTTGGTCCACAGAGATCCTGTTCCACATAGATCCTGTTCCACAGAGATCCTGGACTACAGAGATCCTGTTCCACAGAGATCCAGGTCTACACAGATCCTGATCTACACAGATCCCGTTCCACATAGATCCTTTTCTACAGAGATCCTGTTCCACAGAGATCCTGGTTCACAGTGATCCTGGTCTACAGAGATCCTGGTTCACAGAGATCCTGGTCCACAGAGATCCTGGTCTACAGAGATCCTGTTCCACAGAGATCCTGGACTACAGCGATCCTGGTCCACAGAGATCCAGGTCTACAGAGATCCTGGTCCACAGAGATCCTGGTCTACAGAGATCCTGGACTACAGAGATCCTGGTTCACAGAGATCCTGTTCCACAGAGATCCTGGACTAAAGCGATCCTGGTCCACAGAGATCCAGGTCTACAGAGATCCTGGTCCACAGAGATCCTGGTCTACAGAGATCCTGGTTCAGAGAGATCTTGGTCCACAGAGATCCTGTTCCACATAGATCCTGTTCCACAGAGATCCTGACCTACAGAGATCCTGTTCCACAGAGATCCAGGTCTACACAGATCCTGATCTACACAGATCCCGTTCCACATAGATCCTTTTCTACAGAGATCCTGTTCCACAGAGATACTGACCTACAGAGATCCGGTTCCACAGAGATACTGGTCTACAGAGATCCTGGACTACAGAGATCCTGACCTACAGAGATCCTGTTCCACAGAGATCCTGGACTACAGAGATCCTGGTTCACAGAGATTCAGGTCTACAGAGATCCTGTTCCACAGAGACCCAGGTCTACAGAGATCCTGGACTACAGAGATCCTGGTTCACAGAGATCCTGTTCCACAGAGATCCTGGACTAAAGCGATCCTGGTCCACAGAGATCCAGGTCTACAGAGATCCAGGTCTACAGAGATCCTGGTCCACAGAGATCCTGGTTCACAGAGATCCTGGTCTACAGAGATCCTGATCCACAGAGATCCAGGTCTACAGAGATCCTGGACTACAGAGATCCTGGTTCACAGAGATCCTGGACTAAAGCGATCCTGGTCCACAGAGATCCAGGTCTACAGAGATCCAGGTCGGAGGACTCTGATATTCTCTTGATGATCCTGAAGATCCAGAATGATGTGAGAGACTAATGTATGAGTCATTATACTTTAGTCCAGGTGGAGTCGATAAAGGTCAAATGACAGATGGGACTCATAGGGCGCGGAGGCGGAGCAGGTTGTGGCGCCCCCTAAAGGAGCGTTGGAGTCGGCGTTTCATCCAGACGATGACATCAGCGGCGTTTGGGTGCAGTCCGGTCGTGGATGACGTTTCTGCTGTCATGCTCCGCCCCCCGCAGTATCACCAAAGAGCGAACGGAGGTGGTGTTCCAGGGCACCCTGAGCGCCGACCCCGCTGCCCCCGAGGCCGTGTGGGAGGAGTACCAGTTCCCTTGTAAGCCCGGAGACCTGCGGCAGCGGCCCTGCGTCATCACGCCGTACCACTACCGGCTGGACTGGCTCATGTGGTTCGCCGCCTTCCAGGTGAGACGCAGAGCAGCTGCTCGCCACCCCTGCCCGTTCGTGGTTAAAGCGTGAGCTTCTCCTGCAGACCTACGAGCAGAGCGAGTGGGTCATCCACATCGCGGGCCGACTGCTCGCCAACGACAGCGCCGTCCTCTCATTGGTCCAACACAACCCCTTCCAGGGCAGAGAGCCCCCCAGGTAAGAGGTCTCTAGCTCTTTCTTTGCACCTCTTCTGTCCTCTAAGCCCCTCCCACCTGTCCTTGTGCTTCCTCAGGTGGGTCCGGGGGGAACATTTCATCTACAGGTTCAGCCGGCCGGGCAGCGCCAGCGCCGCTCAGGGGAAGTGGTGGGTCCGGAAACGGATCGGCGCCTACTTCCCCCCTGTCGACCTGGTCGGGCTCAGGAGCTACTTCCAGTCCCGGAACTGGCCCCACCCACACGTCCCGACCGGCAGGAACTGACCCGGAACCACGGCGGGGAAGAGGCGGGAGGGAGGAGAAACCGGCACCTCCCTCAGAAGGAGCAAGGAAGTGCAGTAGCTCCTCCTGAAGATCCTTTACTGACCTCTGAGGTTCTGCACTCATTCAGTTTACCAATAAACATCTGACAAGGAGACGTTCTGAACCATATCCAGACCGGTTCTGAACAACATCCAGCCCGGTTCTGAACAACATCCAGACCGGTTCTGAACAACATCCAGACTGGTTCTGAACAACATCCAGACCGGTTCTGAAGATCCTTTTAAGGCAGAACCGTCCACACAGATTCAAACAGACAGAAAAACCTTGTTAAGCTTTAATAGCCTCAAAGTCTCGTTTAGATTCTGCTAACGAGCTGCAGGAGAAACATGGCCGACACTAATGCAGCCTCAAACGCAGCTGAAGAAAAACTAAAAGTTCTTTACTTGAAGACATCCTCAAAAGTAATCAGATTACCAGAAAGCTTCAGGATTGGAGAATCTTTCTGAAATGTTTCATCAGAAAAGAAATAAAAAGTTCTCAAACATCCGAGTTTCTATGAAGGTTTCAGTTCTCAGACTGTCCAGCAGGGGGCAGCACTTCACATCGCTCTCTTTAGCTTCGTGCTTCACCCTCACATCCCTCATGAGGAACGAGGAGGAAAGAGGAGCTGGGAGGAGGAAGGAGGAGGACGAGGAACTGGGAGGAGGAAAGAGGAGTTGTGTCATCCTCTGAGGGATGAGACAGTCGTTTCCATCATCAGCTCTGGTTTCACTGAAGCAGAAATCAAAGGGAGGAAGCCCCTCCCTCTGAGGGAGGGGTCATTATGGTCTGTGCTCGGTCTGGAACGGAGCGTCCTGAATGTGAAGAACCAAATGTGAAGATCCACCAGAACTAAACCTGAAATAGATCCAAACACCAGACTGACTTCTGACCTTCAGGAATACATCTGTCAATGATTGATCTGATCAGCTGGGATCAGAGATCACACCCCCCCCCCATGTCGTCCTCCTTTTTTTCACTTTAGCTCCACCCTCAGCATCATCACCCTTCCTCTCCTCAACGGGTTCAAACAAGGTCCTCCGCTCCTCCAGGAACCTCCTCAGAACAAACATCTGCAGTGTTTGTGGGGTCATCATAAGTGCTGCGGTTCTACAGGACTCTGGTTCTGATCCAGAGTTTCTGGACCATTTGGTGTAAATAATTTGATGATCTCAGATGGCAGCAGAGCTGTCCAGATGGATGCTGGTTTCATCTGCTCAGAAACTTGTGTTTTTATTATTATGTTTTTTTTTTTGGTTATTTGAGCTGCAGGTGATCCTGCGGTCCCTGTAGGTGATCCTGCGGTCCATGCAGGTGATCCTGGGGTCCATGCAGGTGATCCTGGGGTCCATGCAGGTGATCCTGTGGTCCCTATAGGTGATCCTGTAGTCCATGCAGGTGATCCTGTAGTCCATGCAGGTGATCCTGTAGTCCATGCAGGTGATCCTGTGGTCCCTGGAGGTGATCCTGGGGTCCATGCAGGTGATCCTGTGGTCCCTGGAGGTGATCCTGTGGTCCATGCAGGTGATCCTGTGGTCCCTATAGGTGATCCTGTGGTCCATGCAGGTGATCCTGTGGTCCATGCAGGTGATCCTGGGGTCCATGCAGGTGATCCTGTGGTCCCTATAGGTGATCCTGTGGTCCATGGAGGTGATCCTGTAGTCCATGCAGATGATCCTGTAGTCCATGCAGGTGATCCTGGGGTCCATGCAGGTGATCCTGCGGTCCCTGGAGGTGATCCTGTAGTCCCTGGAGGTGGATCTGAAGAACTTCAGGAATGAAACAAAGGAAACAGATAAACACTGCAGTCCTTTCAAAATAAACTTGATTTCAGGGTCCAAATGACGTTGAAAGACACAAAAATACACAAATACCAGAGAAGACTTCCGGTTCCGGGTCACGAGCAGACGTCTGTCTCCAGCTCTCCTCAACTTCGGCTTTTAAAGTCTTTTTACTGCAAAATAGCTACTGAGAGTTGAACATGACATGAAGAAAAACTTTGAGCTCCGTCAAATCGGCTTCAAAATCGCTCTCGCGGACATTCACCACTGCTTTTCTGCATGATGCTAAGCTAGCAGCTCTGCTGGAGCTTCAAGCTAAGCTACCACCACTGCTACAACTCCAGGAAGATTTCCGTCAAGAACAGGAACGTAACGAACAACGAGATAATCGCCAAGATCTCCTGGAGAGGAGGATGCATGACATGGATCAACAGGCACAGATGAATAATGTGATTCTCTGCGGCCTGGTGCTACCAGCACTAGCATGGATGCTAACAGACCTGTGATGGATGCTAACACGACCATGGAGGATCAAGTTGGAGAATTTCTTGGGTCTAAAGGGATTTCCTTGGACCTAAACACTGTTGAGGTCTGTCATCCGTTTCCTCGGAGAAAGAATACGGATAAACCAGCGATCCTGATCAGGTTTGTGAATCGAAAGAACAAGATAGCTCTGATGAAACAACGAGAACACCTGGAGGGTTCTACGTTCTTTCTTAATGATCATTTATCCAAATATCACGCTGATCTGGTGAAGCACGCGAGAATCCTACGAGGAAACAGATCCACAGCACCTGGATTCAGAACTCCAGAATCTTAGTGAAACCACTCGGACCACCGAACCAGACGAAGCCTCTGGGAATAAAATCCATGAAGGACTTTGAGAACTGTGGGATTATGCATGTCTGAACCTTTAATTGAAACAAAATGTGAAATGTGAACTCAACAAACCGCTGGATCTGAACTCTGACCCGACTCTGGGCTGCAGAGACCTTCACAGTCTCTCAGTCATAACAATGAAGAACGATTACGTGGCCTTGCACTGTCCCAAACTGTGATGTAGCACAGATTCTGCTCAAATTAATGATCTTTTTTCTTTTCAAATGATTAGTTTGTGTGATATTATTATTCCTTGATGAATACAATCTGCACAAATGGTCTTTTAATGAGAATATGTAGATTATTGTTACTGATTCATATAAATGATTCTCTCTGGATGTTTTGAAATTTGATTGCATCATTAATGATCCTCTATAGCCTGAATTTATTATTGTAGAGTATAAATATTGGATATTAAGTCCTGAACCGGATATTGATAATTCATGTAGAGAAAATGGTCGAGTCGGGGTGGATTATATAAGTTCACTTCCATCCACTCCCTTTAAGGATTTACTTGTGATTTAATGTAATGTTATTTTTTTCATGTATTATTCCTGATTGCTTGAAATAAACCATTTGATCGATTGATTGATTGATTCAGTCATTCATTCATTCATTCATTCGTTCATTCTGAAAGAATCTGCAGTTTCCTTTTCCAGAACAACCTGAAGCTTTTATTCTGCACAGAAACACCTGATGGAAACAGATAATCCGGTCATTACATTTAAACCATCATTTCTCTGTTTTATCTGGAATGTTTCGAAGCTGCTGACATGTGACGTCATTGAAGCCCTCATTAGCTCCTCCCACTTTCATCAGACCTGAGCAGACCTCCCAGCTTGGAGGACTAAAGCAGAAGAACAACATTTGCTTGCAGCAGAAACAGGAAGAAGTGCGTCTTCGTCCGTCTTCAGCCCATCTCTCATCCGGGGAAGCGGGGGGCGGAGCCTTCCCTCACGGAAACGCGCAGCCCGTCTGGAAAACAGATGATGGACTTATTCAATGTATGAGTCCTACAGAGAAGATTTCCATGATAGAACAGAGAGTGGATCATCATGAACCTTCAGCCCCCCCCTGGACAGAGACGGGTTCTGGTTCTGGTTCTCAGGTTCTTACCCAGCTGTGCTGCCAGCATCCTGCTCAGGTGGGAGGGGCCTCCCATCACTCTGCCGGCGTTTTTTCCTGCTCGGATGATTGGACCCGGAACCGACCTGCAGCGGCGCCGGGACAGGGCGATCAGCTGGGCGATCTGTCTCGCCATGGCGGTCTTCTCCGGAACCGGGGGGGGCACCTTCTCCCCGAAGACGGCGTCCGGACCGCCTGAGAGGAGGACGGAGCAGAGCTGGACCTCCCTGAGGAGCTGAGGGGTCACAGGAGGCGGAGGGGGGCTCTGGAAGGAGGAGGGCTCGGAGTGGCGGCGAGGAGGGAGGGGTCTGGGTCGGGTCGTGGATGGAGGATCTCCGGTTGGGGGGTCAGGAATGGTGGGGAGGGCGATCTGAAGGGACAGCCTGTTGGAACGACTCCTGGGGGGGCCACGAAGTTTCCAGCCTAACGGATCTGGACCGGTGATGAGGGAGGTCTGGACGGGAGGCGGCGAGGAGGAGGACTGATGGGGGGAGGAGTCAGAGGAGGAGCATGAGAGGCACCTCCGAGGACACGGAGACTTCCTCTGGAGGAAGAGCACGCAGGGAGGCGGCACCAGCGGCAGAACCCTCCTGTGGTTCCTCAGGAAAATGGTGCTCCCGCAGTAGCAGAACTCGGCCGGAGGAGGAGCCAGGTTCAGACCTGGACTCTGACCTGGACTCTGAGCTGGACTCTGAGCTGGACTCTGAGCTGGACTCAGACCTGGACTCAGACCTGGACTCAGACCTGGACTCAGACCTGGTTTTAGACCTGGACTCAGACCTGGACTCAGACCTGGACTCAGACCTGGACTCTGACCTGGACTCAGACCTGGACTCAGTCCTGGTTTTAGACCTGGTTTTAGACCTGGTTTTAGACCTGGACTCAGACCTGGACTCAGACCTGGACTCTGACCTGGACTCAGACCTGGACTCTGACCTGGACTCAGTCCTGGTTTTAGACCTGGTTTTAGACCTGGACTCAGACCTGGACTCTGACCTGGACTCTGACCTGGACTCAGACCTGGTTTTAGACCTGGTTTTAGACCTGGACTCAGACCTGGACTCAGACCTGGACTCAGACCTGGACTCAGACCTGGACTCAGACCTGGACTCAGACCTGGACTCAGACCTGCTGTGACGGTTGTGGTTTCAGCAGCTGAAGGTTTCTTCATCCTTCCTGGTTGGGGAACGCCTCACTGTCCCTGGGGGGTGTGGGGGGGGGTTGTTCTGCTTTCTGAAAGAGGAAGAGGGAACGCCCGTCACACACCGACCCGGACCAGAGGAACCGCTACAGGACATGCTGCAGAGGGGCATTGCCATGGCAACCACAGATCTACAGACGTTCATGAAAAATGTTTCTTAAAGTGAGTCGAGTTCAGCAGGAAAATACAGCAAACAAGAGAGACCCGACAAGTTTGGATCAGAACCGGTCCAGAGGAGACGTCTGAATACAGAATTCTAATAATGTTGTTTCTCCGATTCTCTACAAACATAAACATGTTAAACCAGAATCACACGGAGCATGCTCAGAACAGAACCGCTAGACGTTTACCTGCAGCTGCCGGCCCTTCAACCTGCTGCTCCTCTTCACTGACCCCCCCTCCAACATCCTGGTCTTTATAGTCCTCTCTGCCCCCCACCCCCAACACTCCACCCAAACAAGACCACAGCTTCCCCAGAGACCCGCCCAGAAACCAGCGGAGTGAAGCAAACGCTTCGAGGAACAAGAAACGCCGTGAAGATGTTCCTCCTCATCGCTCTGGAGAGCACCTCCTCTGTAGAATATCACCTCTGGAGAACCTCTCCTCTGGAGAACCTCTCCTCTGGAGAGGACCTCCTCCGGAGAACTCCTCCTCTGTAGAATATCTCCTCTGTAGAATCTCTCCTCTGGAGAACTCCTCCTCTGTAGAACCTCTCCTCTGTAGAATCTCTCCTCTGGAGAACTCCTCCTCTGTAGAACCTCTCCTCTGTAGAACCTCTCCTCTGGAGAACTCCTACTCTGTAGAATCTCTCCTCTGGAGAACTCCTCCTCTGTAGAACCTCTCCTCTGTAGAATCTCTCCTCTGGAGAACTCCTCCTCTGTAGAACCTCTCCTCTGTAGAATATCTCCTCTGTAGAATATCTCCTCTGTAGAACCTCTCCTCTGTAGAACCTCTCCTCTGGAGAACTCCTCCTCTGGAGAACTCCTCCTCTGTAGAATATCTCCCCTGGAGAACTCCTCCTCTGTAGAACCTCTCCTCTGGAGAACCTCTCCTCTGGAGAACTGCTCCGCGAGTTTAATTTACTGGTGATTGATTGAATATGAGTTTGAAAGATAAAGTAGGTTCATGCCCAGATATTTAAAAGATTTTGTTTCCTGTAGAGGACAGGAGTCCAAAAAATGTAGATGAAGGTTTAGACCACGTGGGGTTATTGTGTTTGTCTGAAAGAGCATGCAAGATGATTTTGTTTGATTCAAAAGAAGCTTATTTAAAATCAGACGATGTTGAACTGAGTCAGAGTCATGCTGTAAGCAGCTGTTGATGTCAGTGATGTTTGGAGCAATAAATGATTGTATCATCGGCATAAAGATGGATGCTACAGTTTCAACAGGAGTTTAGAAGATCATTGATGAAAATTGAATGACCTCCTAGACCTCCTTTCCCGCCTCTGTTGCTGTAGATTTCTGAGGTCTGTCTGTTTAGGCTTAGCTGAAGGAGATCCCAGACTACGCCTGGCCAGATGTGGTCCTCAGGCTGCTGGGAAAGGCTGGGGGAGGCTGGGGGAGGCTGGAGGACGTTCTGATAGAGAATCAGGGAGTGGAGGAGGCTCTAATGGAGTCTCAGGGGGTGGAGGAGGCCAGGGGAGGCTAGAGGAGGCTCTGATGGAGTCTCAGGGGGTGGAGGAGGCCAGGGGAGGCTAGAGGAGGCCAGAGGAGGCTGGAGGATAGAGTCTCAGGGGGTGGAGGAGGCTCTGATAGAGTCTCAGAGGGTGGAGGAGGCCAGAGGAGGCTGTAGGAGGCCAGAGGAGGCTGTAGGAGGAGGCTCTGATAGAGTCTCAGAGGGTGGAGGAGGCCAGAGGAGGCTGTAGGAGGAGGCTCTGATAGAGTCTCAGGGGGTGGAGGAGGCCAGAGGAGGCTGGAGGACTCAGGAAGCATGTCCGGTTGTAACACGCTGAACGTTGCACTGACACCTCCTCTGCTCTAAAGTATTTTATTTTTTGACACAAACAGAATGTTTGGCCTCAGCGGCGCCACCATGTGGACCTCATTCCTCTTTGAGTGACTGAAGCTGCAGATCTTTATTTTTGTAAATTAACAAACGGTCATCAACATGTGTGATGAGGGAGCTTTGTTGATCTGAATTCTCTACTGCCCCCTGCTGGTAGTCTGATTACTGTAAACATAATCAGATTCAAACTGGTGCAGAGGAAGAGTGGTCAACCTCTGGTCAGGTGGTAACAGGTTTGATCCCCACCTTTTAGCCTAAATAAGAATGTTGACAATCATAGAGTGTGAAAACAGAGCAACTGTAGAACAGAGAGCTGAGCTTGAAATGTGGATCTGAAGGATGAATGACATCAGGGTCGTGGTCCACAAACACACTCAAACACAAACACACTGCATCTCTTCAGATGTTTGTGACTGAAATGTTTGAATCTTCTCTGAACACAGAAAAGTCTGTTTTAGTCCTGATGGGAACACATCCTGGTTCCAGTAGATCCTGGTTCTTATAGATCCTGTTTCCAGTAGATCCTGGTTCTTATAGATCCTGGTTCTAGTAGACCCTGGTTCTTATAGATCCTGGTTCTAGTAGATCCTGGTTCCAGTAGATCCTGGTTCTTATAGATCCTGGTTCTAGTAGACCCTGGTTCTTATAGATCCTGGTTCTTGTGAGTCCTAGTTTTTGTGGATCATACAATTAACTAAATTAAATTCTAGATTTTAACTACACAGCCATATGTACTAAAACACTCATTAGAAACAGAGATTCACGTTCAATATTACTCAAATAAGAAACCAATCTGACATCAGATCAAACAGATTTTTAATTGCCAATCAAAGTCCCATTGAACATAAAACAGTAAAATCAACAAGAGACTGAACCCCAAATCTGTTGTCTCACTAGAATAAGAGTGAGCCGGTCAGTGTGATTACTCTGTAGGATCATTAGAACATGATACTGTGATGAAGAGGCTGAGACGTTAGGATCCATGAGGAAACGGGTTAATGGAACAGAGCACGGGCGGTGGTCAGAAACAGGCAGAGGAATGAGTAAATGAGGGTCAGAAACAGAATCAAACCAGGAGAAACTCCTCAGACTGATGGATAAACACCATCAAGACTTCTGCAGTGGGTATAAATGCTGATGGTTCTGATGAGGATGATCAGCTGTACATGGAGAAGACTGAAGCGGTGGCTGATGGGAGTTGTAGTGAGAAAGGTGCTAGAGATGGTTAATAGGAGAGGGGTCCCTCTGGTGGCTGGAGGAGGACATGTCCTGACAGGTACAACATAAATATTGTGGCTCAGAAGTAGGAACCACACAGTTCAAGACAGCTGTCTCAGATGAAAAGCTGCTCCTGATGGAAACGTGCCCACATGACGTGAGAACCATGAAGACTCAATCACAATCATACACTCTTGGGTGTTTGGTGAGTAAATATGAGTCCAACACCAACACTGTCATCATAAATGACACTGCAGAGTGTAATTAGTTATTAATGAACTCTGTAGGGTTGAAAATAGGACTCTGTATACCTAAACAGTTGTAGAAGATCATGGTTACTGTTGATCCTGGTTCCTGTCAATCCTGGTTCCTGTTGATCCTGGTTCCTGTTGATCCTGGTTCCTGTTGATCCTGGTTCCTGTTGATCCTGGTCCCTGTTGATCCTGGTTCCTGTTGATCCTGGTTCCTGTTGATCCTGGTTCCGGTTGATCCTGGTTCCTGTTGATCCTGGTCCCTGTTGATCCTGGTTCCTGTCAATCCTGGTTCCTGTCGATCCTGGTCCCTGTTGATCCTGGTCCCTGTTGATCCTGGTCCCTGTTGATCCTGGTTCCTGTTGATCCTGGTTCCTGTTGATCCTGGTTCTGGTTGATCCTGGTTCCTGTTGATCCTGGTTCCTGTTGATCCTGGCTCGTGTTGATCCTGGTCCCTGTTGATCCTGGTTCCTGTTGATCCTGGTTCCTGTTGATCCTGGCTCCTGTTGATCCTGGTTCCTGTTGATCCTGGTTCCGGTTGATCCTGGTTCCGGTTGATCCTGGCTCCTGTTGATCCTGGTTCCTGTTGATCCTGGTTCCTGTTGATCCTGGCTCGTGTTGATCCTGGTTCCGGTTGATCCTGGTTCCTGTTGATCCTGGTTCCTGTTGATCCTGGTCCCTGTTGATCCTGGCTCCTGTTGATCCTGGTTCCTGTTGATCCTGGTTCCTGTTGATCCTGATTCCAGTCAGACAGATGGGGGGGTCTGCTGTGACGCCACCTGCTGGCTGCGGCGTGAGCGCACGCTGGACGCAGTCTAGATCTCTTTATTCGGCTCGAAGTTTTCCCGACTCTCCGAGCTCATAGGGTGACGCTCCAGCTGATGCTGATGTGTGGAAACTCGTGCAGAACGGCGTCCGGCTTTGACCCCGCCCCCCCCATGCAAACGTAATATAAATGCCAGAGAGATCTCTGGACATTTGAGGAAATGTCTTTGCTGCAGAAGTTCAACAAGGAGAGTCTTCTTACAGGAGAACGATCTCTAGATGTATTGAAACTGCTGAAACTTTTCAACCTTTTTCTTCTTTGGTTTCTTGGTGAAACATCATGTAGTCTGCAGCTTCACCAGCAGAGGGCGCTGGAGCCCACATTCTGTTTCTAAACTAACTTTGGTCAAATTAGATCTAATGATGAATAAAAAGCATCTGTGGAGTTTATTAGAATGCAGCAATAATAATAATAATAATAAACAACAAGAGTGAATAAATTCCAGTTTATTGAGTGAATCTTTCTCTGATGTGTGTGTGTGT
>NC_050530.1:5611082-5617181 GCF_002922805.2 Oryzias melastigma | reverse complement strand
AGAGGAAGACGAGGGTCACAGCAGAACACGCTGACCTTCCTCTCTACCCCCCATGGAAACTGTAGATGTCTTCCGTCTCAGGAAATGACATTTGTGCTGGGCTGAGCAGGGAGGTGGGCGGAGCCTCTCCAGGTTGCAGCGACCTGCAGGAGTGAGTGGAACAGCAGATCACAGCTGCAGCTTTTAATGTGATTGCTGTTCCAGGACGCCGTGACATTCTGGAACAGGAAAGACGAGCAGGTCGACCCAGCGTGGAGCTGCAGCTCCTGGAGGAGAAGGAGGAGTATTTTCTCACAGTTTAGTCATCATCATCACCGTAGAGAAAGTTTCCCAAACTGAAGCAGATCTTCATCAGAGGATTCCACAGCAGCGACTCATCTCTGCAGTTTCATTTTGATAAAAACCTTCAGCACAAACAGTGAAAACAGGAGCTTCACTCCACAGTGGGACTTCACAGGTGAGAGGATGAAGATACCAAAAATGTCAGACCCCAGCGAAGGCTCAAGGTGGAGTCTCCCTGTGGAGAACGTCAGTGTGGAGAACGACTGTGTGGGGAACATCTGTGTGGAGAACGTCTGTGGAGAACGTCAGTGTGGAGAATGTCTGTGGAGAACATCTGTGTGGAGAACATCTGTGTGGAGAACGTCTGTGGAGAACATCTGTGGAGAACGTCAGTGGAGAACGTCAGTGTGGAGAACATCTGTGTGGAGAACGTCTAAAAGAACGTCTGTAGAGAACATCTGAGAAAATGTGTGTGGTGATCGTCTATGGAGCACATGTGTGTGGAGAACATCTGTGTGGAGAACGTCTGTAGAGAACATTTGTGGAGAACATCTGTGGAGAACGTCAGTGTGGAGAACGTCTGTGTGGAGAACGTCTGTGGAGAACATCTGTGTGGAGAACATCTGTGTGGAGAACGTCTGTGGAGATAATTTTGTGGAGAACGTTTGTGTGGAGAATGTTTATAAAGAACATCTGTGGAGAACGTCTGTGGAGGACATCTGTGTGAAGAACTTCTGGGGAGAACGTTTCTAGATAACATCTGTGGAGAACATCTGTGTTAAGAACGTCTCTAGAGAACGTATCTGGAGAATTTCGTGTATAGCGTTTGTGTTGAGAACATCTGTGGAAACCGTCTGTGTGTGGAGAATGTCTCTGGAGAACATCTGTGGAGAACCTCTGTGGAGAACATCCGTGTTGAGAATGTCTCTGGAGAACGTCTGTGGAGAACCTCTGTGTGGAGAACATCTGCAGAGGAAAACCTGACCAGTAATCCCTTCTCCTACTCTGCTCCTCATTGAAGTCATCCGACATTTCTTGGATTTCGGCCTGAAGGATTTAGTTTTACTGAAAGAGCTGCAGAAGCTCAGAAAGCCAGTTGGTGGCGCCAGTGAACCACAGCTGATCAGGTGTTTCTGATGCAACCACTGACTGTATAATCTGAAATAAGAAGTCTGTGGATGAAACAGTCAACATGGAGTCAGGCTTGGTTCTTCTTCCTTAAGATAGCCGAGTTTCTCTGATGTTCCTCAGATTCAGGTCTTCCTCAGGTTGAGGTCTTCATCCGGTTCAGATCCTCCTCTGGTTCAGGTCCTCCTCTGGTTCAGGTCCTCCTCTGGTTCAGGTCCTCCTCTGGCTCAAGTCCTCTTCAGGTTCAGGTCCTCCTCAGATTCAGGTCCTCCTCAGGTTCAGGTCCTCCTCTGGTTCTCCTCCTTCTTCTCTAGTTCAGGTCCTCTTCAGGTTTAGGTCCTCCACCGGTTCAGGTCCTCCTCTAGTTCAGGTCTTCCTCGGGTTCAGGTCCTCCTCTAGTTCAGGTCTTCCTCGGGTTCAGGTCCTCCTCAGGTTCAGGTCCTCTTCAGGTTCAGGTCCTCTTCAGGTTCAGGTCCTCCACCGGTACAGGTCCTCCTCAGGTTCAGGTCCTCCTCAGGTTCAGGTCCTCCTCCGGTTCAGGTCCTCCTCAGATTCAGGTCCTCCTCAGGTTCAGGTCCTCCTCAGGTTCAGGTCCTCCTTGGGTTCAGGTCCTCCTCCGGTTCTCCTCCTCATCTGCTCCTCAGCAGCTTTTCTCCTCTTCGTTCTCAGAGGAGCAGCTGTTCTTGATGATTTGCTGAGATTATTTTCTGCTCACATGACCTACAGCTGAAGACGCTCCCTGCTCTCCATCGATGAGGAACCGAGTTGAGAAAGTGTCCCTCTTGGTGGAGGTCAGAGTGGTCACGTCGCTCAGACGTGTAATCGTGTGCGGCGGCGTGAGCGAGTCAACAGGCCGGGAGCGCTCCACGCCTCGTGAGCGAGCGGCGACCATCTGCTGCTCTCTGGTCATTAGGCCGAGGGCGCCATAACCCTCATGAGTGTTTGTGTCTGGTCCTCTGAGCAGTCGGCAGACATGTGCAGCCGTCTGCGCAGACGTGGACGCTCAGACCTGAGGAGGTCACGTGTGCTGAAGCAGATCCAGAACACTGATGTTATGAAGAGGAGAGCAGAGGATCGACTGGATCCACTGGATCCACTGGATCTGTGTCCACCTGCAGGGATGGACACGCCCCCTCAGGAAGCACCTCTGGTCATGTGATACAGACGCCGGTCATGACCTTCTCTTGTGGTCATGTGACGGAACAGATTTGCTTTGACTGGAAGCCCCGCCCCCCAATGCTGTCCCATTAGCGCGGTGGCTGGAATGGCGGGGGGGGGGTTGCTGTTCACTCAACCGGACATCAACAAACACGAGCCGCCCCCCCCACCTGTCCTGCAGCAGGTGTGAAGTGATGCTGCACCGACAGAGAGAGAGGACGCTGGTCCTCACCTGTGAGTCGATGTTCAAACAGAAGGGAGAAAAACACCAAGAAGACGGATCTCTGAGGAGGGGGGCGTCTGCAGAACCGGACCTGAGTCCAGAGAATCTGAGGAGCTTCAGATCAGAGATGATTCCTGCATAATGGGGGGGGGGGTCAGAAGGGACAAAGCTCTTCTGTTCTTCTCTTTTCTCCTCCTATGTAATGTTCTTCTTCAGGACTTCAGTCCACAAGCTTCATCTGCTCTGAAGCTTTAAGCTTCTTCATTCCTGAAGCTTCAGCCGCTGTGGAGCTTCAGCCGCTCTGGAGCTTCAGTCGCTCTGGAGCTTCAGTCGCTCTGGAGCTTCAGTCGCTCTGGAGCTTCAGCCGCTCTGGAGCTTCAGCCTCTCTGGAGCTTCAGTCGCTCTGGAGCTTCAGCCGCTCTGGAGCTTCAGCCGCTCTGGAGCTTCAGCCGCTCTGGAGCTTCAGCCTCCCTGGAGCGGACTCTCTCCAGTCGTTTCGTCTTTCTCTGTTTGTCTGAACTTTCCTCCAAACATCATCGTCGTTTCATGAAACATGTTGATGTTTTTATCATCAGCTGATTTTAAGATCTGTTTTTTTTTCATTTAACATTTTTCATAAAATATTTATTACTTAAACATTTTGAAACTTTATTTTCTTCAGTTTTGACTTTGTACAGTCTATTTCCTCAAGCTAACGTTCAGCATCTGAGGTCTCAGATCTTTTGCTGCTTCGTTCTTCGTTTGTTGTCTCCGTTATCTAACAGGGAAGTCCCGCTCAGACCTGGAGGCAAACGTCGACACAACCGGAACATTTGATCCGCTGAAGCAGTGAAAGCAGAAACAACCGTCAGAGCATCACTGAGAGTTCTTCACGTCCCAGAAGGGAAACCTTCTGTCCGACCTGGAGCAGCTTCAGCGACTTCAGGTCGACCAACAGGTCACATGATTCATGATAACAAACACACAGCAGCTTTTCTGTGTTTCTCTTTAGATTTATTTTCATGATTTTACTTCAAAACTTCACATAAATATAATAAACTTTCTGGAAGTTTCTGTTCAGCTTCATTGATGGTCCTCACACATTCACCAGAGGTCAGAGGTCAGAGGTCAGAGGTCAGCTTCCGTCAGTCTCAGACGTTACATCAACGTTTCTGTGAGAGAATGTTTGAAACACGTCTGTTAAAACATGAAACCTGGTCTTTCATTTGGTACACAGACGTGTTCATGTGAACATACGTGTTTCTTAGTGACACTTTTCTGTTTGGAAGCTTTACTGCCCCGGTGAGGAGGGGGCGGAGCCTGTCAAACCAATCAAATGTCCTGCTCTGGCTGAAGGTCAGTCCTGGACCTGTGGGGGGTGCAACCTGCCAATCTGAAGGCCCTCTGCTGTCATAGCACATGGTGGTGGGGGGGTCACAGCCCCTCCAGGCTGACCGTGTGTCTGAGTGCAGCAGTCATGCTCCGTGGAACACAATACCTGCATTCAGAGGCAGATTCCAGGCGTAGCGCCGCGGACGGCGTTGGGATTCCTGCCGGCGGCCGACGAAGGCGGCGAGCTGAAAATAACCCCCCCATGAAACGACGTGTTGTTCTGTTTGTTCGGAGACGACGGGAATAAACTTCACGTCTGAGTCCTTCAGGCAGCAACAGAACAGCTGAGTCAGCGCCATCCAGCTAGACTGGGGGTGAGGTCTGCTGTTCTCTTTGTTTACCTCTATTTACCTTTGTATATAACCTTTGTTTACCTCTATTTATCTTCATATATAACCTTTGTTTACCTCTATTTACCTTTGTATATAAAACCTACGTTTACAAAACATATAACCTTTATTTACCTTTATATATTACCTTTGTTTACCTCTATTTACCTTTATATATTACCTTTGTTTACCTTTATATATAACCTTTGTTTACCTCTATTTACCTTTGTATATAACCTTTGTTTACCTTTATATATTACCTTTGTTTACCTTTATATATTACCTTTGTTTACAAAACATATAACCTTTATTTACCTTTGTATATAACCTTTGTTTACCTTTATTTATTACCTTTGTTTACCTTTATATATAACCTTTATTTACCTTTATTTATTACCTTTGTTTACCTTTTTTTATCCAGACAGCACAGATTAAGAACCAAACGGACTCCAGTAAACTCGCCGGCCATCCCTCAGGGATCAGGTTAGGAATCTAACGTAGAGATTCCAACACTAGAACAGAACTGGTTCCTTCTACATCAGCCTTAGGTCAGCAGAGAACTGGGTTAGAGCCGGTTCCAGAACCAGACCAACACGAATGTAGAGAAAGATCTGCAGCTGGAAGTGGATCTGAAGACTTTCAGGAATTCTGCTGACAGACGGCGGCGTTCCTCAGCAGCATCCCGACATCCCAGAATGACTCCTGAAAATGATGACTGTTTTCCTGGCAGCCTCAGAGGATGTTTCCGTGAAAATAATCAGAGGTTTCTGTTTGTTGTTTGCAGACTCTGATGTTTCCAAAAACCTACAAAGTTAGTTGGACTTCCAGAAGTTCTGCTTTCTTTGGAGCGACTTCACATTCTTAGAGGAGGACAAACGTGGGTCTCGGATTTCTGCCTGAAAGTGAGTGTCTGGTTCTGGAAACACAGAGCTTTGGTTCTGTTTGACTGACGTGTCCTGAAACTTATCAGACCTGGAGGGACAAGCGGGAACTCTACCAGACTGCCAGCTGGAGTTTTCTGGAGCAGTCTGGATCAACTGGGCGTGTCTCCACAGCCATGGAGGCTTCAGGAATGGGAGAAAGGAGAAAGACCCGGTTCTGGTTGATGCTGCGTCTCCTGTCTGATCGAGGATACGGCTCTGGTTTTCTGGATCCTGTCCAGAAACCTCCGGCTAGACGGTTGTCATGGCAACATCCATACATTCTGATGGTGGAGTCTGAGAAAGCATTACCGGACGCTCACGTTCTGTTTTCACAAACTGCAAAAGCTTTCAGTAAACAACCAAGATGGCGGCGCGGTCACATGCTGTGGTCACACGGCGGCTCCTCAGGGTCCTAAAGACAGTTTTTTTCCTCAATCCTGTTCATCCTCGAACATTGAGAACGTACCGAAAACTTCCAACCAAACTCCTGGCAACAACGGCAGACAGACAGTAACACCAAACTCAGAAACCAAACTCAGAAACCAAACTCAAACACAAACTCAAACTCAAACACAAACACAAACACAAACTCAAACTCGGGGGTGCGGGGAACCTCGGCCTGGTGGTCTAGTCTCTTGGGTGCCGGTCTCCTGGGCCTGGCGGTCTCCTCCCCATGCCGGGAGTG
>NC_050530.1:5605209-5609811 GCF_002922805.2 Oryzias melastigma | reverse complement strand
TGTTGCTTCCCTCTGTTGCCATCTTATCTTCCCCCCACCCCTCCCCCACCCTCTTCCCTTTTTCCGTCCAGTACAACGACAAAGAAAAACAAATAAATAAAATAAAACATAATCAATATAAATAAAGTTTAGCATGAAATACAACAGGGGCCCGTTTCAAGAAGCAGGTTTTGTTGGAACTCTGAGTTCGTGAACTCCAAATTCACCAAAATTCTGAGTTTTCGGTTCCAGAAAGAGAGATAACTCAAACCTGTGAAAGTGGGTCAAACCAAGCCCGTTCCAAGAAGCGGGTTAGGATGAACTCAGAATCAATCACTATGGTAACTGAGTCTGTGAACGAAACCTGGTCGGTAGCAGGTTTTCTTCAGGAAACTTAGAGTTCTCTGTGGTCTCCGCCCCTTTTTAAAGTGAAAGATGATCAAATATGAGTTCCTCATGAACATTTAGAGAACATTCACATTAGAGACGTCACGTTTTCACCACTCAGAAACCAGAATGACATGTTCATTCATAGAGGATCATGTAGAGAGGAGGCTGATTAATCCAGAGGAAATGTTATTTACGTCGGTAGAGGATTTGGAGGACACGAGTCGACTGACTGATGTTTACCAATTCATTTTTATATCAGCAATATTTTAAATAGTTAGTTTTTCCAGGGACTCGCTATTAAAAAATACAGTTTTCTTTTCCTTATTTTAAACCCTTAACAATAGGAATTAAGGAATGTCAAACACCGGAGAAGGATGTGGACTTATCCACCGTTCAGTACCTCTGTCAGACATTAGCTCAATTGACAACAACGCTGCCTCCCACTGCATAGGTAGCGAGTTTGACTCCCGGCTACAGAAAGTTATTTTTACGTTTAAAAAAAATTTGGCGAATATTTTTTAAGTCTTGAGAATTAAAATTAAATAAATACTTTTTAACATATGCCAGGCAGCTACAGTTTCTTTTTAGCGTGCAGTGATATCTGTGTGTGTAGGTGGTGGTGGTGGTGGTGGTGTGGGGGGGGGTTACGATCACGGAGATTACTGGTTAAATTGGTAACAGATCAAAAAACATTCCTTACTCAACAAGAGACAAAATAACCTTCCTGACATTATTTATTCATTATTAGAAATGATTCAAATAACTGCAGATATTTTCTCTCTGTTCTACCGCTGCAGCTGTGTTGCTTTTCTTGCAGTAAATGTTCTCCTATAGTCGCATTTGCTTGCAGGAACTTATCAATTTCCGCCACCGGAAGTACTAAACTCAGATGTTTGTCCCCGTTGCCATGGTGAATCATGCTGTCTTTGCTCCATTGATCAGGGCTTTTTATGGTCGCGACGCTCACACCTGATTCTGGTTCTGACAACTTCGAGTTGATTGAATCAAACATTTTCAGCTGTTCTGGAACCGAAAACCCTGAGTTTGGGAATTTAGAGTCCAGTGACTCTAAGTTCAGGTTGGAACTCTAAATTTGTTGAACCTGCTTCTTGGAACGGGCCCCAGATTTAATGTAAATGTAAACATTGACAGCGAGACAAACACACACTAGACGTGCTCCACAGTAACCCGAGTAAGTGTGGGATTATCCACTGAGAACACGTGGAACCCGTTAACCTGGGAAGCTGTAACTATTAACAAGGCTGCCGCGGCGCCGCATCCGAAGGCGCTGCTGTGGAGCTTCCAGCTGTTCATCACAGCAGCGTCTCAGTTTCACAGATCAGCCGGTCCAGAACCGTCCAGAAGAAACTGGAGCAGCAGCTGCTGCAGGTCGGAGTGATCCCGGAGTGAACCGTGAACCCTCCTCCCAGAGGACCTCACTGACCTTTACCAGGTAACAGCTGGAGCTTCTCTGAAGGATTCTATGTCATCACATCAGAGCACCTCCTGATCTTCACCTGGATGATGGAGAGGCGTCCATCTAGATCAGGGGGTCAAACTCAATCGCACTAGGAGCCAAAGTTCAAAACTTAGCTTAGGCCTCGAACAGGATAAACATCTACTGAACACTCTAAAACTACATTTATTAAACGTTAAAACCGTAACTTTTTAACATAATTATGAACTAGATATATAACATTACCTGTGATAATACTAGTGTGAATGCCGGAAGCTGAATTTGGCCGCTGAAGATGCTGAAGCTGATTGCCAGCTAAAATATTAGCTAAACTCCAAAATAGCCTAAAAACTGAAAAAGCCTAAATTAGCCAAAACAACTAGCATGTAGCTGAAAAAATAGCTAAACTTCAAACTATCTATCTATCTAAAAATTAATTAAATAAAATTAATTAGCCAAGCATGTAAATGTTAGCTGCTTACAGAATCAGCTTCATCCATATTAAATTGTCTTCAGTGTGTAACTATTAATTAAAATCCACAATATCCTAAAAAATCTTAGTAAATGCCAAAATAATCCAAGAAGCTGCAGAATGCTGATTTCTAAAACTTTAAAACTGTAACTTTTTAACATAATTCTTAATAATAAAAAGGCAGGAATATTATTCCAGAATAAATCAACTTAAACCTTAAATAACTTTCAATATTTTACTCTCTATAAAAATATATTTTGTCAAAATTATACAATTTAGAAATGAGCTCAAGATAACATCGGGTCATTAATAACAATAAGATGATCTGGAGGGCCGGATAGAATTAGCTGGAGGGCCGGATCCGGCCCCTGGGCCTTGACTTTGACACGTGTGATCTAGAGTGAAGCCAGACGTACGGGGGCGGTCCCTGTAGGACGTTTGTAAAACCTTTCAGGTGTTTCTCCTCTCAGAGTCTGGTTCTGGTCGGATGTCCTCGTCCATTTGCCTCCTTGTTTTGTGAAGCTCCAGTTTCTGCAGATTTACTACAGAAGCAGCTCCGCCCTGCAGGAACCCCAGAGAACACGGCGGCATTCCCTGCTGGAGCTCTGACGCAGAGCCACACCGCCGTCTCTCTGCAGTCATGTGTGGCCAAACCAGTTCGGAGACCGGATCAGCCGCGCTGCTTCCACTGACCGTCTCCTGGTTTTATGTAACCAGAGACCAGCTGAGATCTGATCATGAACGTTTCTGTCCACGCCTCCTTCACACACAGGAGAACTTAGACTCCACCCTCAAACTAAAAACCCAGATACATTCATGACAATGAGCCCCAGACCATTGTACTCCCACCTCCATGCCTGACTCTGAAACACTTTCTCTGTATTGTCTCTGACTGTTGGATCATGACCTCTAACCTGAGTGCAGTGACCTCTGACCTTCTTTCCGTCATCGTCTTCTGCTTCCTTCATGACCTCCCGGATGAGTCGTGCTCGTGTTCTTGGACTTGTTTTGTCCACGTTAAGGTTCTCCTGTGTTCTGTTCTCTTCATGAGGATGATGGATCTCTCTGAGGTTCTGAGGACTCTCAAAGCATCTTTCAGACTCAAATCTTTTAACCACTCTATCTTCTCCTGGTTCTCCTTCATGACGTCCCACAGGTCCAGCTGAAGATGACTCCTCCGTCGGTTATGTTTGGTGCATTAGCGTTCCTGCTCAGACCTGGTCGGGGCTACAGGGATGCTGGAGACTATCCAGCCCGCCTTGGCATGAAGGTCCGCACTGATGGTTCTGATGGAGACACATACATGTGGTGGTGTTGTAGCTCCAGTTTGACAGCAGAGACGATGACCACAGAACAACGGAGACGATGACCTCAGAACGACGGAGACGATGACCTCAGAACGACGGAGACGATGACCTCAGAACGATGGAGACGATGACCTGAAAAAGACAGAGACGATGACCTGAGAACGACGGAGACGATGACCTCAGAACAACGGAGACGATGACCTGAGAACGACGGAGACGATGACCTGAGAACGACGGAGACGATGACCTGAGAACGACAGAGACGATGACCTGAGAACGACAGAGACGATGACCTCAGAACGACGGAGACGATGACCTGAGAACGACGGAGACGATGACCTAAGAACCTGAAGAAGACGTCCATGACTCATTCCTACAGACTCTGCTTGTGTCCGTCCTCAAAGTTCTGACGGACTCATAACAACACTATTGAATTAGCAGCACCGTGTTCATCTCCTTCACGGGTGGGGGTTAGTATGGGTGTACGTAGGTTCCCTGGTGGTGATGTGAGGCGGCGGTCAGAAGGAACTCGACCTCTGCAGGACAGGAGCCGTAGAATTGGCGCTGCTGGTGTTCCAAGTCAGGATTGGACTGCTGCACAGTCCAGAACCTTCAGCAGATATTCATAGCACAGCAAAAGTTCTGGTTCTGGACGGTTTCTCTTCATCAGACTGAGACAGAAAAACAAACACTTTTTGGACTTGATGATTTCCCCGGAGCCCGGCGGTCGTTTCCCATCAGTGCGGTCACGTGGGAACCATCAGCGCTATCGATGGTCTGTTTACTCACAGAGTCCGCCTCATTTAGCCTGTAATGACAGGATGGGGGCGGGGCCTGATGGAGGATAAGGACCGCTTTTATGGGGAGAGGACAGGATGACGCAGGGAGGACGGACCAGAGCCAGTGAGGAAAAATACAGGAACTCCAGGAACAGTTCTGGCCTGATGGACTGGAGGAGTATTATGGGATAGACGGGTTTTATCAAGCTCCAGAGAACA
>NC_050530.1:5586108-5604287 GCF_002922805.2 Oryzias melastigma | reverse complement strand
ATGAAATATAAATGAGGGACAACACTAATCTGTTTGTTTAATTTATTCATGTTTTAAATGTCTTATAAAAGTATCGGATCGGGACTCGTTATCGGCAGATACACAAAATCAAATGACTCGGAATTGGATCGGGCCCAAAAAAACCTGATCGGGATCCTGATCAAACCCGGCAGACTAGTTCCCTCCAGAACCCGCCCCCTCCATTGATTGTACATGAGAACTGGACTGACTGATGGATGTTATCCATAGAAAATGAAGTCAATTCGCCATTTACCCGATGCGAATGCTACCATTTTGGAGCCAGACGTCTTCAGTGAGCAGTGATTGGTCCGAGCTGGTCTGAGTCATTGTTTCTATGGAAACCACTCTCACCAATCAAGAAGGAGCTTGTTGGCAGACCAAAGTCTTACCACTAAAACTGGACTACATGAAATCTGTCAAACATTTTGAATGTAGAACTGGGGACCAGCAGGCTCCACCTACTTTTATCTGAGGCATCTGATTGGTCAGTTTATAATTTTCAACAGAAAATTATTATAAAATTCAGATTATCAGTCAGATGTTAAAAAGTATTAGATGCAGAATGTTTATTCTGAAAAAAGAATGATTGAAAACAGCTGGTCGTTTCTCTACAGAAGTCTATGTATTCTACTTCCTGTTTGAAATCCCAGGGGGGCGGGGCCACTCAGTCCAGTTCCCTTTATACAGTCAAAGGTTGACCTTAGCTTGCCCCCACCAGAACCTGCAAACCAAAAGAGGGCAGTGATCCAGTGGATTCGATCATCCTGGAGGATTATTAATGATGGACTGAAGATCCACAAACTCTGGACTGATCAGGTTTATGTTTTTTTATTATGACAACATAAAATGTGTTTTTTTGTGTTATTGTGATGAGTTTGATGATCATTAACATGGAAACACAACCTGGGATAGAAGATTTGAAAAGAAAATCTTTTGTCTGAGCAGCTTCATAAACAGCAGATGCTTTGACATGCTGTGCACATGAACGCGCACGTGCGCTGGCTGTTTACAGTGACTGTCGGGCAGAGTGTTTTCATGAGAGTCATCTTTGATCAGAACATCACATTATTTGTGATCAGTGTGATGATTCAGAGCTCGGGGGGTCCACAGAAAGCAGCTCCTTCTCTGGTCATCAGTGACTCCTGCTCTGATGACTCTCCTCCTCCGAGAAGGTTGTGGAAGGAGGTTCAGCTCACCTGCACAAACGATCCTGATCGTTCCATAGACATGGAATCGGTAAAGAGAAAACAATGTGGTTCAAATTCAGTCTATGATGAAGCGTCCTCATCATCCGTCTGCTCCAGAATCACCGTCTGCTCCAGAATCACCGTCTGCTCCAGAATCACCGTCTGCTCCAGAATCACCGTCTGCTTCAACATCCCGTCTGCTCCAGAATCAACGTCTGCTCCAGCATCATCCATCTGCTTCAACATTCCGTCTGCTCCAGCATCATCCGTCTGCTCCAGCATCATCCATCTGCTTCAACATTCCGTCTGCTCCAGAATCACCGCCTGCTCCAGCATCATCCGTCTGCTCCAGAATCACCGTCTGCTCCAGAATCACCGTCTGCTCCAGGATCACCGTCTGCTTCAACATCCCATCTGCTCCAGCATCATCCGTCTGCTCCAGAATCACCGTCTGCTCCAGCATCATCCGTCTGCTCAGTTTGTTGCTGATTATTGCTACCTTTGTGGAGAAATTGAGTGTTGGTGTTAGACTGGGGGCGGAGCTTGCAGCACAGACTCTTCCTGGAGGGAGCTGCTGGCATCGATCTGACATCAGCACGTTTCTACCCGCTCGTTTTCGTGGGTATGGGAGGGGCTGCTGCAGACAGTGCAGGTTTTTACAGGATTACTCTTAAATGCATGAACGGATCAAAATAGTGCTTTGAGGTTCTTTATAGTGAGGAAGAACAGTAGAATGCATCTAAAACCTCAAAAAGTAGAATTTTCATGGTAGGGCCGCTTTAAATCAGAAGATTTTGATTGAAGTTCGAAAAACCTTTAAGCAGAAAAAATAAACTTTGAAGAAACTTTTTATTTCTGAAAAGTTGTAGGATTCTTGTGTCTCAGACAAATTCTGGTATGATTTTTTTGACAACACAGTGACTGACAGCTACAGGACGGCACAGGAGGAGCAGCTCTGATGAATAAGCTTCACTTCTGCAACATTTATGCAACATTGCAGCAATGCAGACATGCTTTAATAAGCTGCTGCTGCCACAGTTCTCTCTTATAGACAACAATGTTCTGCATTTGTATCTGAAAGGATGAAGCTGAGCTGAAGCTGAACGAACAGCTTCATCCTCTCCCTGCATGAGCTGCTCAGATCAGCTGCAGAAATGCTCAGTCAGGGAGCTGGGAGGTTTCGGTCCATCTGCCCTCCACGGGGGGCGTCTGATTAACGGACCGACTCCAAAACAGCCTTCAGTGTGTGAGTGGGGGGGGGGGGACCAAAGTGTAAATATGTTCTGTAGATGATAACGGTTTTGTAAGAGGAAGCACAGACCAGCATGAAAGCTGAGCAGCATGTTATGAGACGATGACAGACCAGAGAGTGGACTAGAAACACAAACACTGGAATAAATACGATAATAAGATACAGCACAAATACAAAAACATCTTATAGACTGAAATAATTATGTTCATAGATGATTATAACAGCGGTTAAAAGAAGTGCAATGGAAAAAAAAATCTAAAACCAGGAGGGGTGCACAAAATAAATTATAAAAAGTAAAAATAAATATATTTTTCTCTTCTTCAACAGTGATTATCAAAACTATTTTGAATTTGTGGTAAAATGTTGAAAAATTTGAGAAGTAAAAAAACTAAAACCTTTCTTTTTTTATTTATTAAAAATATTACTGCATATATATTAACCACATTACCCATAATGCAATGTGATTATTACAGTCGAGCTTCGAAGAAAAAATATTAGCGTTATTACATAAAGACCTTCTATGCTCAGGATTTAAATAAAACATATCCAGAACAATGTTGGAACTACATTACCCATGATGCATTGTAAGATGACTTCAGTCGACCTTATGGAAGTCTGTTCATTTTTGTAATGTTGGTTTATTATGTAAAGGCGTTCTTCTATCATCTCTACTTAAATAAAACATAGAGCAATGACGGAACAACATTACCCAGAATGCAGCACGCGGGGTTCATAGTTCACAGTGACGTGTCCAGGCTTTCCGGGTCTCTTTCTGACCTTTTGAACGTTCCGCCGCACGCGGATGTGTGAGCGCGTGCCTCTGGACTGCTGCGGGGGGTTAGGGAACGTGGACCTGTCGAAGGTAAAACCGAAGTGTTCACCTGCGACACCGAACCGAACCCAGTCGAGTGTTTGGGTCTGTCCGGATCCGGAACAGCAGCGGGAATCTTCCCCTAAAAATAAAAGCCCGACAGAGTCTGTAGACGAACGTGAAGAACCGGTTCTGAACAGACGTTCACACCTGTTCACGTGACTGTCCTCGCGCGCTTAGCTCACGCGGGTGTTTGTTGACATCTGTGTTTAGGTACGAATCCACAGCAACTCAGTGTTAGTTTTCCTTTCACTGAAGTTTAGAAAATATCGCAATTCTCTAAATAAATACAAACGTTATGATCCTTCAAAATAAAACATAGAATCCTTCAAAATAAAACACCATCATTCTAAAAACAAACAAACAAAAAAAAAACAGGGTCCTTCAAAGTAAAAAAGCTTATTTCGGTTTAAAATGTGACTTTTATTTTGATGTTTTCACCAAAACAAATTAAATAAACATAACGAGTTTAGAAAAAGAGAAACATGATCAGACGATAAATCAGTTTAAATACAAAACAAATGAAATGTTGTGGTGAATAAAAACATCTGCAGATGCAGAGAAAAATGAAATCTGTTTTGTTTCAAACAATCACAACAAAAATGAAGTTAATAAAAATATGTGTTTAATATACAGAATTATAGAACCAGGATATTTAGTCATGAACTGAAGCTAAGAATGAAAACTTATTTCACAGAAAATAATAACAACAAAGTGTGTCTGATAATCAGATCTTTAAATATCCGAACATGTTCCTGTAAATAATCTGTTTATATCTCCAATAACATCTGAAATAGACGTCTGTCATTGGATGAAGATGCTTTCATTGAACTGAGACAGATGGATGAGGGAAGTCCTGCTGGGCTGCAGGTGGAGGTGTGCATGTCTGCAGTGACACGCACCGTGAACATCTCCACCTCTCAGGTGTTCAGCTCCCGTCCGCCTCATGTTCTGGTTTCTGACCCGTGAAGAAGAACCCCTGTGGTTCTTAACTGAGCTGGCTCCACTCTTTCAAAAAGGTTTTATCTGGAAGGAAAACTGTTTTTGCTTGTTGGAAACCCAACGTGGTCCATCTAAAGCTTTTGTTTTGAAAGGCAGTAGAACTGCTTGAACTTCCTCTGTCTGGTGCAGAAACAGACGAGACTTCCTGGTCTCTTAGAGCAGCTTCAGGAACCATGTCTGTGAGAAGTGATGATGAGTGGATCAGATGAAGATGAGTGGATCAGATGAAGATGAGTGGATCAGATAAAGATGAGTAGATCAGATGAAGATGAGCGGATTAGATAAAGATGAGTGGATCAGATAAAGATGAGTGGATCAGATGAAGATGAGTAGATCAGGTAAAGATGAGTAGATCAGGTGAAGATGAGTAGATCAGATAAAGATGAGTAGATGAGGTAAAGATGAGTAGATCTGATAAAGATGAGTAGATCAGATAAAGATGAGTAGATCAGGTAAAGATGAGTAGATCAGGTGAAGATGAGTAGATCAGATAAAGATGAGTAGATGAGGTAAAGATGAGTGGATCAGGTAAAGATGAGTGGATCAGGTAAAGATGAGTGGATCAAGTAAAGATGAGTGGATCAGATGAGGATGAGTGGATCAGATAATGATGAGTAGATCAGATAAAGATGACTGGATCAGATAAAGATGAGTAGATCAGATGAAGATGAGTAGATCAGATCAAGATGAGTGGATCAGATCAAGATGAGTGGATCAGGTAAAGATGAGCGGATTAGGTAAAGATGAGTGCATCAGATAATGATGACTGGATCAGATCAAGATAAGTGGATCAGATCAAGATGAGCGGATCAGATAAAGATGAGTGGATCAGATGGGGATGAGTGGATCAGATGAAAATGAGTGGATCAGATAAAGATAAGTGGATCGGATCAAGATAAGTGGATCGAATAAAGATGAGTGGATCAGGTAAAGATTAGTGGATCAGATAAAGATGAATGGATCAGATAAAGATGAGTGGATCAGATAAAGATGAGTGGATCAGATGAAGATAAGTGTATCAGATAAAGATAAGTGGATCAGATCAAGATAAGTGGATCAGATAAAGATGAGCGGATAAGGTAAAGATTAGTGGATCAGGTAAAGATGAATGGATCAGATAAAGATGACTGGATCTTTCATCCCAGATAACATTTGTTCTGGAGCTGCTGACCATCAGATCTAAATTGTTCTGATCCACCTGATCAGGACTAGCAGAAGCGCGGCGACGAGCCGCTCAGCCGCTGATGAGCGCTCTTTTCTTCCAGATGGACGTCAGCCTGGTTGAAGACTTCCTGCGACACGTCAACCTTACAGACCCTAGCTTCTGCCTCGCGGTGGCCGCCATCGCCTTCAACCCTCTGTTCTGGAACACGGTGAGATCCTCACAGGGTTCATTGTTCTGGCAGTGAGGTCACAGCAGGACACCTTCACTGATCCCAGCAGGTTCCCTTTGACCCGCTCTGAGCCGGGTCCGGGGTCCACAGGCCGTCACCAAAACTAAGTCTGCTTCAGAGACCTGCAGAGGAAACAAAGAAAGTGAGCATTTGGGTGACGCCGCTGGAGAACGGCGCGGCGCCCCCTCGAGCGCGCCGCAGCGTTACTTCAAACGCGCTGCCACGTTACAGTCTGATCAGATGCACGTGAGAAGCGCGTTCAGCGGTATTTAAAATAAATAACCATCCTAACAAGTGAACAGCTGGATCTTTTTCTGTTTGAAAACACGACCAGGTCCTTTCTAGTTTGTCTCGCGCTCCTCAGACGGCTGCGTCTAATTCAGGCTGAAGCTGAATTAGTTGCAACTTAGAATTTATAAGCTACAATCACAACAGTGAAATAAAGAAAAACGAACGTTAAACAAACAAAAAGTCCAAACACATAACCTCAGAGTGAAATCTATTTCTACAGAGTAAATCCTCATCTAAAAATGTCGACAGCATGCTCCTCTTGTTGTTTTAAACTGCTGCATCGGTACATTCCATTGAGGAAAACAACAGTAGGACAATGATTGGTACATTGTTGAATTGTAAAGTAGGTGTTAAAAGGTCTTCACGGACCCATTGATGAAGTCTGCTCCCATTGGCTACCCGTCATCTGTCAATCAAACCCCCCAGACGGTCGACGTCAGACCCACAAACGCTTATTGAGCCATCTGATTGGTCAATTTATAACTCTAATAACTTGTGATAATGGAAAAAAATCTTTAAAAAAATTAGGATTATTAAAAAGAAGTTAATCAGAAAGCAGCAGAGGAAGAATGATTATTCTGACATATAAAATGACTGAGAAATAACTGTCTGTTTCTCAATGGAAGTCAATGGGACTTTGGCCTTTTTGGAACCCAGTGGTACTTCCTATATGGAACATGAAGGAGGGGGGCTTGCTCAGTCCAGTTCTTATATACAGTCTACGGTTTAACCTTTAACCCTTCAGACAGAAACAAACAGGAAGTGAAACCAGCTGAAGGAGAGAAACAGCATCTGGACCAAGCTGGCGTCTGTCTTTGCTCAGCTGTCAGACGGCGTACCAGCTTTCTGTCTGATAACTAAATCAAAGCTTTTGCTTTGATCTGGATCCTGCGTCCAGACGCGTGTGTTGCATAACCCGGTTCTGCGGTCCTGTGACTCTGCAGCGACGTCACCAGGAAAGCTGTGGAAGGTTCCTGACCGGATCCGAGCGTTTTTTTCTGCTCGACTGCCGGTGTTCGTCTGTTTGATCCTGATTTTAAAACCATAGTTTCGCTTTAACACAAAGAACAAAGGAACTGCACCCTGGTTTATGCCCCGCCCCCCCATGCAGAAATCATGTGTTTGTGAGGATGAGGCTTCCCGGTTCTGGGAAAGTAGGTCGGCCCTTATGTAACCCAGAGAATGCTTGAATTTAGCCAGTAAAATGAGGACGACTTTGTTTACAGAGCAGACTCACACCACCACACCACCACCTCCGTGTCTGAGCTTTGAGTACTGAGGATCTGGTTCCTGATCAGAACTTCAGCCCAGAGGTTTACAGGACCCTACAGATGTCCCTCAGCTGGAAACTGATCCGTTTGTCATGACCTCTGACCCTAATTCTGACCTTTGACCTGAACTCTAAACTCTGACTTGAACTCTGGCCTTAACTCTGACCTCTAACCTTAACTCTGACCTCTGACCTGAACTCTGACCTCTAACCTTAACTCTGACCTTTGACCTGAACTCTGACCTCTAACCTTAACTCTGACCTTTGACCTGAACTCTGACCTCTGACCTGAACTCTGACTTGAACTCTGGCCTTAACTCTGACCTCTAACCTTAACTCTGACCTCTAACCTTAACTCTGACCTGTACTCTGACCTTTGACCTGAACTCTGACCTCTAACCTGAACTCTGACCTGTACTCTGACCTTTGACCTGAACTCTGACCTCTGACCTGAACTCTGATCTCTGACCTGAACTCTGACCTCAGAGTCCTCTTCATGCTCCTGACCCGTTTCGGTCACGTTGATGGTTCCCTGGCGGTGTTCCTGACCAGCCCCCGTTCTGCTCCACTTTGGCCCCCCCGATGCTTCCCGGCGTTCCTCCTATCCTCGTCTGTAATGACCTCTTGAGCGGCGATGATGGCCGTTGGAGATGTTGGCTGAGATTGGAGGCACTCGTGGGCTGAACTGATGGACGAGTGACTCAGTCCATCATTACACCGACACGGTCCAGCCTTTCACCGCATTCGCTGATGTAACAGGACACTTGGCCCCGCACGTGATCCCAAACGGCGCTCCGGGCTTTGTGTGGAAGATGAGCTGTAATGGCGGTAATGAGGGCTGATGGAGCAGAAAGCAGCAGTACTGAAGGAACGTTCTGATCATATGATCATGTGATCACTTCTAAGAATGGTCAGAAAAGGATCAGATCCGGGAACGTTCCCACAAACTTCCGTAAACACGTCTTCGTTCAGAGGATCAGAGTTCTAGTTTCACGGATCCTTCTGGAAAATCCCCCTTCAGTTTGTCCTGCACGATCCTCTCTTCTCATCAGCAGACGGTAAGCCACGCCCCCTTTACCCCCCCTCCACTAACCCTCTGGCAACAGTCCCATACCATGATTCCTCCCCCACCACCAACGTCGCTGTCGTCCATATCTGATCCAGACCTGCTACCTGCAGTCGTTCCGGATCCCTCTGAGCATCCTGAGAACTTTTCTTCTGCTTCTTCCTTCTGAGGCTGTAGTTTCTGTGAAGCGTCAGCTGCAGCAGAGCTTCAGCTTCACAGAAAGAGGCGGAGCTTCAATCAGCGTCCGCCGCTCAGACGGCGGTCAGGAACACAAACGCAGGTGGAGCCGTCGTTTCTGCGGCGCCCACGGCGCTCCGGAGTGAAAACACGTCTTTAACCCTGCAGAGCCCGAAAGGACGAGCGGGGAAGAGCCGTCTGCACTCATCATCATCATTTCTGATCCTCACCTTCCTCACATGATGGACAGCAACGACCTCTGAGGGAAGAACGACCACAAAGACGCTTCTGCAGATCTGGACTCCAGAGAACCTCACAGGAGGAGAAACGAGGAGAATGTTAGGAGAACAGGAGAGACTCAGAGGAAGATGGAAAGCTGAGCAGAGGTCACAGAGTTCAGGTCAGAGGTCAGGTTTAGGTCAGAGGTCACAGAGTTCAGGTCAGAGGTCAGGTTCAGGTCAGAAGTCAGGTTCAGGTCAGAAGTCACAGAGTTCAGGTCAGAGGTCACAGAGTTCAGGTCAGAGGTCACAGAGTTCAGGTCAGAGGTCATGGTTCAGGTCAGAGGTCAGGTTCAGGTCAGAAGTCACAGAGTTCAGGTCAGAAGTCACAGAGTTCAGGTCAGAGGTCATGGTTCAGGTCAGAGGTCGAGTTCAGGTCAGAGGTCACAGAGTTCAGGTCAGAGGTCATGGTTTAGGTCAGAGGTCAGGTTCAGGTCAGAGGTCACAGAGTTCAGGTCAGAAGTCACAGAGTTCAGGTCAGAGGTCATGGTCCAGGTCAGAGGTCACAGAGTTCAGGTCAGAGGTCACAGAGTTCAGGTCAGAGGTCATGGTTCAGGTCAGAGGTCAGGTTCAGGTCAGAAGTCACAGAGTTCAGGTCAGAAGTCACAGAGTTCAGGTCAGAAACTGCTGCTGAATGACGTCCTTTTGGCAGATACTGCTGATCTATGCATTACTGAAGTTCTGGTTCCTGCTTTGGGTAGTTGTCCTTTGGTGACCCGGTTTGACCCGGTACCATATGAAGCCGTGTTCTGTTATTGTCATTAGATAGGCGTATACTTGTATAGTTCTTTCTACCCTCCTTCGAGGGCCCAAAGCGCTTCACAGTCACAGACCCATTCACCCATTCACACACTGGTGGCTCTGCTGTCCAACACTGGCGCCAACCTCTCACCAGAGGACATTCGGGGTTCAGTGTCATGCCCAAGGACACTTCAACACATGGGGGGGGCAAGGCAGGAGTCGAACCCCCTCACTTCTGATCAGGAGGCGACCGCCCTACCACTGCACCACGGCCGCCCCATTATTTGTATTTTTCTGTTGTTTTCCTAAAAACGAAGTCGAGCCGCTCAGACAGAACAGAGGAATTTGACTTCCGGGTTGAAGCGAGCTCTAAAACTAAACTGGACCAGCCAGGCTGTTTGGTGCCGGTCCGGACCGTGAGGACTTCATCATGAGACCTGCTCTGATGAAGCTGGATCACACTCTGAGTCCTCCTGCAGCTGCTGGACCTGCAGACAGAACATGCCGTCTGACGGTTCTGGAGAGTTCAGTCTGGTTTAGGTTTGGCTTCATGAGCCTGGACCGTGATGGGGACCTGGACCAGGACCTGAGACTGGGACTGGAGTCGGTCTTTGGGACTTTTGGGACTCCTGTCTTCTGGACAGACTGCTGAGTCAGCCGTCCGTTTCTCTGCTATCGATCCTCCCAGCAGCAGATTGTTTCATTAGAGAATTGTTTCACATCCTGACATCAAAGTGCAGTCATCCTCCTGCAGTCACCCGCCTGCAGTCATCCTCCTGCAGTCACCCGCCTGCAGTCATCCGCCTGCAGCATCTGCTTGCAGTCATCCGCCTGCAGCATCTGTCTGCAGTCATCCGACTGCAGTCACCCTCCTGCAGCATCTGCCTGCAGTCATCCGCCTCCAGTCATCCGCCTGCAGTCATCCGCCTGCAGTCACCCTCCTGCAGCATCTGCCTGCAGTCATCCGCCTGCAGTCACCCTCCTGCAGCATCTACCTGCAGTCATCCGCCTGCAGTCACCCTCCTGCAGCATCTACCTGCAGTCATCCGCCTGCAGTCATCCGCCTGCAGTCACCCTCCTGCAGCATCCGCCTGCAGTCATCCGCCTGCAGTCACCCTCCTGCAGCATCCGCCTGCAGTCATCCGCCTGCAGTCATCCGCCTGCAGTCATCCACCTGAAGGACGTGACAGGACTTCAGCTGCTGCTCCGAGCTCTCTGTGGTCCTCCTCTCTTCTGCTCCCTTTCTGCCTCCTGCTGCTCCTCCCTTCACCATCTCCTCCTTTCACCATGTCCTCCTGCTCGTCATTGCTGCTGTTGTCACGGCAACATGAATGACAGTGATGCTGCTTTCCCTCCAAACTCAGCAGTGAGTCCTTCGTCTTTTCAACCGCTGCGGATCTGGGTCCTCTGAGCTTCTGGAGCGCTGATCTGCACAGGTCTGATCTACGCAGATCTGATCCACACAAATCTGATCCTCACAGATCTGACCCCTACAGATCTGATCCCCAAAGACCTGATATGCACAAATCTGATCCTCACAGATCTAATCCACACATATCTTATCCACACAGATCTGATCCTCACAGATTTCATCCACACAGATCTAATCCAGGCATATCTGATCCTCACAGATCTAATACACTCATATCTGATCCTCACAGATCTAATCCACTCATATCTGATCCTCACAGATCTAATCCACACATATCTGATCCTGACTGATCTAATCCACTCATATCTGATCCTCACAGATCTAATCCACTCATATCTGATCCTCACAGATCTAATCCACACATATCTGATCCACACAGATCTAATCCACACATATCTGATCCTGACTGATCTGATCCACTCATATCTGATCCTCACAGATCTAACTCTCCTCCATGCTTGCGTGATGATAAAGAGAATTCTGAAAAATTCTAGATTTCATATTGATCATATTTTTATTTGATCTTAAATATTCTGAATTATTTGTCTTATCTGAATTTGAGTCTAATTTTTTTTTACTTTTGCAAAAACACTTGATAGTTTTATTTTGAAAATATGAAGCTTTACTTTGTAGATTAGTTGACTTCCTGTGACAGAAGCTCATTTAGTTTGAGTTTATATTCTGAACATCCAGCATCATTCTGCATTTATGAGGTGAAATGAAGCAGAAAACCCCAGGATCAGGCAGATCCAGTGAGAGGATCAATCAAAGATTTATTTTGATCATGAAATGACTGAACTTCCTTTAAACAGAAGTTCTGCAGAGAGCAGATCTCAGCATCAGTTTACAGTCAGCAGATGTGTTGAATCCTCTCTGGATCAGAGTGCAGCTTCATTCACTCCTCCTGCACTCGGCGGTCAGCCTCACAGCGCTCCACCTGCACCGCCCGCCCACCTGTGGAGAGTTGCTGTGTTGTCATGGTAACACATCCTGGTGAAGTCTGTTAGCAGAGGGAGCAGAATCCCGCAGGTCTATACCAAACATTTGCCTCTCCTGTGGTTTGGACCCCTCTGACTCTGTTACCGAGGTAACGGGCACGTTCAGTCGTCTCGGTTGAGCGGCGTCCGTCACGGCGGCGGTCGCTTTGACATGTGGCCTGTGGTGGTGGTGGGAGGACGGCGATGTCTTCCTCTCTTCATGAAGCTGCATCAGGTCCGGTCATGCTGACCCGGACCTGCAGGATCGGGATCACAGCGTTCCGTCAGCGCTCACATGCGGCGTGGTCGGACGCTGCACCAGCCTGGCACAGCGGGATCGAGCCCGGCCCGTCGTCTGAAGATCTCAGGAAGTTCTCATGAGAAATTCAGTTTGGTAGAAACTTCTTAATTCATCACGTTCAGCAGTGATGATCCTTCATTCAGTGAATAAATCATGGACTATTCAGCTCCGCCCCTTTCTGATCATCCACCTGCAGACTAATAGATCCATGAACGTCTTTGTCTCCTCGTCTGAGCTGGAAAACCAGTTCTGTAAACCTCTGCCTGACTGCAGCAGAGTGCTGGACGCTCAACATGATTGGCTGTAACTAGTAGTTCAAACACCTTTTCATCAGCGTGTGATGAGGTTCTCAGTTTATGCAAACGTTCAGAGAAACACAACAATTACATTTAAAATGGATGTACAAAATGTTTGACAACATGTCCAACATGTTTGTGTGCAAAGACACAATCGTGGAATGAAGATTATTAGTTGTATGATCATTGAGATCATTTTGACAGACATGATAAAACTATTTAATGATCAAAGTAAGTCAAAAGTGAGACAGAAGAGATTTGAACGTCATGAATTGGTTTGTGTCCAGAAGGATTTGCTATTGAATGAAATGAACATGAAGCTCACCAGGTTGAGTCGACATGACTAAATGTTGAGGAGGTTTCACTAACTTTGAGAAGTTCAATTCTGTTGTGAGAAACGCACCAAAACGATGGAGAAAAACGACTTCTTCAGATAGAGAAATGTCTCTGAAAGTCTTCGACCAGTCTACAAACAGTGAAAGCAAAAATGTATAAAAAGTGCAGCAGAAAAAAGGGGGAGTGGTTTAGTGAAACATATGCAGTAATCATACAGTCAGTCCTGCTTTGTTAAACGGACCTCAGTGACGGTCAAAGGCTGTGATGACAGCGACTGATTCATTTGCAGAATGACGGAGGCAGAGCGTCTTCATGAGGACGGTCGGCCATGTGGGGCTGCGTTTGTCTCCACAGCTGGACGTTCGGAGCATCTGCGGGACGTCTGCAGGGCGTCTGTGGAGCATCTATATGGGGCGTCTGCAGAGCATCTATGGGGTGGCTACGGTGCTCTTGCGGAGCTTCTGCGGGACACCTTTGGAGCGTCTGCGATGCGTCTGCGATGCGTCTGTGATGCGTCTGCGGGACGTCTGCGGGGCGTCTGTGGAGCATCTATGGGGCGGCTGCAGTGTTCCTGCGGAACATTTGTGGAACGTCTGTCAAGTGTCAATGGGACGTCCGCGGGGCGTCACTGCTCGTGTCCAGAGCGCCGCCGCTGCTCGTGTCCACAGTGACGCTGCTGCTCGTGTCCACAGCATGGATGGATGATGGATGATGGATGATGGATGATGGATGGATGAATGTTGAATGAATGATGGATGATGGATGATGGATGATAGATGGATGATAGATGGATGATGAAAGATGAATGATAGATGGATGATGGATGGATGATGTATGATGGATGGATGATGTATGATGGATGGATGATGAAGGGATGATGGATGATAGATTAATGATGGATGATGGATGAATGTTGAATGGATGATGGATGGATGATGGATTAATGATGGATGATGGATGGATGATAGATGATGGATGAATGTTGAATGGGTGATGGATGATGGATGGATGATGAAAGATGAATGAATGATGGATGATGTCTGAATGATGGATGAATGATGGATGATAGATGAATGATGGATGATGGATGATGGATGAATGATAGATGATGGATGAATGATGGATGATGGACGGATGATGTATGATGGATGAATGATGGATGATGGATGAATGATGGATGATGGATGATGGATGGATGAATGATGGATGAATGATGGATGACGGATGAATGATGGATGATGGATGGATGATGGATAGCTGATTGATGATGAAGGGATGATGGATGATGGATGATGGATTAATGATGGATGATGGATGAATGTTGAATGAATGATGGATGATGAATCAATGATGGATGAATGATGGATGATGGATGGATGGATGATGAAAGATGAATGATAGATGGATGATGGATGGATGATGGATGGATAGATGGATGGATGATAGATGAATGATGGATGATGGATGGATGATGGATGAATGATGGATGGATGATAGATGGATGATGGATGAATGTTGAATGAATGATGGATGAATGATGGATGGATGATGGATGAATGAATGATGGATGATGGATGGATGATGGATGGATGAATTTTGAATGAATGATGGATGATGGATGATGGATGGATGAATGATAGATGATGAAAGATGAATGATAGATGGATGATGGATGGATGATGTATGATGGATGGATGATGAAGGGATAATGGATGATGGATGGATGATGGATTAATGATGGATGAATGATGGATGGTGGATGGATGATGGATGGATGATGAAAGATGAATGATAGATGGATGATGGATGAATGATGAATGGATAGACGGACGGATGATGGATGAATGTTGGATGATGGATGGATAATGGATAAATGATGGATGGATGATAGATGAATGATGGATGAATGATGGATGGATGATGGATGAATGATGGATGAATGATGGATGATGGATGGATGATGGATAGATGATGGATGAATGATGGATGGATGATGGATGAATGATGAATGGATGATGGATGAATGATGGATGAATGATGGATGATGGATGAATGATGGATGATGGATGGATAGACGATCAATCGTTTCCCATCTCAGACGGTGATAGAGTTTACATTAATACATCCTAAAGAAACTTGATCATAAAACCCAGTCGGTTCTGATCCGTTTCCTCATGCTGGGACTCGTTCTGCAGGAGTCACGTTGGATCTTTAGAGCGTGAAAGTTTGGTCTAAACGGCTGATGGTTTCTGTCTGCAGTGGGCCCAGAGCGGCGCCCTGGGGAACGCCGTGCTCCTCCTACAGTCGTGGAGAACAGTGACTTCTGCATGGTTCTGCAGCATCATCAGTGTCAGTGTTTTGGTCCTCTGTCCTCAGATGACACCAGCTGTTTCAGAACAGGAGAGCTTCAGAAAAGGAACTTTCTGAGGACACTCCGTCTCTGCGAGGAGTTCCTGCTTCCCGCTTCAGTCCACGGAGGGAAACAGACGTCTGTCTTGATTTACGGGGATCCTCTGATGCTGTGGCGCCGCCGTGGTCGTCCACGCCGTCGTCTGAGCCGGTCGTCCTGAGCTGTGTAACGGCCGGATCAGCTGCTGATCAGGTGGACGGTTCCAGCGTGGAGACGTTCCCCCTCCAGGGTTCAGAATCAACACACTTTATGAGGCTGCTCGCATTTTGCTGTTACATAAACGCTACATTGGGCCCTATTGTGTTCTTTTGGAGTTCTAACCCGGCAGCTGTGCGGTCTGATTGTGTGAAGGAGCTCCTCTCGTTCGCCGGGCGCCGCTCCTCCTCTGCACCGGGCTAATTCCAGCTGCTGATTGGTTTGATCACATCCTCAGCAGTATTTTTAGCCTCACATCCATCATCCACTCTGATGGCAGCGTGCAGCTCTGGGTCGGATCCGTCTGGTTCTGACAGAAGGTATTGGCGTAAATGGATAACGGATGGAGGCAACTTCTCCATCAGAGCACCGCCGTGCTTCAGGATGATCCGTCTGCTAATGAACCTCTCGCTAACAGGAGGTGTGAGTTCTCCTCAGGTCCGCTTTGTTCTGCAGAACCATCCGAGGATGCATGTCCTGCAGGTCGCTGCAGCAGGTGTGAGGTTGGCTGACTCACCGTGACAAGAGGGTGCAGCCTCGTTATTTTAGGAACATGTGAGCAGAGAGTATTTTGATGCTGATGGAAATTTTAGACGGAACGGAAGTTTCTGGAATGAAGGCGGAGCCAGTCTGACTGCTAGCTTCAGCTGGAGAACACGCGTTAGCTATTCAGTCAACATTTCCTCCCAGAGGTCAGTCTGTACGGTTCCAGGTCACAATGGTGGTCTCAGTCTGGCTCCTCCCAGTCTGGCTCCTCCCAGTCTGGATCCTCCCAGTCCGGCTCCTCCCAGTCCGGCTCCTCCCAGTCCGGATCCTCCCAGTCTGGATCCTCCCAGTCTGGCTCCTCCCAGTCTGGATCCTCCCAGTCCGGATCCTCCCAGTCCGGCTCCTCCCAGTCCGGATCCTCCCAGTCCGCCTCCACCCAGTCCGGCTCCTCCCAGTCCGGATCCTCCCAGTCCGGATCCTCCCAGTCCGGCTCCTCCCAGTCCGGATCCTCCCAGTCCGGCTCCTCCCAGTCCGGCTCCTCCCAGTCCGGATCCTCCCAGTCTGGCTCCTCCCAGTCCGGCTCCTCCCAGTCCGGATCCTCCCAGTCTGGCTCCTCCCAGTCCGGCTCCTCCCTGTCTGGCTCCTTCCAGTTCGGCTCCTCCCAGTCTGGCTCCTCCCAGTACGGCTCCTCCCAGTCCGTTCTCCCTCCGTAGAAGTCGTGAGTGTGAATGTTCTCCACCAGCATTGGGCATTATGCCCTGTTTTTACTGTCTGACACTATTAAATGATGAAAGAAGGGAATTGTTGACTGTATCTGAAAACTGGACTGATTGGCCCCTCCCCCCTGACGTTCCAAACAGGAAGTACAGCAGAACCCCATAGACTTGTAGAAACAAACATCTGTTCTCAGTCATTGTGGTGGTCAGAATCAACATTCTTTCTCTGATTCCTCCGTAACATTTTATTGATAATCTTCTTTTTCATATTATTCTCTAATTCAAGTTATAAACTGACCAATCAGATGTCTCAGTAAAGGTAGGTGGAGCCTGCTGGCCTCCATGTCCAACGTTTGACAGACATGTAGCCCACTTTCAAGAGGTAGGGGTGTGGTCTTCCAACCAGCTGACTCCTGATTGGTCAGAGTGCTTTCCATAGAAACTTGGACCAATCACAGCTCACTGATGCCGTCTGGTTCCAACATGGTGGCGTCCGTATCAAGAAAAATGGCAGCTCAAAGTGAACCATTTCTGGGGGGTCCCACTCACCTGTCATGTGGTCGATGGCGTTAACAGAGACGGACGCTCTAGAGCTGACGGCGTGTGTCATATACTGCAGGCTGCCTGTAGAGGGCGGCGTGTGCTGAAGCGAGCAGTAATGTGGGTCAGGGATTCATGTGGTGACGACTTATGCAACACAAACGAACAAATGAAAGCCGCACTGTCCTCCGCGCCTGCAGTCTTCTCTGCTTCATCGACACAAACATTTCTGAGCACAAGGGAGCCTCAGTTTACATGCAGACTCATCTGACTCTTATGCAACAGAACCCTTTCATCAGTTTGGATTCAGATCCTGCAGATCTCGCTCTGTACTGCAGAACCGGAAAAGTGAAGCTCCACGTCTGCAGAAAGTTCTGTTTGGCTGCTACGTTTGGTACCGGATGGTCTGTAGTCTCTGCTGGTTCCTGAAACCGATCAGAGCTTCTGCATCCGGATCACGTAGCATCTGGACCTGATTCTGTAGGAACGTGTCCTTGTGGTCCTCTCTGGTTCTGGTGTGTTTCAATAATAATGGTGGTGAATCCTCGCTGCTTTACGGATCACCTCCACCTTTAAAGTGAAGCTCCTCCCCTTTTCTGCTGTGGCTCTGCAGGTGGCGAGGTGGGAGCATCGGACCCGGGGGCTCTCCCGGCTGGTGGGCAGTCCGTCTCTGGCCTGTTACTGTCTGGCCTTCGTCATCCTGCTGCTCAACGTTTACCGCAGCCACAGGTAGGACCGGTCTCTGATTGGCTGAAGGATCAGTTGATCAGCAGGGATTGGAGCGCTGCAGCTGGAAGTGATGCTGCTCCCTGTGGAGCTCGACTAGACAGGCTGAACTCTGATTGGATAAAAACTGTCATGATCTTCTGTCAGCCAATGGACGGTTGAAAAGTTACTATATGTTAAAGATTTTGTGTTTAAGTGTCACAGACGACGCTTC
>NC_050530.1:5581405-5585246 GCF_002922805.2 Oryzias melastigma | reverse complement strand
TTCCTAAGACTTTTCCACTAAACTAAATTTCGATCATCTAAATGTGTTCTCTCAGAAAGACGATTATCCGGAACATTTCTGACTTCAGCCTGAAGACGAATCAAATCAAAGGAAGGAAACGGGGCGTTTCAGCTCAGAGTGATGCTAGAATGTGATCATCACTGAATCCCATCATGTCTAATCCTTCTCACTCATCTCCATTATGATACTCAATGTCTTATTTGCTGCATAAACACATCAGCGGTTATTCAGTGTTTGTAATAAAGAAGCAGCTATAAATAGAGAAGTTTATGTCTCTAATAAGAAAAGTTTTCAGTTTCATTACAGAAAATCTCCTGATTGTTTGACAGAATCTCATTCTAACGACTGTTTGAAAGCACAGAAGATGAGTGTAAGGTGATCAAACCAAACATCTGAAGAACTCCTCTAGTTTTTGGTTTTCTGGTTTTCTTTCTTCTGGACGTGTGGTGACCCCCCCCCCATCTGGAAAAGTTCAGTTTTCCTTGATGTGAGCAGCTGCTCCGTTGCCGTGGTTACCCCAACTAACAACCCCCCCTCAGCCCCCAAGTATTGGAGCATCTGATGCAGCAGGACTTGAGTCTGTGTGACCTGAACCAATGCAGCCGTCAGATAACGGAGGTCAGCACTCCGGCTGGTGGGCGGAGCTTCTGAGCTGGGGGTTGGCTTCAGATGGAAATGAGAAAAAACAGAACCGAACCTCCAACAGAACCTTACCATAATAGAACAAACCTCAGAGACGTGTCCAGGTCCAGCAGCTGATGCTGTCTGCTCCACCTTCTTCCTGAGCCAGCCATCGATCTAGACCCGGTTCTGGTCTCCATCTAAATTTAGTCAAAATCTGGTCTAGATCTAGATCTGGTCTAGATCCCGTTCTGATCTAGGTCTAGATCTGGTCCTGGTTCTGGTCTGTGACCTCAACACCTCCTTCACTCCAATTTGATCCTGACACTGTGATCAGAACAAATGTGACTGATCTTATGTGTTCAGGCTGTCCCAAAGTCATCCGGGAAGCCCCGCCCCCAGTGGTTACGGCACACCCGGTGGTCAGTCCATTTCCAGCCTCTCCTCCAGCCCCCAGACTCCCATCTGCTTTCCAATCCAAATCCCAGCGGCGTTCCCTCCCAAACCTTTGTGCTCGCCGGCACCCCAGCGGTCCGTCTTTGTGACTGAGGTACCGATCAGCACGCTGCACGCCATTACGCTTCCTGGTCCCTCTAACAAAGGACAGGTGCCGTAAGGCTCCAGCACAGACCCGGTGACCCAGTTTCCTCTGATTAAACCCACTTTCAGCTCCGGAGGCGCCCCTTTGTTTAGCAGGAAGCGAGTTCTGGAAAACGGTTATTTGAACACCTGAAGCTGCCGTGGACACACGGACCGCCGACTCTTACCAAACCCAGACCTCACAGACGTGGAGAAGAAGAGGGACGTTCATTAGAGCTCTCAGGATTCATCAGGTTTTTGGTCAAGTGCTGACACAGCGTTCTTAAAGGACGAGTCGGGTCCAAACGGACCAGAATCCTGCTGCTCCGGTTAGATCTCTGCTCTGATCTTTCAGCAGAGAATCCATCACCTGTAGCAGCTTTACAGGTCCTGAAGCTGCAGCGCAGGCCCACACCACCACACTTCCACCTCCATGTGTGATGTTTGACTCTTCTCTGAGCGCTCTGACGGCTCACGGCGCCGGCGCCACACGAATAGCGTTTTCTGATGTCGCAGGAAACGAGTCAATCTTTGTTTCAATCCAACAACCGTTAAATCCTCCACAGATCCCAGATCAGATCCAGTTTGTGTCTGTTTGGATTAAACACGGATCAGATTCAGATCCGGGTCAGAAATCTGCCGCTGCGGCGCCTGTGGTCTGCACGCTGTTACCGGGTTTCATTTGGAGCCATAACCCCGCCCCTTTACCTAACAGAGTTAGTTTAGGTCTGTGGATCAGAAGTCCTAAAACAGGAGAGCTGCTGTTTGGGGAAAAACTAAAAGATCTGTGAGAAGAATCCATCACGTCCTGTGTCTGCAGCAGAAGAATCTGTTCTATGAGATCAGATTATATACAACACAGATCTGGGATCAGATTATATACAACACAGATCTGGGATCAGATTATATACAGCAGATATTTGGGATCAGATTATATACAACACAGATCTGGGATCAGATTATATACAACGCAGATCTGGGATCTCCAGCAGCTGTTCAGATGTAGAACACGGAGCTCATGGACCTTCTGCGGTTTCAGATGATCTTATCATTTTTACAAGATGGTTCCTCTCATGGGTTGTTACATAAAACCAGTGCCATGCAGTGCATCATAGGAGCATGTGATGTTTTCCTGAGCTGCAACTCTTCCAGACTCTGGCTGAATCTCAGAGGTTTCTTTTATTAGACTGTATAAAGAGAACTGGACAGAGCTGCTGTGACATCACCTGTAGAGAACACTTAAACTCTGGCTCCAGTGAAGTCGATTCAGTCGCCATTTCTTCATCGATGCCGCCATGTCGGAGCCAGACAACACTGACTGGTCTGGGTCAGTGTGAGTTCTATGGCAACTACTGTCTCCAATCAGAAGTGGGCATGTTGGAAGGCCACACCCCCGTCTTCTGAAACAGCTCCAATGGGCCAGCGGCCCCCACGTGCTTTTATTAAAGCGTCTGATTGGTCGGTTTTTAACTTGAATAGATTGAACTACTGAAAAATATCCTGAAGAAAATCTGGATTATCAAGAAGATGTTACAAAGGAATCGATCCCGAACGGTTATTGTGACCTATGACTGATAACAGCTGGTTATTTCCCTACAGAAGTCTATGGGGTTCTGTGGGTACTTCCTGTTTGGAACGCCAGAGAGGCGGGGCCACTCAGTCCAGTTCCCTTTATACAGTCAGAGGTTGTAGAGGACTTCTGCTTCCTGCCTGTTTCTAAACCTGGCTCAGCTGTTTCCACGTTTTCATTGCCTGAACTCACCTGAGCCAGGTATAATATCAGGAGATCATTCAGAGAGGTGAATCTCCAGCAGGAAGATCAGAATCTGCTGCTGTGATCTCCGTCATCCTGGTTACATACAGTGAGGGATGGGTTCTGTGTCCGTGACCCGTGTGACCAGAACCCAGTGAGCTATATCACCCCCCCTCCAGTCTGTGGTAACGCAGTCTGTCTTGTTTGACTCCCCAGTGTGACGGTGGCCATGAAGACCCAGGCCCGGTGGGACGCCATGGACCGGACGGCGGTGTTCTGCTGTGGCGTCGCTCTCATGGTGCTCGGCACCACGCTGGTGGTCAGCAGCTTCCTGGCTCTGGGCTTCACCGGAACCTTTCTCGGTGAGAATCTCAGCCGGGTCCAGAGACCGGTTCAGAGACCGGTCCAGACTCTGGTGTCTCTGGGCTTCCATCCACACAGGAGACAGGAGAATGATTGACAGGGTCAACAGCCAATCAGAGTGCAGAACACATGTGATACAGGTGAGGTGTGATACAGGTGAGGTGTGACACAGGTGAGGTGTGATACAGGTGAGGTGTGATGCAGGTGATGTGTGATGCAGGTGATGTGTGATACATGTGAGGTGTGATGCAGGTGAGGTGTGATACAGGTGAGGTGTGATACAGGTGAGGTGTGATACATGTGAGGTGTGATACAGGTGAGATGTGATACAGGTGAGGTGTGATACAGGTGAGGTGTGATACAGGTGAGGTGTGATACAGGTGAGGTGTGATACAGGTGAGGTGTGATACAGGTGAGGTGTGACACAGGTGAGGTGTGACACAGGTGAGGTGTGATACAGGTGAGGTGTGATACATGTCAGGTGTTATACAGGTGAGGTGTGAT
>NC_050530.1:5581029-5581357 GCF_002922805.2 Oryzias melastigma | reverse complement strand
TGTGATACAGGTGAGATGTGATACAGCGCAGACCTGGACATGTTTCTGGACCCGATCCTTCAACCTAAAGAAGGTCAGAACCTGGAGGAATGTCCCGACCTGCTGGTTCCAGAGCACCTCCTCCTCCTCGTCTCGACACGTTTCCATGGAGGTGATGCTGGAAGGTGCAGGGCCTCTGTGAGCGGGCCGGCGTTTTTAGGTCAGGAATGGAGGTCATCTCACGGCGGTGGAGGCGGAGCTTCTGCTGTTGAACGGTGAACCGTATCAGAGCGTCCAGAGGAACAAAGGAAACAATGGAATGACATAACAACAGCCTGGAGGCAGAAAG
>NC_050530.1:5563669-5579903 GCF_002922805.2 Oryzias melastigma | reverse complement strand
GTACTTACAGAACTTTGGTTGATGGTTCGGTCCAGACTGAGCAGAGCAAATGAACCGGGATCAGCGCAGTGGTCCAACCTCTACAGCAGGTTGACTTCCAGAACCAGAACCCTCCTGAAGGTTCTAGAGTGCTGTGGTCAAAGTCTGGCAGAGCTTCTGTTCAGAACCTTCTGGAAAACCTGAAGATAGTTGGATCTCAAGAACCAAAGAACCGATTTCTTCCTCAGGAATAAAAGCTCTGGACCTCAGAGGATTAAACGGTTCTGATCCACAGAGTTCTTCATTCCTGCACCGGTATCATTTCCTCACCAGGACTTGGTTCCTGCAGAGTCAGAGAGGAGCTGCAGCCCGGTTCCACCTCTTCATCATCATCATCGGATCTTCCTCCAAATCCGTCTGTCTTAAGCACACAGAACTCTGCGGTCCACTTTCCCACAGAACCTCTCTGTCCTTTCAGGGGATTATTTTGGGATTCTGATGGAGGAGAAGGTGACGGGCTTCCCCTTCAGCATCACGGAGAACCCCATGTACTGGGGCAGCACCGCCAACTACCTGGGCCTGGCTCTGGTGTGAGTACCGCCTCCTCCTTCAGGTGTACGGGTCTGAGCGGATCAGAACTTCAGACAGGAACCAGGTTGCTGCTTTTTCTGAACCGTCCTGTAAAAGGTAAACTTTAGCGTGTTCTGCCGTTTCCATGACGACGTGGCTCTGCTGCATGCGGTTGCTAGGCAGGCTGGTGATTATTTCTCCTTTAGTCTTCTGTTCCTGTGATGAAGACAAAGCTCCTCATCTTCCTCCTACGGAGAGCAGGAGGTTGTTCTAAACCCCCCGTCCCCTCCCCCGAGGGTCCATGAACAGAACCGGTCCTCCAGACCTGCTGGAACCTCATGAAGACGGGTCTCTCATGACGTTCTTGTGTCTGATCTGCTAAAACCATCCTGGACTCTCTTCTATTGAACGTTTGCTGTGATCTGATTGGCTGCATCGCTTCAATGAGGTCATGTGGTTTTTTACCAAAACAGGTTTTGCTTCATGAAGATCAGTTTGATCCAATAACATCTGTTCTGTAGCTCAGACACGTTTAAGGTGGACTTCGGTTCCGTCAGTTCGTTTATCGTTTACAGTGATCGTCTTGGAATGTTTGTTTGTTTGTTTCTGCTGCTTCAAAGACGCCGTTTTAAACCGACTTCCTCTTCTGATGCGTCACTTTGCGTTTGGAGTTTCACAAACATTTTGGGTTCAGGTTTAGCTCTGTGGTGAGCGGGCCATGAGGTTCTGGTTCCGCTCCTCCTCTGGTCTTTTGGACCCACCTTCCCTCCAGACTCCCTCCGTCAGTCCTGCAGCACCGGCAGATCTCCCAGCAGCCCTTTCTCTGAAGTCTATCTGACCCGCGTCGGTCCGGTTTCATGCAGTCGCATGCGGCCCATCTGCAGCTCGTCTGCAGCCTGCGGCCCGTCTGCATCCCGTCTGCAGCCTGCGGCCCTTTGGATCCCCTCTGCGGCCCGTCTGCGGCTCGTCTGCGGCCCTTTGCATCCCGTCTGCAGCCTGCGGCCCGTCTGCATCCCGTCTGCAGCCTGCGGCCCTTTGCATCCCGTCTGCAGCCTGCGGCCTGTCTGCATCCCGTCTGCAGCCTGCGGCCCGTCTGCATCCCGTCTGCAGCCTGCGGCCCTTTGGATCCCCTCTGCGGCCTGTCTGCATCCCGTCTGCAGCCTGCGGCCCTCTGCATCCCGTCTGCAGCCTGCGGCCCGTCTGCATCCCGTCTACAGCCTGCGGCCCTTTGGATCCCGTCTGCGGCTCGTCTGCATCCCGTCTGCAGCCTGCGGCCCTCTGCATCCCGTCTGCAGCCTGCGGCCCGTCTGCGGCTTGTCTGCATCCCGCCTGCAGCTCGTCTGCGGCCCTTTGCATCCCGTCTGCGACTCGTCTGCGGCCCTTTGCATCCCGTCTGCAGCCTGCGGCCCGTCTGGATCCCGTCTGCAGCCTGCGGCCCTTTGGATCCCCTCTGCGGCCCGTCTGCGGCTCGTCTGCGGCCCTTTGCATCCCGTCTGCAGCTCGTCTGCAGACTGCAAGCCGTTTCCTGCAGATCAGAAGGCTGCATGTGATTGGACCGCTCATTGTTCTGCCGGCTCGTTTCTGATCAGCATGCACGCCACTCCCTGACTGAAGCTGGCATCACGCCACCCTGAAGTGGGTCAGAACATCCAGCCTGCTGCGACCGGCAGCTTCTGAGCATGTGCTGACGCGGCACACCGCCTCTGGAGGAGGAAGTCTGATGGTACCGGCCCGGGTCCACACCGGAGCGGACTGGACCAAAGCGTGGAAATGGTCAGGACTGACAGAGACTGGAAGAGAGTCCAGGCAGGTTCTGATGGATATAATGTGGGTCAGACTGTGACACAAAGTCTGCTGAGTCATGCTGTCAGATTGCTGCTGAGTCAGCATCGCTATGAAGAAGCAGTTATGAGGCCGCCGCCGTCACGGTCTGTCCTGGACGCCGTAGAGGGAGAGTTTGATGAAGGCCCGCCCCCCACAGAACCGGAGTGTTGTTCCTCTGAATCTGGGTCACAGCTCCAGCATGTGGGTCAGTGGGCTGCACGCCTTCGCCGCCGCTATTTTTACTCAGCTGGGTCCAAATTAAAACAGTTCGGCGTCACCTTTGCTGAGCGGTCCACCTGTGATGCTGATGATTGTCTCAGCGGTCGCACGGCTAAATTTACATCTTCAACCCCCCCTCTGTCTGCAGCGGCTCCAGTCCTGCTGGTCTAATCCTTACCGCCATCGTGGGCGTGGCCTACAAGCTGGCCATCATGTTCGAGGGGTGAGTGTCTGCAGATCAGAAATAAAACTCTGAAAGTTTAAAGAAGAATCCAACATTTTCAGGCTGAAATGAAGCACCGGATGAAAGTTCTGAATGAATTCTGATGGTTGGAGATGTTTCTGATGGTTGGAGATGTTTCTGATGGTTGGAGATGTTTCTGATGGTTTGTAGATGTTTCTGATGGTTGGAGATGTTTCTGATGGTTGGAGATGTTTCTGATGGATGAAGATGTTTCTGATGTTTGAAGATGGTTCTGATGGTTGGAGATGTTTCACTCTCACTAACTAACTAACCCGATAAACACAAACATCTTCAATACAACAGATGGAAACACATAATTTATACCAAAGAAAGACCAGCATTCTTAAGAAAAACATAAACCATTTTATTCAGGTTTTTCTCTGTAGTTTATAGTCAAATAAATCAGATTTGAACTCTTTTAGCAATTTGAGATTAAACAATCAAAACTTTATTTAAATTTAACCTGTTTTTGTGGCAAAGCTTGACCTTTTTGTTAGTATATTTCATAATTTCATTTTAAAATAAACCTGAAAATGTCCAATAAATTCAGATCTATTTTACTGCAAAATCACAGAAATTGAGATAAACTATTCTTTGTGTTTTAGAACTAAGATCAAACGTGCTGTAGAAAAAATAGAAAGATACAAATTAAAAAAATCCAAACTGAAAATCGTCTACAAACCTGACGAAGTCCCTAAACCAAATACAATATTTCAACGATGAATTCACACGGATGTGTCCAGAACACCACACAGAAACTTTCTGAAGCTTTAGCTTTAAATTTGAATGGAAGCTCTTCTAATGGGGGGTGGGGTGGGGGTGGTTTCTGCGTCAGTGTAAACAGCTGATGTGATCATCAAACACAGCAGGAGATCAGATGACCCAAACAAGCAGCAAATAAAAACATTATTTAGGAGAAATCTGAGAGTAAACGGTGAATCTGAGTCCTTAAACACTCCAGAGCTGCAGAGGTTTCTGCTTCCACGACTCCGTTCACTCCGTTCACGCCGTTCAAGGACGTCTGGGGGCGGAAACGCTTCTGAACTTCCTCTGGAAACTGAAGAAGAAGATTTCTCATCTGCTGCTTTAACCAGGAGACCATCTGCAGATCCAACTTGTTCTCTCAGTTCCACCTTCTCCTCCTGTTAGGAGGATTAGTGACTTTAAAGGGATTAGATCGGATCGGATCTAAAGAAAACAGATCAGGTCTAAAGAGGACGGATCAGATCTAAAGAGATCAGATCAGATCTAAAGAGGACGGATCAGATCTAAAGAGATCAGATCAGATCTAAAGAGATCATATCTGATCTAAAGAAAACAGATCAGATCTAAAGAGATCAGATCAGATCTAAAGAGATCAGATCAGATCTAAAGAGATCATATCAGATCTAAAGAGATCAGATCAGATCTAAAGAAAACAGATCAGATCTAAAGAGGATGGATCAGATCTAAAGAGGAAAGATCAGATCTAAAGAGATCAGATCAGATCTAAAGAGGACAGAGCAGATCTAAAGAGATCAGATCTAAAGAGGACGGATCAGATCTAAAGAGATCAGATCAGATCTAAAGAGGACAGAGCAGATCTAGAGAGATCAGATCTAAAGAGATCAGATCAGATCTGAAGAGATCAGATCTAGAGAGGACGGATCAGATCTGATCTAAAGAGGACAAACTTCTGTACAACTGGATTCTGGAGACTGTTCCAGATCTTCATAACTGCACGTACACGAGTGTTTTCTGGATGATTGCTCTCGTGCAGATGAACAAAAACAAACGGATGTTTCAGCTGCAGCAGCTTTTCTGCCTTCAGCCTCGACCAGCAAGTGCTTGTGGGTAAAAAGAGGTGTGTCCGTCGTCTGCGTGGACTTCACGCTGGGAGCAGAAGAGCAGATAAACGATGAAGAGGAGCAGTGATGTGAATATAGAGCAACTCATTTAAGTGAAAAGCAGCATGGAAGCTGATGTGATCATCAGAGATTCTGGAGACGCTCAACAAAGATCCAGAGATTCTGGTTATCGGCTCACAGTCCAATCAGAAACGGAGGTTTCATTCCAAAAAGAAACACTGGAGAAAATCCAGTTTCTGGGATGATTCTTGCCTTCATCAAGAATTTGTTTCAGTGAAATCTGATTTCAGAATCAACAGATCAGAAAATTTTTAGGTCTAAAATGATCTGATGCTTATAGAGGAAACAGAACCTCAACATCTCCACCTCTGGTTCCACCTCTGCTGGTTCCACCTCTGCTGGTTCCACCTCTGCTGGTTCTTCCTCTGCTGGTTCCTCCCATTGACTGTAGAAAATACTGGACTTCTGGAGCCATGAGGTCCCTCATTGGAAATGCATTACCTCCTCTCCTCGTGAAAGTAGGCCGCCGCTTTCACCGTCACTTCCTGAAACAGATACCGCCATATTGCAAACGTCTGCAACCCATCTCCAGCGATTGGTCTGAGTCATAGCTGAGTCATGAATCTACAGGAAGTACTGTCACCAATCAGGAGTGAGTTTATTGGGAGTCTTCACCTTTTTCCACGACCACGAGACCGCGGATGTAAACAGCTTCTACTTTAATAACGGTGGAGAATTGTACAAGTCATTGTTGAAGCCTTTGAGGGAGAACCATCCCAACATTTGGTTCTGTCAGCGGTCCTTTGGGATTTACTTACATTTATTCCTTTTTGTCGAGATAAAAGGAGCATTTGGGTGACGCCGGTGGAGAACGCTGCACACGCCCAAGAACACCAGAATTGTCAAGTCCACCACTGGCGCCCTGTACTTTTCACAGAGAGCAGGTTCACTCTGAGCACCTGTGAGAGACGTGAAAGAGTCTGGAGAAGACGAGGAGAACGTTCTGCTGCCTGCAACGTGGTTCAAGATGACAGGTTTGGTGGTGGGTCAGTGATGGTCTGGGGAGGCATATCCATGGAGGGACGCACAGACCTCTACTGCCTAGGAAATGGTGCTCTGACTGCCATAAGGTATCCAGATGAAATCCTTGAACCCATTGTCAGACCCTACGCTGGTGCAGTAGGTCCTGGTTTCCTCCTAATGCACGACAATGCCCGGCCTCACGTGTCAAGAGTATCAGGCAGTACCTGGAGGATGAAGGAACTGAAACAATTGAATGGCCTTCACCATCCCCTGACTTAAACCCAATAGAACATCTCTGGGACATTATGTTTGGGTCCATTAGGCGCCGCCAGGTTGCTCCTCAGACTGTACAACAGCTCAGGGATGCCCTCACACAGATCTGGGAGGAAATGCCACAAGACACCATCCGTCGTCTCATTAGGAGCATGCCGCCACGTTGTCAAGCATGCATACAAGCTGGTGGGGGCCACACAAGATACTGAAAAGGATTTTGAGTTGCAGAAATGAAGTTTTGGAAAAAATGGACTAGCCTGCCACATCTTCATTTCACTCTGATTTGATGGTGTCTACACAACTGAGCCTCTGTAGGCTGAACACTTTTATTTCCATTAAAAGACTTGGCATCATTTTGTTCCTAAGACACTGCCCTGTTGTTATTTGTATAGATATCCAACTTCATCTGAGATCTGATGTGTCTAATGTGTTTCTGTAAAGTGCTCCTTTCAGTGTATTTGGAACACGGAAGGACGAGGGTTTGCTCAGTCCAGTTCTTTCTTATACAGTCAATGGTTCCTCCTCTGCTGGTTCCACCTCTGGTTCCACCTCTTCCTCTACCTGAACCTTTGGTTTTGAAATTGGGTCCTGGACAGTGACCTTACCGGTCTCCATGGAGGTGGAGACGTTCAGGAGACCGTCTGTCTGTCTGACGTCCTCACAGGGACAGAGACGGTGTGAAGATACTGAATGGAGACGATGACTGCAGAGAAAATCCAGCAGAGTTGAGGAACAAGAGGAGACCTCCTCCATGTTCTGCTGCTCCATGTTCTGACCCGGATCCGGTTCCTCTCTGTGACTGACTGTTTGTTCTTCACTTACAGACCGTTCACAGAGAAGATCTACGAGGAGAGGAGTCGGCGGCCCAAACACCAATGAACGTCTCCAGACTGGAGATCACATTCCAGTTCTTCTGCTGATGAACTCTAGCCTTCTCTGAGGAGTCAGACCAGAGGTTTAGATCTTCAGTCTGACATGGACGTCTTAGATTCTCTTCTCACTTCTTCATATCCTGGTTCCACATGGTCCATCAGAGAGAACGTCTGAATGAACAGAACTTTAGAACCTCACAGACAGACAGACTCTGAGGAAACCTTCATATCAGATCAGAACCTTCTTCCTGCTGTGGAGAGAAGCTGCTGAGCTCCTCCAGGACGGTGTGAGTCTGGAATGTGTTCACACAGAAGACCTTCTGTCTTTAGTCTCCTTTAAATGCTGTCGGGATCATCTGACGGTTGCTAGGCAGATTTCAGGCTCACTGACATCAACCCTGAAGGGAAAAACTGCTTTATCTGCTTTGTTTTGAGGATTTATGAGACTGAAGGTTTGATGAATGTTTCTGAAACTGTCCAAACAGAATGTTTCACTCAATAAACTTTCTATCTTATTGAAAGCTGCTGAGGTTTCCTCTGATTCCTTCCTCCATCACATCCCTTCAAACGAGCGCTGATGTTTCTCTGACCACCAGACTGTCTTCTAATCTGGTAATCAGAATTTTCTCTTGATAATATTCCGTCATGATTCTTTTACGGACCCTAAACTTCATTCAGATCATTTGACATGTATCCCTGATTTTCAGCAGTTCAGGAACGTTCCGTTCAGGGTTCCTGTGGGGCCTGAAAAACTCTGAAAAAGTCTGAAAAAGCATTGCATTTATTAATTTGGAAATAATACCTTAAAAAGTCTTGAGTTTGGATATCTGACCTTTAAACATCGTGCTGCTTGAAATTTCCCTGTTTCACATTTCAAGTCAAAAGTTATGTTTTTTCACCTTTGATTGTTTTGATCGAATGATGTAAACAAACATCAGGAAAACCAGTTGTTATGCCGACCCGTTTGATAAAGGAGCTCTAGAGCATCACAGCACAGACCACAAGCAGGATCACAAGCAACAGTTTGGGTCAGAAATGTACTTTTTTCTATTATTTTATTTTTTTTATTGGAATGAATGAATAAAACAAGAAAAGGGAAATCAAAGAAACTGGTCTTCATCTTTGACATACGTGTTCTTTAAAGAATTTGTCCTGGTTTCTCCAGAATTCTGGATCTTTAACTTCACATCCCCCTCCCGTCATTGATTCTGCGGTAGCAGGATTTTCCTGTTTCAGTCTCAGGATCGGATCAAAGTTCTGCTTTGGGTCCAGAATTCCGGTTCTCTGTGGGTTTGACCTGGAATCGTCGGTGTTCCTGCGCGGCATCAGCAGCTTTCTGACCTCGTTGTCATGGTAACCGAATGATGGATGTGTTCAGACATCACTAGACATCATCAAAATACTGTTACTATGGAGACTGTGGATCAGAGTGGAGGAGGGGGGGGGGGGTCGTAGCAAACTGCTAGGTGGTTCTATGTGTCCGAGTCCAGACGGATGGTTCTGTGTGTCTGAGTCCAGACAGATGGTTCTGTGTGTCTGAGTCCAGATAGATGGTTCTGTGTGTCTGAGTCCAGATAGATGGTTCTGTATGTCTGAGTCCAGATGGGTGGTTCTGTGTGTCCGAGTCCAGATGGGTGGTTCTGTGAGGCGTGTGATCGATCGCTGACAGTCGTCAATACCTGCGGAGGCTGATTAGACGTTTGTTTGTGTTCTTCTGCACGTACGGTTTGACCTTTGACCCTGACCTTATGACATTCCTCTGCAGCTTTTCTGAATGGACTCAAAGTTCTGGCCGGTTCCGGGTTCATCCGGTGGGTTCTGGTCTTCGTGTGTTCTGGAGAATCAGGAGATCTTGACTCCTTCCTGCATTCTGCTGTTCTCAGCTCTGCAGAAATCCTGGATCAAGATTTGGAGTCTTAAAAACACGAAACCTAAAACGTAGCTGGACTCGGACACACAGAACCATCTCTCTGGACTCGGACACACAGAACCATCCGTCTGGACTCGGACACACGGAACCATCCGTCTGGACCCGGACACACGGAACCATCTACCTGGACTCGGACACACGGAACCATCTACCTGGACTTGGACACACGGAACCATCTCTCTGGACTCGGACACACGGAACCATCTCTCTAGACTCGGACACACGGAACCATCTATCTGGACTCAGACACACGGAACCATCTACCTGGACTCGGACACACAGAACCATCTACCTGGACTCGGACACACAGAACCATCCGTCTGGACTCGGACACACAGAACCATCTCTCTGGACTCGGACTTCCTGAGGCGGCGTGACTGAAAACATCTCTGCTAAACTGAAACGGGAAGAACCTTCAGAGGACAGAAATCTGTTTCTGACAGAACCAGGAGTCTGCTCGTGTTTGACTGACAGTTGAGGGAAAGTTCTGTCAGAGTTGATTGATTGATTGATTGATTGATTGATTGATCGATTAGGACCAACAGCACATATTGATCAAACTACAGTTTGGATCTTCACGAGATCCAGTGAACTTCAAACAGAAGAGAATCAAAATGAAATAAAGTTTCTGATTCATCAAAATTTGAAAAAAGGTTGAGAATTTTCCTGCAGCACATAAGCTCCGCCCCTCTTCCCTCCCTCCCTCCTCCTCCTCCGGCGTGGGGATCTTCTCGCCATGCAGCGCCGCCCCGACCCGTCCGCTCGTCTTCCTGTTTTCTGAGACGCTGATCCTGCAGCTTTTTTCTCCTCAAACAAACAGAATCTAGAGTCCAGAGAACTCCTGATCTCCTCGGGACTCCAGGACCCAGATAACCCTCATGTGATCCTGGAGGGGGGGTGTTCCCCCTGAGGTTCTGACCTCTGATCCGGACTCAGAACTGCTGATGGAAATCAGAACTTTGATAGCAGCCCAGCAGGATGTTCTGAACACGGACAGGCATCCTGATGAGATCATGGTGATCCGCTCAGATCACCACAGACTGATGGGTTTCAGGGGGGGGGTGGTTCTGAATGAGACGGGACCGACTTCAGGTGAAGTTCTGCTGGAGAAGAACCAAAAACCAGAACCTGCAGGAACCTTTCAGAAAGAGGTGTCTCGGTTCAGGAGGGTTGTGGTTCTGTCTACACTCATCCTACTATCCAGACAGGACCTCACTGGACTTTGATGGGGTTCTGTGCTGGTTCTGCTGGGTTTTGGATGTTAGAAACAGAACTGAAGGAACTGGAGCAGCAGAGACCTGCAGAGAAGGCGGAGTCTCCTCAGACGGCTGCTGGACTGAACTTCCTGCTCCCGGCCGGGTCAGCGGGGCGCCTGCAGAAACTGGGTCATGACTCAGATCTTTCTCTCGAGAAGGACGGGTTTGAACCCCCAGCCGAGGCGCTGATGGGCTGAGCGGGACGCTGACACACGGCGCTCGCTCTGACTCGCTCGTTAACCTGATTCCAGGAGAAACACCTGCTGGACTCCTGAGACCTTCACCTGCGTCCTGATGTGGTTCCAGACAGAACCGGTGGGGGAGGGGGGGCAGCACCTCCTGTGCTCTTCATCATCTTCATCATCATCGTATGAGTTAAAGGTTTTCAGCAGAACAGCTGTGAAAACGATAAAAGGACGACCTCCACTTGTCCTACTGACATTTTCATCCTGTTAGCTTTTATTCTGAATTACATTCATCTGTTCATTCATTCAATTATTCATTCATCCATTCATTAAATCATTTATCTGTTCATTCATTCATCCATTCATTCATTCATTCATCCATTCATTCATTCATCTATTCATTAAATCATTTATCTGTTCATTCATTCAATTATTCATCCATTCATTCATTCATTCATTCATTCATCCATTCATTAAATCATTTATCTGTTCATTCATTCATTCATTCATTCATTCATCCATTCATTCATTCATTCATTCATTCATCCATTCATTAAATAATTTATCTGTTCATTCATTCATCCATTCATTCATCCATTCATCCATTCATTAAATCATTTATCTGTTCATTCATTCATCCATTCATTCATTCATTCATTCATCCATTCATTCATCCATTCATTCATTCATTCATTCATTCATCCATCCATTCATCCATTCATCCATTCATTCATTCATTCATTCAGTCAGTCATTTTCCTAACAGCAACTTGAAGCTTTTCAAAACAAAAGCCTTTTCAAATGACAGATTTCACATTAAAATGTTTTTTTTTCCCACATTTCCTCTGATTTAACCTTCTGTTGTTTGTTTTTGTGCTTCATCACGCACGCGCACATGTACTGCCCCTCATAATGTTTTTGATTGTTTCCATTGAGTCGCTCTGAGTGGGCGCGCGCGCGCCCCTGCCCTCCTCGGGCCGTTCAGGGAACTGTAGCTCTGCGTTCATGTCTCAGTCAGGAATGATTTTCTTTCTCTGCTCCTCCTTTAGGAGCGCGCGCGCGTGTGTTTGAATGAATGTTTGGGGGGGTGACGCGCGCCACGGAGCTGGCGCCTCCCCCCCCGGCCCGCCCCCACGGCTCCACAGCGCTTAAATACGCGCGTCCAGCCCCGAAAGTCAGACCCACTACAGGAGAGGCTGCGCTCACACGCACGCCTCTGCGCGCACACGGACGTAACCATGATTAAGAAGATGTCCCCGTCCGAGAGCGACTTCGACATTCCCGCCAAGAACTGCTACCGGATGGTGATCCTGGGCTCCACCAAGGTCGGGAAGACGGCCATCGTGTCCCGGTTCCTGACCGGCCGCTTCGAGGAGCAGTACACGCCGACCATCGAGGACTTCCACCGGAAACTCTACAGCATCAAAGGAGACGTCTACCAGCTGGACATCCTCGACACCTCCGGGAACCACCCGTTTCCCGCCATGAGGAGGCTGTCCATCCTCACAGGTACGTCCCGTCAGGTGCTCAGGCAGATCCGCAGGAGCGCGCGGCGCTCAGTCAGGTGCAGCCGGTGACCCTGTCTCCTCCCCCTGCAGGTGATGTCTTCATCCTGGTCTTCAGCCTGGACAACCGCGACTCCTTCCAGGAGGTGCAGCGGCTGAAGCGGCAGATCTACGAGACCAAGTCGTGCCTGAAGAACAAGATGAAGGAGCACATCGACGTCCCGCTGGTCATCTGCGGGAACAAGGGCGACCGCGAGTTCCACCGGGAGGTGCGTCCGGACGAGATCGAGCAGCTGCTGGCCGGGGACGACACGTGCGCGTACTTCGAGATCTCCGCCAAGCGCAACGAGAACGTGGACCGGATGTTCCAGACGCTGTTCAGCCTGGCCAAGCTGCCGCACGAGATGAGCCCGGACCTGCACCGGAAGGTGTCGGTGCAGCACTGCGACCTGCTGCACCGGAAGTCCCTGAAGACCAAGAAAGTGAAGGACGCGGAGGCGTACGGCGTGGTCACTCCGTGCGCGCGCCGGCCCAGCGTGCACAGTGACCTCATGTACATTAAAGAGAAGGCCGTTGGGGGCGCGCACGGCCGCGAGCGCTGCGTGATCAGCTGAGCGCCACGCGGGACTGTGTATTGTTGAAGCCGGAGGAGGATGGCGCGTGAGCCGCCGCGCGTAAACTGACCAGGGAAGTTAGTTTGGAGCCGCTGGCGCGCGCTCTGGTTGCCGCGCTGTGACACGCAGCGCCGCTTCTGGACCCGAGTCCGCCTCAGCCCCCACGAGTCCGCCGGGGAGGGGGGCTGTCCAGCGTGCACGTGGCTTTGTGAGGTTCGCGCGCCTGTGCGTAAAATGTGCGTTGTTGACGTCATGAGGCTCAGCGGGCGCGAGGCGCCGCGAAAAGTGCTGTTTACACTTGAATGTCGGTTCTGAAAAATGTCTGAACATTTTTAATGTGAATATTTATTGTTTTTGCATCAAATTCTATAAAAATAAAATATCTTTGGAAAAAAAAAGTTTCTTCTGGTTTTGTTAAACTGATTTCTGGGTTTTGTGTGAAGAATCTAAAAGTTTCAGGGAAAATCTGCGTATTTTTTCCTTTTCATAACACCCCCTCCCTCCCGGAGAGGGGAGGGCTTGAGTACATCAGCTGAGAAACTTCAGGTTCAACATTTTCTGCTTAAATCTAATCAAAGCTCAACAGCAGGAAAATAGAAACGAGTTTCTGCTTTTACTGGGAATATTTGATTAATTTCTGGAAATGTACGTAAACAAATGTCATTCAGTGAAACTGATTTGATCCAGAGGCTGCAGGTAGAAGCTTCCCGTTTCCTCTGAGGCGCTGCAGGAACTGATCCTTCCTTCATCCTGACCATCTGGTGCAGCGGTCTGCAGCCTTCAACCCTTAAAGATGCATCCGGGTCGGTTTCTCTCCAGCCTAAACCCAGTAGGAGACACAAAGTCTTCAGTCGCCCTTTAGAAGAAGATTCTGGTTTATTTTCATAGTTTTGGCACTGATTTGATTCATTTAAATACACTTTTTTTAAAAACACAAAGCATTAACATGAAGAGAAAATGGCATTTTTAACAAATCTGAAATAGTTTATAACTTTTGACTGAACTTTGCATGACTTCCCTTCAAAATAAAAGACACCCCTACAGACAAGAATCATGTAAAGTCATCAATGATTTAAAAACTGTTTAACTGTTTCTGGAGCATTTCAGCCACAAATTCGTAAACATAACAATAAAAACTAAACCCAGTGAAGTGACCCCTACCAAATATTAAACCATGAGGAACACTTTAAATCCTTGAATTTGTTCAAAAATAGAAAATCAGATTTATAATGGATTATAACTGAACGTCGCTTTAATTCTGTTCAGAGAGATATAGTATTACCTTTCCATCAAACTCATTTTGACAGGTGACCTTTGACCCGCACATTCCCAAGTGATGACGTAACAATTTGATACAAACTTTAGATCGATTTGATATAAAGTTTATATCAGATCGATATAAATTTGATATACACTTCAAATTTTTACGTCGTCACTTGGGAATGTGCGGGTCAAAGGTCACCTGTCAAAATGAGTTTGATGGAAAGGTAATACTATATCTCTCTGCTCACAGACAGAAAAGTGATTTTCTGTGATAAATGAAGCTCAAATTCAGTCCAAATGTTTCAGAATGACGATAAACTATTGATGGATTTAATGAGAATTCCAGCGACTGCAGTCAGAATCCTCCATTCATTCTGTCCTTCCGCAGTTTGTCAATGAGTTTGATGAAGTTTAAGTTCATTTACTTTTTTTAAACTTTACTACTAACTTACATTTTTCTTCACAGTTACTTTTGACATTTTTTTCTAAAACATTTTATTGTAACCAAAGAGGCAGAATGGAGGTAACAGAACCTCATGTGGTTCTGGAGCCGCAGGTTCTGCAGTATCATTATTTTTTTAGGAGTTTTTTCTTCTCAAATTCCTAATTTTTTCTGTCATTTCAAGCATGTTTTTAGGATCTTCCTAAGCTTTTATTTTCCATTTTTTTACATTAAGCTCAGCTGAAAATAGAATAAAACTCTCATTTGTCAGGTGCTGTCATATTTTGATCTGTTTTTTATGACAAATACTTTTATTAGGTGTAAAAATTACTTTTGTAACTTTCTTATGGCGAAAGAGTTCTAGGGTTAAAGACGTTAAAATGCTGAGAAGTTTGACTGCAGAGAACAAACGTCTGACATTTGATTCCCTGAAGGACAAATGTCTGATCTTCAATGATTCAACGATTCCTGAAGCTCCATTGAGCTTCACAGCAGAAACTAGATCAAAGCTGGATGGAGGTTCTGAACCTGAACCTGAACCTGGACCTGGACCTGATCCTGGACCTGGACCTGAACCTGAACCTGAACCTGAACCTGGACCTGGACCTGGACCTGGACCTGATCCTGGACCTTGACCTGAACCTGGACCTGAGCCTGAACCTGAACCTGAACCTGGACCTGGACCTGGACCTGAACCTGAACCTGGACCTGGACCTGGACCTGATCCTGGACCTGAACGTGGACCTGGACCTGAACCTGGAACTGGACCTGGACCTGATCCTGGACCTGAACCTGATCCTGAACCTGGAGCTGGACCGGGACCTGGACCTGGACCTGGACCTGATCCTGAACCTAAACCTGGACCCGAACGTGGACCTGGACCTGAACCTGATCCTGGACCTGAACCTTGACCTGGACTTGAACCTGATCCTGGACCTGAACCTGGACTTTAACCTGATCCTGGACCTGAACCTGATCCTGATCCTGAACCTGGATTTGAACCTGATCCTGGACCTGAACCTGATCCTGATCCTGAACCTGGACCTGAACCTGGAACTGGACCTGATCCTGGACCTGGACCTGGACCTGATCCTGAACCTGGAGCTGGACCTGGACCTGATCCTGAACCTGGAGCTGCACCTGGACCTCGACTTGGACCTGAACCTGGACCTGAACCTGGACCTCAACCTGAACTTGGACCAGAACCTGGACCTGAAACTGGACTTAGACCTGGACCTGAACCTGGACCTGAACCTGAACCTGAACCTGGACTTGGACCTTGACCTGGACCTGGACTTATCCAGGTGAGGGACCTTCAGTCTCTGAGTCCTGAACTAGCGGTCAGTCTGCAGGTTCTCCTCTGCAGATCTTCTTCCTCTAACGTCTCTCCTCTTCATCCAAAGCCCGTTTCAGACTTTACCTGATGTCATTCCTGGTTCTGGTTCTGATGGGGACGTTTATTTTTACGTTCTCAGCTTAATCAAATTAAACCGATTTTCTCCTGTTTTTCTCACTGGAAGTGGAAAATTCCTGTTTGTCTTTGAACAGCTGACGGAGGCTCTCAGCTGTTTGGAAAATTCCACCAATGAATGACAAATCCCAGCAGAGCCGTCAGCACCACGGCGGGAGGAACCGATCGGGAAATCAATCGGGAAATCAATCGCGAAATCAATCAACATTAACCAACTGCAACCAACGCATCGCCTCCAACACACTGAAACAGTGTGTTCATGAGTTTCTGTTTGTGTGTTTGTGTAAATGTGTGTGTGTTTCAGTGTGTGTGTTTCAGCTGCACAACAACAACAACAACAACAACAACAACAACACTTCTTTCCAACTGTTTTCACTGGACAGAATCCAGTAAAGTTTTTTAAGTATTGGATGACCTTCATGAATGACCTTCATGGATGACCTTCATGAATGACCTTCATGGACGACCTTCAGTTTTCATGGAAAAGTCTCAAAGTTTCATTGGACTCCAGAACCCGTGTGAGGTTCTGCTTTGACCCAAGGAAGCTGCTTCTCCAAACCAGACAGATGTTTTCTCTCCACTTGTTCTGCACCTGTGGGTCTGACACCGGACCTCTGCAGGTTCTGATGTTCAGGTGTGGGTGACACCAAAACTGGTTTATGGTGTTTTGGTGAGGAGACCTTCATCTTCCGCAGACCTCGCCCCCCCACAGCAGAGA
>NC_050530.1:5560012-5560770 GCF_002922805.2 Oryzias melastigma | reverse complement strand
CTTTTGATTGTTTCTTTTAATGTTTTATGTAAAGCACTTTGAATTGTCTCTGTACATGAAATGTGCTACAAATAAACTTGCCTTCCTTTCCTATCACTGATCTGCTGCGCGGCGTTTTCTGCAGGGAGGGCCTTAGACTTCGGGGAGGGTTGTTCTGAAAACGTTCACTCACTGACTCCGCCCCTTTACAGACGTCACTATGGCAACTGTTATAAAAGATGAGAGAAATGTTGGGTTTCATTCAAGCCATGACCACGCCCCTTTTTAAAACCATCATCATGGCAACGGCATTAAATTCCTATGAGATTTTCTTTTAGTCACAAACGTCGTAGGGGTCATGACCTCTGACCTCTCTACAACAAAGATTTGTTTCAGAGTAAAAGTCTTTTTTCCTGTAAGACGTTTGATCAAACGTTTCATCCAGAATCATCAGCCAAGTTTCTTCTGCAGCACGAACACCTGAGCCGACCTGAGGTCAGGGGTGGGGTCCTCTGCACCTGAGCCAGGTACACAGGACACGGTCATTGTGAGGTTGTTGTGTTTGTTTCATTGTGAGGTTGTTGTTGTGTTTGTTATATTGTGTGATTGTGTGTTTGTTTCATTGTGTGTTTGTTTCATTGTGTGTTTGTTGTGTTTGTTTCATTGTGTGATTGTTGTTGTGTTTGTTTCATTGTGTGATTGTTGTTGTGTTTGTTTCATTGTGAGGTTGTTGTGTTTGTTTCATTGAGCAGCCACACCTGGCTCAGCACGCTACGGCG
>NC_050530.1:5549127-5559904 GCF_002922805.2 Oryzias melastigma | reverse complement strand
TGTGTGATTGTTGTGTTTGTTTCATTGTGTGATTGTTGTGTTTGTTTCATTGTGTGTTTGTTGTGTTTGTTTCATTGTGTGATTGTTGTGTTTGTTTCATTGTGTGATTGTTGTTGTGTTTTTTTTTCATTGTGTGATTGTTGTTGTGTTTGTTTCATTGTGTGGTTGTTGTGTTTGTTTCATGGTGTGGTTGTTGTGTGGATCTTCTGGAAATCTTACCACCGTTTTTCTCCTCATCTTTGCATCTGCAGAGAGGACACGTCTTCTCCTCTCTTTGACATGACCGTGTTTCTGTCACACCATCAGAGTGAAGACGTCGTTCACTTCCTGCCATCGATCCGGTCTGAACCTGCGTGACGGTGAGACTCCAGGGAAGCATGTCAGCGCCCTCCGTCTGTAGGCCGGTCTCTTTGGGGGCAGTTCTGTACAGCTCGGTTCTGGACTTTCCTTTCAAGCAGGAAGAAGGTTTGAACTGTTCTGACACCAGACACGGTGACTCCCTCTTCTGCCGTTTCCACCAGGTTTTGGAGATGGGGGAGTGAGCTCTGGTCCCAATTCATGCTGGCTTTTCTCAGCCCAGAACTGTCAGCAAACCTGCATGTCCATGTTGGAATAGAAGAGATAAAACACTCAAAAGATCTGAGTTTCTATGTGAAACTGCATTTATGTAGAGCGTGCCTGGATGGCTCAGTGGGCTAAGTTTAGGGCTTCTACCCAGGAGACCTGTGTTCAATCCTGGGGTGTCCACTGATCTCAGTGAGACCCTCAACGGCGCTGCCTCACTGGGTCCCTTCAAGTACAGGGTTGTGTCAGGAAGGGCATCTGGTGTAAAAGTCACTGCCAAATCAGTCGGTGCTGATTCGCTGTGGGAACCGAATGGTGAACAAAACATTTATATACTGTAGAACTCCTGATGTTTCATAGCAGCTGTTTGAAAAGGAAAAACGAATGTTTTTGTCAGAAATTCATTTCACTAGTTATGAGATGATTCATATCAAAGTTCGAGACCCTGAGATGACTTCAGGAGCATCCTGAGGAACCTCAAGACCCAGAAAATATTCTAAAACCAAATCAAGAGCCGTCAAATCAGTGAAATGGATCATAAACTCAAACATTAATTGTGATATTTTGTTCTTTTATTGTTTACTAAAAGCCAAACAATGAGCTGAGTTCTGTTTGTGTCTTATGTCACCACAACCAGAGAAGGTTGTTGCATCACCACAACCTGCTGGAAATCCTGCAAAGGTTTCAGTAACTGATCAGTGTGTTGTTCTTCCAGAGTGATTACATGATGAGTCTGAGCGGCTCCGACAGAATTTCTTTATCACGTCATGTGTCTGTAAAGACAGACTTTTTCTTGGAAGTGGAGGCCTGAAAATGTGCTGTGCGTCAAGTGTCATGTGTCCCGTGTCACTCTGTGAGAAATGTGTTTATTTCTGCAGAAGACGGTCACAGATGTTAACCTCATCAGCTGCTCAGAGGTGGTGCAGGGCGCCGTGCTCGCGCTAACCAGTGCACGGCACCCTGCAGAGGCTGGTGCAGGGCGCCGTGCACTGGTTATTGTGTCAGGGTTATTTCTGGGCTATATTTAAACAACACAGAGAATCTGAAGTGGTGGGAGGATCTCATGCTCGTTTTGAATGTTTTGGTCTGAGTTCCTCTCAGACTGAGCTGCTGTGGTGTACGCAATCTTACCTGTGGAACAGGTAAGAGTGTGAATAATGACTTTCCTTTGTGTGGGACAAACGCTCGGTGGTTCTGGATGTGTTTGTGTGAGGATTAAAGACCTTTATCTGAACAAAGCACAGAATGATCTCTGCCACTTTCCCGCCTCACTGTGACCTCCCCGATGTTCTCACCCTCTAATGGCTTATGGGTAATGAGGTCATTCAGAGATGCAGCATGTCTGTTTCAGCCGCATACTCCAGCATCACGACGGCGTCAGCGTTTGCCAGAACCAGACAACCCAGTGGATGGTTCAGTCCAACACTCACCCACCTTAAGATGAGCCCCAGCTGCGCTGTGGGTGAAAAGGTCAAACCTGTACGGGACACACAGGTGACCCGCTGGAAACATCAGGTCATGGACGCTCAGTGAACCGTCAAGAGAAAATGTTCATGTTTTATCTACGGGCGTGCTGCGGGTGACAAGTCATAGTGAACACTCCTACAACGCTAAGGGTCAGTAAGAGGGGGGGTAGGTGAGACGCAGGCGAGTCGTACAGATTTTTCATTGATTAACTCCGCCCCCAAATCCTGCAAACTGAACTAGGATCCTGTTAGTGCTGTTCACGTGATACGTGCACGCTCCTCGCTGCATTATGTTAGAAATGAGACAATCAGAGAGTAGTTTGTGAGGACGTCCGACCGGCACTTACCCCCCGTGGTTAGTAAGGAGCCAGGACTCGAGTGTGGTGTAAGGACACCGTACGACAGCATCACCCGGACGCCATAAGAGTAACGTCTATTATCCTCACCATAACCACCACAATGGTACGTTCTATTTTCATGACGTTCCTTGAGGTGCTCGTTGGAGCCTCAAAAGATGCAGCCTCTGCTTTCCACACCCTCCACGGACCTGGACAACCCAAAAACCCCCTGAACCGGTACTGGTCAACCCCTTGTACCAGTCCAAGTGACTGAGACTGGAGTTCTACTGGTCTGTGACACCAGGCTAAACCAAAGCAGTGAATGTAGAACTCACTTCATTAGTCGACGACTGGGGAGCTCAATCAAATCCTTGTTTTCTTTGATGTTAAACAGTTCAAGTTCCAGCTGCTCAAACTCTGGATCCAAAAGCTTTTGTTCATATATGGCTACATGTAAGTATTTATGAGAACTGTTCTGGTGTCCGCTGTATGACCCTCATCAGACTGACCCTAAACAGATGGAGGTTTCTGGACGGTGATTGTCAGATTGTCTGGATGGGTGTGTCCCACCGACCTTTTTCATAAAGGTCATCCAACCTGGTACAACTCAACGGGTCATGTGACGTCCATGTTTGTTTCCCTCTTTAGTGTAATCTTTTTTACCCTTGTGCTCTCTTGAGGGGTCCAAATGACCCCACCCTTACATTGATGATCCCTCCTTTGACAAAGGTGGACAGGATTTCATGCCACAGACAAAGTGAAGACAAAAAATCCTTGAAAACAAAGTTCAACAGGCTGTCTTGTGGGGTCCAGATGAGGGTTCCGTGGGATTCCCACGGTATGGTATTTGTATCTACATGTATTTGACAGAAAACCTGTCACCTGTTTTCAGAGGGAGCTGGTTGATAACTCCTCACATTAGTCTCACACAGATAAACACCATCACCGTGTCCGTCTGTTGCTCCTCTTTTCTGCGGGTCTTAGAACCTGCGTTGGCTCCAAAAGCTTCAGATTTCCCACCTCCCATGACGACGCGCCGCGTCAGCTTTCTCTGGAAACGACTGAGGAGACTCTCCATGAAAGGATGGGAGCACCGACACATGCTCCAACGTGCGCATGCATGTGAACGCGTGAGTGGCGGCTTGGCAGCGTTTGGCGGTGGCGTGTGCCAGCTTTTCTGAGCGTGGCGGCCTCAATCTGTTGAGCAAGGACGTCAGTGTGTGAAGTTTCCTGGCAGAGAAAACCGCCGGTGCCTAAAATACACAACATGCCGAAAGACGCCGGCGGAGAACCAGCATGCAAAGCTTTTCTTTTTACTCCTCAAACACAGAGGAGGCACGCAGCCCACATGGACTATATATACGTCCATCATTGAAAGGAAGGAGAGAAAATGTGGAAACTTCCAAACGCAAAACCTCTGAGTAGCAACAGAGCAACATTTACTGTGGAACATCGTCACTAAAACAAACTGCTTCTCTGGAGACATTTCTGCTGGGCTCCCGTCAGAAACCTCAGCCTCCGTCAGCATCATCTCCACCTTCTCCTCCCCAGAGATGACTCATCCTACTGGGAAGACAAGAGAGCTATTTTGGTTCTCAGATACTTCAGTTTTATTTGATTTGCTTTCTAATTTACACTTTGCAGATGAGTAATCAAGATTTGATGTTGGCAGCACCCGCCCCTCCCCCTTCATCTACGCAGACGCAGGGATGTGGAGGCCGTCAGGCGTCTTCTGAGAGAACGCAGCTACAGATTAAGACCACCACCTCCTGTTTGACCTGCTCCTGAGCAGTTTGTTTATTCTGTTGGCTTCAGTTCAGTCTGCGACATTTGTACCTGCAACATGTGTGTCTGCGACATGTGTGTCTGCGACATTTATGTCTATAACATGTGTGTCTGCGACATGTGTGTCTGCGACATGTGTGTCTGCGACATGTGTGTCTGCGACATTTATGTCTATAACATGTATGTCTGCGACATTTATGTCTATAACATTTATGTCTATAACATGTGTGTCTGCAACATGTGTGCCTGCGACATTTATGTCTGCAACATGTATGTCTGCGACATTTATGTCTATAACATGTATGTCTGCAACATTTATGTCTGCAACATTTATGTCTGCAACATGTATGTCTGCGACATTTATGTCTATAACATGTATGTCTGCGACATTTATGTCTATAACGTGTGTCTGCGACATTTATGTCTATAACATGTGTGTCTGCGACATGTGTGTCTGCGACATTTATGTTTGCAACATGTATGTCTGCGACATTTATGTCTATAACATTTATGTCGATAACATGTGTGTCTGCAACATGTGTGCCTGCGACATTTATGTCTGCAACATGTGTGCCTGCGACATTTATGTCTGCAACATGTATGTCTGCAACATGTATGTCTGCAACATTTATGTCTGCAACATTTATGTCTGCAACATGTATGTCTGCGACATTTATGTCTGCAACATGTATGTCTGCGACATTTATGTCTATAACATGTATGTCTGCGACATTTATGTCTATAACATGTATGTCTGCGACATTTATGTCTGCTACATGTGTGTCTGCAACATGCGTGTCTGCGACATTTATGTCTGCAACATGTATGTCTGCAACATGTATGTCTGCGACATTTATGTCTATAACATGTGTGTCTGCGACATTTATGTCTATAACATGTGTGTCTGCAACATGTACGTCTGCAACATTTATGTCTGCAACATGTATGTCTGCGACATTTATGTCTATAACATGTATGTCTGCGACATTTATGTCTATAACATGTGTGTCTGCAACTGCTACATGTGTGTCTGCTACATGCGTGTCTGCGACATTTATGTCTGCAACATGTATGTCTGCGACATTTATGTCTATAACATGTGTGTCTGCGACATGTGTGTCTATAACATCTATGTCTATAACACGTGTGTCTGTAACATGTGTGTGTGTGGGACATCTATGTCTATAACATCTATGTCTATAACATGTGTGTCTGTGTGTCTGCAACATGTGTGTCTATAACATGTGTGTCTGCGACATGTGTGTATATAACATCTATGTCTATAACACGTGTGTCTATAACATGTGTGTCTGGGTCATCTATGTCTATAACATCTATGTCTATAACATGTGTATCTGCGACATTTATGTCTATAACATGTATGTCTGCGACATTTGTACCTGCAACATGTGTGTCTGCGACATGTGTGTCTATAACATGTGTGTCTGCGACATTTATGTCTGCAACATGTATGTCTGCGACATTTATGTCTATAACATGTATGTCTGCGACATGTGTGTCTATAACATGTATGTCTGCGACATGTGTGTCTATAACATCTATGTCTATAACATGTGTGTCTATAACATGTATGTCTGCGACACTTATGTCTATAACATGTGTGTCTGCGACATTTATGTCTATAAAATGTATGTCTGCGACATTTATGTCTATAACATGTATGTCTGCGACATTTATGTCTATAACATGTATGTCTGCGACATTTATGTCTATAACATGTATGTCTGCGACATTTATCTCTATAACATTTATGTCTGCAACATGTATGTCTGCGACATTTATGTCTATAACATGTGTGTCTGCGACATTTATGTCTGCAACATGTGTGTCTGCAACATGTGTGTCTGCAACATGTGTCTGCGACATTTATGTCTGCAACATGTATGTCTGCAACATGTATGTCTGCAACATTTATGTCTATAACATGTGTGTCTGCGACATGTGTGTCTATAACATCTATGTCTATAACACGTGTGTCTATAACATGTGTGTGTGGGACATCTATGTCTATAACATCTATGTCTATAACATCTATGTTTATAACATGTGTGTCTGCAACATGTGTGTCTATAACATGTGTGTCTATAACATGTGTGTGTGAGACATCTATGTCTATAACATCTATGTCTATTACATGTGTGTCTGCGACATCTATGTCTATAACATGTGTGTCTGCAACATGTGTGTCTATAACACGTGTGTCTATAACATGTGTGTGTGGGACATCTATGTCTATAACATCTATGTCTATTACATGTGTGTCTGCGACATCTATGTCTATAACATGTGTGTCTATAACATGTGTGTCTGCAACGTGTGTGTCTATAACATGTGTGTCTGGGACATCTATGTCTATAACATCTATGTCTATAACATGTATGTCTATAACATCTATGTCTATAACATCAATGTCTATAACATGTGTGTCTATAACATGTGTGTCTGCTACTCTTCCGTCTGCATACTTTAGTCTGCAACACGTCTGTCTTCTCAGACTCAGAGACTGAAATTGTGACCCGTTTGGAACACCACTAAGTTCTGTGAATGTTCTGACTGAACTTCAATGGCATAAATCAACAAACTCCAGCTTTTTCTGTATCCAGATGGAAGGCAGGCCATTAAACCAATGCCCCCACCCCCAGTTTTACCGGGAAGTTCATGACACTTTTCAGAAGCTGATTTGAGAGGAAACAAAGAGTTCAGAGGAACTCTGAGTGATGAAGTGTTTAACATGCAGTTATGCTGCTGTTAATGCTGCAGATGGATTCAGTTCATCTTCTTTCTCTGAAAAGGAGATGAAGTATTATGGTCTGTCAGGCTGACATGGGTTTTTCACAGTGAAGTCTTTATCTCCCTGAAGAATTGGTGCAAAAAAAAAATTTAATTAAAAAAATATTTTTTTTTTCACTAAAAAAAGGACAGAAAAGACTGTTGGAGATTGAAATTTTTGAGAAGCTCGTCGGCATCAGAGCTGAAAACAACAGTGGGAAGAAATTTGGAGGTTCTAAAGAACTTGGAAGGTTCTGATGAGACCGGATCCTGATGACCGGAGAGGTCTGGCTGGTACATACTGGGTCAGGAGGTCAGTCATGTATTTTGGTGCTAAACCATTCAAAGCTTTATAAACCAGTAACAGAACTTTAAAGTCTATCCTCTGACAGACAGGTAACCAGTGTAAAGACCTCAGAACTGGACTGATGTGGTCTACTTTCTTGGTCCTTGTGAGAACCCGAGCAGCAGAGTTCTGAATAAGCTGCAGTTTCCTGATGGATTTTTTTGGTAGTCCTGTAAAAACACTGTTACAGTAATCAAGTCGACTAAAGATGAAAGCATGCACTAGTTTCTCCAGGTCCTGCTTAGACATCAGAATCCAATTAAGGTTCATTAACATCTAAAGAGAGGCCATTGTCTACAAAGGCCATATCACCAACATGACTCGTCACAAACCAGCACAAGTCATTAAAACCCTACAGACCAGACCTTTGGAAGAACAAACAAGCAGGACCTCAGGAACTGCTGTGTCATGTTTCGCTGTGGTGTTTTTAGTACAGTCATGTGAATACCAGAAGGTTCTGGTTCTGCTTAAGTTGAAGGTCCGTTTGCAGATGTTCCTGCAGCAGCTTCTGGTTCACAGAGCAGCTCCCAGAACTTTCTCTGTGAGACTCAAAAACTGGACCCGTCCTGATTCTGATCATGTTCTTCCGGTTCCGGATCACGACGAGCAGACGCGCGTCTACAGCTCTCCTCAACTCTTCGGCTTTTAAAGTACCGAGTGCAGCAACACGTACGCGGAGAGTTGAACATGCCACCCTGAATCTATTAATATTTGATATTAAGTCCTGAACCTGATATTGATCATTCATGTAGAGAAAACGGTCGAGTCAGGGTGGATTATATAAGTTCACTTCCTTCCACTCCCTTTCAAGCGATCTACTTTTGATTCATTATGTGATATGTTATGTATTGTGGCCTGATCGCTTGAAATAAACCATTTCATTCATTCATTCATTCATTCATTCATGTTACTGTGACATGAACAAGTCCTCTGTTGCTCATCTCACCGGGCCGGAACTCAGAACCTGTAAAGCTGCCACTTTGTTTGACAGAACAAACGATGGTCCAGAGAACATTTGAGGCCACACTTTCCTCTGTGGTCATAAAGCAATTAGACGAGCGGAAGGACGGCAATCCAAACAGACGGCGAGCGGCGTGAGAGCGGCGGGCGCTGGAGGCGGATCCTCCGGATCCAGTTCTTTCCAGAGATGTTCTCCATGCTGAAACAAAAGCTGTCAACAAGCTCTGAGGCAATTATTAACTTCCACCTTAAACAGTCAGCTGAAGTGCTGGCTCCGCCCACTGCCCCCCCAGAGAACAGTCTGTACGTTAAGTTTCATTCACAAACGCACAGCATGTGCTGCCACCGTTTCCCATGAGGCCTCGGTGTTAGAGGAAGTTCACACACACAGACAGAATATAAAAGCTCTGCGACTCTTCCTCCTGCAGGACGTTTGTGGTTTATTCTTCTTTGATCTTTCCCGCTCTAACGGTCCTTCAGTCGTCTGGACTGTTTGGATCTTCTCAGTGGTTCTGCTGGAACGGAGCTGAAGAAATGGCGGCTTTGTGTGTACCTTTGTGTCTTGGTGTGTTACAGACGGTGTTCTCTCTTTTTTCCGTGTAGTGAAGATCCAGATTCACATCTGAACTCGGATTCCATCTGCTGCACAATCCTGGACCAGCTCTGAAGAACCAGAACCGCTCAGAAAACTGAGGGTCCATGTCTTGAACTTTGACGCATAAAGAAGCCAAACTTAGACAATAACACGATTCAAATCCATAACTGAAGTCTCTGAAAGAGCAAGTTAATGAAGATAATTTATAGAAAGATTTCTAACAGAACTGATGTTCTCACAGACTGATCAAACTTTAGAGACTGAATGTTTTTAGACTTTTCGAACCAATAAAATCAGAGATCTGTTCTTCTGAAGTTACTGCTTATCTTTCCTTAAAATCTGTCACTGAACCCCCCACTCCCCACCCCCGGACATCAGAACTTTGAGAGTTTGGATCCGACCCAAACCAACAACGGATCAGCATCCGATTCACCAACGACCTCCTGAAGGTTCTGGTTCCATCTCAGCTGCTAAACACTGAAGCCGAGGAACCAAACGGCTGACAGGCTCCGCGTGAACTCGTTCCAGAAATGATCGCTCAAAGGATGGAACTGAAGAATGAGGAGATCAGAACTTCACGTTTCTGGATCTTCAGCGACACCTGATGGACTGTTTCATGCAGGCCTCGAGGGCCTCCTGCTGGTGTCTCAGAAACTGTCTTATCTGCTGCTGACCACCTGATCGGGTGTTTTCAGCCAGTAAAGAGCTTCAATGTGAGGTTGGTTGTAGGACATGTAGGACACCGGCCCTCGAGGCCGGACTTTGGACACTCCAGGTTTCACGTTTTAGAGAACCTGGTTTGTTTTGCTTTTATTTGTGTCTTGATGTTTGTTTATCTGAAATTCCCTCAGAAAATCAATTTATCAGAAAACCTCATGAACGAATCGGCAGAGCTCACCTCCATGTGAAACGCTGAGTCAGCATGACCTCGTGGGGGGGGCATAAAAACTCAAACTTGAAAAGGACTTTTCAGTTTTATTGAGCATCAAGAGAAGAAACCGTTTAGCGCCGTTTGAAAAACCAGGAAGAGAATGACTGAAAAATGGTTCAAATCAGAGAAAGAAAGTTTTTTCTGGAACCAAAATCCATCCGAACAGAATTCCAAGTTTGGTTTGATCCATAAACAAACATAAAACGGGAAAATGTTTCACTTTTAAAAGATTCAAATCAGGAAAAAAAACTCCATCTTTTACAGGCGTTTGGAAGTGTGCATGTTCCGTGTGCACGAGGACGTGTGTACGAGCCTGTGTGCACGAGGACGTGTGTACGAGCCTGTGTGCACGAGGACGTGTGCACGAGCCTGTGTGCACGTGTGAGGAGATCAATCTAAAAGCACCACAGAATCCGTGATTCGTCACAGTGAGAATAAAGCAGCCGGTTCTGGTCCGTCACAGTTCTGGGGGTCACACCCGTCCGGGTTCTGTCAGTGCACTCAGGGACCAGGAGAGACCCTGGGGGGCCCTGGGGACCACATCTGTTTCTCGGTTCGGCGCCACGCTGCCCCCTGGTGGCGCCGCTGAGGATTGTGGGACTCAGAACCTTCTGCTGTCCAGAACCGCCCGCCAGTCGTCCGACCACGACAGGAGCCGCCTCTGGGGGGGGCGGGGCGGCAGGTGCTTGTTGTGGCAGGCCGTGAACAGGATGTGCTCCCACGCCGGATTGGGCTCCACGCCTGCTCAGAACACAGATCAGGATTGGATGAGTCCAACAGAACCAGCTTAAGCTCGGTTCTGGATATGCATTGCCCCCCACACAGTAAATAACCCCCATTACGTAAATGCCCCCCCTCACCATAAATGTCTGGCTTGTCATCGATCAGGATGTCCCCGGACACCAGCGTCTTGTCTCGGGTCAAAACCACCTGCTCCAGGAAGTCCGGGCCCAGATGGCGCTCCACCCAGGCGTACTGGAAGACAGGAGCAGAGGTTGAACA
>NC_050530.1:5541705-5549090 GCF_002922805.2 Oryzias melastigma | reverse complement strand
ATAGGGACAGTGTCTGTAGTGCTTGATGGGGCTGGTGCAGATGAAGACATCAGTGCTGCAGGACAGAGCAGAGCACGTTAGACATGACCAATCACGCCTGCTGTCTGTGGAGGCCACGCCCACACCGGCAGGGGGCGGAGCTCTAGAATTCAAACTCAGCGGCTGTCCCCACACCCTCAGCTGAGAGGATGGAGGTGACGGCGGTTGGCCACGGTGTGGGCGCCATATAATGGTTTTGGAGTATTTGTCATATCGAGATGCATTGGCATCGTGAGCCGTGTGTCGTGAATCGTATCATGAATCGTATCGTGAATCGTATCATGAATCGTGTCGTGAATCGTATCGTGAATCGTATCGTGAATCGTGTCGTGAATCGTATCGTGAATCGTATCATAAATCGTATCGTGGATCGTATCGTGAATCGTATCGTGAATCGTATCGCTAATCGTATCATAAATCGTATCGCTAATCGTATCATGAATCGTATCGTGAATCGTATCGTGAACTCTGAGATTCCAGCCCGACTAAAGTACTTCGTATACTTATTGAATATGTGATTTGAAGCGTTTTCAAAAATGTATTTAGCTTTTATCTTGTTGTTTTTTGCTGTTTGTTTTTTTTACTGATCTGAACCAGAGTTTTGTGATCCGTTACACCCCTAATGATGACCTCCTGATCGATCAACCCTCTGATTGATTGATTGATTGGTTTTGTGTCCTGCAGCTCAGAGGTCAGAGGTCACACAGCGGACCTGCAGCTCTGACTCAGACATTTCTGCAGAACTTCCAGACAGGATGGAGGCATGGCGCCCCCTTGTGGAGGAGGCGCTGAACGGAACCAGTTGTGCTGTCTTTCTGCTGGTTCCGTGACCTCTGACCTCTGAGGTCCAGCAGTGTGAGGAGGTCTGAGGTCAGAGCTGGACGGACCTCCTGATGGACCGGCCCGCCTGCATGGACATGACGGTTCTGGATTCTTTCTTAAAGAACACAGCAATGGTTCTGAGGTTCCGGTCCACCTCCAGCTGACTGACTCTGGTTCTGGTTCTGAGAGACTCACTCGTCCATTCGGGCCATCTCCTTGACCGCCTCCACCCCCCCAGGAAGAGGCTCCAGGTCCATGAAGAAGCCCTCGGACTCCCAGATGCTGATGGCCTTCTCCTGCAGACATGAGCAGCACAGGTCAGCGGGCCTGCTGCAGAACCGGACCGGACCGGACCGCAGCTCCACTCACACACAGGTCGGCCCTCAGCTGGCCGTACTGCGCGGACACCCAGAAGCCCCTGCGGTCATCCAGGCTGATGAAGGGATCTCTCGGGTACCGGGCCCGGTACTTCTTCAGGAACCCCCCCTCGAAGTCCGCCAGAACCCCGTCCATGTCGACCAGAACCCGCAGCCTCTTTCCCGCCCCGCCGGAGGACGACGCGGCGGACATGTTCACGCAAATCCTCTTAAACGGATCACGGAGCAAAGTTCGCCCGAGGAGGCGGGCTGCCGCCGCGGGAAGCATACCGGAACCGCACGCGTCACGGTCCGGATTGGACCGGACCGGCGGCGGACGTCCGCGCGGGACGGAGGGCTTTACCTCTGCGGCATTTGGGTGTTTTGGCGGTGAAAGTTTGCTCGTTAGCTCATCCTGGAGAACCGGGATTCCCGTCCGCCTCCAGAACCGGTCCGGGAGCGGCTCACCCGCCCGACATCTGCTGCTGCGGTCACGCGGGGCAGACGGTAGTTTCTGCGGGAGAACAAGCTGTACCCCGAACCTTCCCCTGCAAAGATTGGTTATACGACAGGAGGACCACTCCTCTGTTTTCAAGAGGACCCTCCAGCAGGAAGGGTTCTATTTCTGATTATTATTCCTCCTCTGAACACGTATTTGACAGCATCTAAAAAACAGCAAACATGTTCCCAGATGAATGAATAAAGTCTAAAATAATGATATCAAACTAAAGAAGCATAAGGAGCGTGTTATTAGTCCCAACACAGAAACTTGAGGGCCTCCATAAAACACTGGAACACGAGTTGATTTAAGTCAGATCTGAACCTGAAGGTGTGAAACTCTCCAGTGCTCTATGACATGAAAAGAATACCTATAAACTCTGCAGATTAAACTGATGCCTCATTTTCCTCCTCAGTTTCCTGTCAGTTCAGTCGCTTCTGCTCTCCTCATGTCTGCATGTCATACGGCTACATGTGAGGTTCATTTGAGTGATTAAAGCAGACGGCGTATCTCTCCTGTTTGTGTGGATCTCATATATTAACCATGTCATCACATGGTTGTAGAGCCGTACCACAGACGGGCTTATTTACATGGACATTAGCAGCATCTTTCTTTGCTTTATTATTCATATCTCTGTTTTAACATAGACTGTAGAAATCTCTACAGCAAAATAATACATGTCAATGGCTCTTAGCTATTGGAATCTCTTTTTACTCCAGATTTGAAAAACAGCATTTTAAACCTAAATATTTATTATCTTTGTTTATATATTTTTAAAGTACAAAAAAGATCTTACCAACAATATGTTAGGACTGATACAATGGTAACTATGAGTCTTCTTATTTTAAAACATTTCCAACAAGTTTAAATTCAAAACAAAAATTACGCTTGGACAAAAATATTCGTTTGGAGAAAAAGAACATAATACAACTTCTCATAAAACTTATTTTCGCTGCTTCATATTAGATTAAAAAAAACAAGACAAGCAGAAGCTCTGTCTCCAGAAAGGATCTTTGTTCAGAGTCCTGGACCCGGAAGGTCAGTTCCTCTAATTTCAACAGCAGATTCTGGATCAACAAAAGTGAAAAGAAAAGATATTTCAGTCATAAAAAAGGACGTTGAGACATATTGTTGTGTTCAAATGTTTAAACTGTTTAAAATCTGAACCAAAAGGAAAAAAAATCAGAGATTTTAGGTATTATTTCCAACACTGAACTAAGCTCGGGTGTCTGGCCCTTTAAGAATGATCGACGGTTGGTAAATCTCGTCACAGGCTTCTCCGTTGCTGCGATCTCGCGATAGTTGACATCAGTGGCGGCTGTGTGGCCCCTGTCTCGGCTCGGACGGAGTTGTTTCTGACGTTTGAATGAAAAACTGAGGGAGTTACCTCCACTTTGGACCAGAGGAATAATGGCTTCTGCCTTGGAGCAGTTCGTGAACAATGTGCGACAGCTCTCTGCTCAAGGTAACTGCGGCGGCGCGCGGCGGAGCGCGAGACTTCAGCGGCGCGGCTAGCATCTGCTATCCGGCGATAGCAGAAACTGGCCGGAGCCTCTTTTTGCCTAATCATGTAAACACTCCAATAAACCGCCTTTTTGCGGCCGCGAGACTTTCGCAAACTGTCGCGAGATGACGCGTGTATCCGCGGGGTGGGTGACGGTAGAAACAAACCGCGTCAACCTTCGGGAAAAAGGTCAACATTTTACTTTTTGTTTTTGATCTGGAAAATCATTCCTGAGGACTGCTTGCCGGTGGTCCCGCCCACGCCTCCTCTGATTGGTCGGGTAGCTAAATCCGTGAATGTGATTGGGTGCGGGGTGCCTGTCAATCGCGCTGGCTCTCCCTTCCTTTAGGCCTTGACAGGACACGGGAGCTGCCGAGTTTGACTGTTCGGCTGGAGAAGTGAAGGTTTTAAATGAAGTTATGATCAATTTTCTCTGAGCGGTTCTGAAGCTCTTAGTGTCCATAAATGAGGACTTTGGTTCGGTTCTGGAGATGAAGGACTGGTTCCTCCATCCACAGATTCTACCTGTCACACCTGACAGAGGCGGGTCCAGCTGGATGAGATCTTCTGACCTCTGGATGCAGGTTCTTTATCGTTCGTCCAGACAGGACGGGGCGTCTCTGCGCCCCCAGCTGACACTCTCCTTTAGGAAGACGGTCCACAGAGGGCTTTAACTTCTCCTGATTGTGCCCCCCAGGCCAGATGACTCAGCTGTGCGAGCTGATCAACAAGAGTGGGGAGCTGCTGGCCAAAAACCTGTCCCACCTGGACACGGTGCTGGGGGCTTTGGATATCCAGGAGCACTCTCTGGGGGTTCTGGCCGTGCTGTGAGTACCCCCCATGAAGATCCAGTTTGGTTTAACTACATTTCACGTGTGTTTGTTTGAGCAGTAAACCTGTGGGTTGTTAATCTGAGAACACCTCATTGATCAGTGTGTTCTGCGGTTCTGCTAGCCGGACGTAGAACCCACATCCGTGTTCTAACGGGTTTTCTTCTTCGGTGTTCCAGATTCGTGAAGTTCTCCATGCCAAACATCCCCGACTTTGAGACGCTCTTCTCCCAAGTCCAGCTCTTCATCAGCACCTGCAACGGGGAGCACATCAGATATGCAACAGATACGTGTGAGTCCCGGCCCGGAGCTGTGTCTGTCGCGTCCTGCATGCTGGTTCTGTTTCTGGTTCCGTTTAAGAGGTTTCATGTTTGGGTCTCGCTGCAAACGCTGGGTTCTTCATTCACACGCTGCCGGTTCCATTTACGACTCGGTACCGTTCCGTCTGCTCATGGTTCTGATCCAAACCTCATTGACTGATAATCTCTCAGATGAATGCGTTTGGACTTCTGAGTGAAATTTGACTTAACAGGCTGGGAGTGTGAACGGGTTCACTGACTTCCTGACAGGTGTTGGTCCCACACAGCCCCTCCACCACGTTCAGGAGTGTACATGAGGATGCTGGGGCAGACTCGAACGTCTCACAGCTGCAGAGGATGAAACGTTCTGGTGTCTGGAACCCAAAGACCGGTCCAAGTGTTTCAGCTCTGAGTTCTGCTGATCTGCATGTGGGTCAGACAGCTGGGGCAAATATTTTATCACGGGGCATCATTTAGAAACTGAGACTAGGTGAGATTTCAGAAAAAGAAGCTGATGGTGGCGATGGGGGGTGCAAACACCCCCTCTCCTCCGCATGCTGTGAGTTTGCTGACTGAAGAACAGGAAGTGGTTTTCTGTGTCGGTCGCTGCTTCTCACAGAAGAGCTTGAAGAGCTCCAACATTTAGCAGCAGATGAGATCTGCTCTCCGAAGGAAACCTGCGCGCCGTTGAGTCATTCGTCCACTTATACGCTACATTAATACAAGTAGTTCAACGGAAAACAAAGATTTTTCTCTGAAAACTTGATAGAACTTCAGATGATTGACACAGACGGTGTCATGTCTGCTGAGAATACTGTAAAGACAGAAACAGACTTCCAGGCTGAGAACTGAATTCTGATTAGATCCACTGATCAGTAGAATCAGTATAAACTCTGAAATGAACTCGCGTCTTTCTAAACTGTTTACATGACAGCGTATGAATGACAGTCTGAAGTCCTCAGAGCGAGCGCCGCTTCAGGAAACTGAAGCAGAAAAACGAGCAGGAAGCTGCTGAACGTCTTCAGACCAGAACGACTGAAGACGGTGAAGCTAGCATGTGTCTCTGCTCCTCTGAACTGCATCTGTTTCAAATGGATCTGGATCCTAAAGTCTTTCTAGCCGATCATGAGACTTCGTCGTGTCATCCTGACTGTATTCTGCTCTGGACAGACTGAAATTGGTCAAATGGGATTTTTGATCGTAAATTCTCTTAATGGAAACACCACAATAAAAAAAACAACTCACATTTATTAAAAAACAGTTTTTACATTTGGAGGATGTGATTTTTGGAATGTATTGAAACAGACACGTTTCACTAAACTGCAATGGAAACACTTTTTAGAATTAAAGCTGCTTCTTGGTATGAGCTGCTGTCCTGAGTGCAGCACGCCGGGGGCCACCAGACCCCCCCCAGCGCCACAGCTCAGTATGAGCTGCTGTCCTGAGTGCAGCACGGCGGGGGCCACCAGACCTCCCCCAGCGCCACAGCTCAGTATGAGCTGCATATCAAACAGAATTCCTCTGTAAGATCACCAAGATGTCATCATGGCTTCATTCGTATAGTCACATTTGTGCAGCCAGAGGAAGGTTTCTCATCTGCGACTGTGAATGACGACCTGTGCTCCACACTACTCAAATATTCAACATTTGTTCTCATCCATCGCTGTGTTTTTGTGTTTATTCATATATTTATAATTATACGTAAACTGTGTCATTGGGAAACTGTTTTGTTTTGTTTTTTTGTTTTTTTTTAACATTTCTTGAATTTCAGAACAGTTTTGCACATATGTGTGATGGAAACCCAGCAGTGAAAGTTGGTTTCTGTCTCTTTGTCCTGCAGTTGCTGGGCTCTGCCATCAGCTGACAAACGCCCTGGTAGAACGGAAACAGGTACGTTCCTGTCTTCATGAAGACGTGTTGCTGCAGCTACAACTCCAGATCATCCAGACTTTAAACTTTGGATTTACTGCTCGTCTCATAACGGCGTCACAGCAGTTTCTGTGGGTCACTGTCCTCTACAAACCACAAACAACTGAGTCCTGTCCTGAGACTGTAGAGGGGGGTCTAAATCCAGGCCTCGAGGGCCGCCGTCTTACCTGGTTTCCAACCAACCTGCTGTTAAAGCTCCTTATTGGCTAAGCACACCTGATCCAGGTAATCAGCAGCAGATGAAGCAGGATGTTAGGACTGGATTTGGAGCCCCCCCCCAGCATTCATGAACAGGCTCCTCCCCCTGAAGGTGCTTTCACACCAAATGAAATTCATGTGACAAATTCGCAATCTTTCGTAGTGCCACGAATTCGCTGCTCGTCGCCTGTCAAAAAAATGTGTTCCTGAGTTTGACGCCGCGGCCGCATGTGGGAGGAGCTACCAGCTAATGTTTGTAGGACGATGATATAAGGAACGGTGTCTGGAGATCTGACTTAGAACGAATGAAGATGATGTTGAGGAAGAAATCAGGTTTATTTCTTGTAGAGAGTTCTACAAAAAACCCCGGAATCGTGTCTATATGATTCACCCCAACGTATCCGGATGAGCTCGGACAACCTGCGGCTCCAGCAGGTGAATGGAAAAGCTGAGTTCCTGATTGGTTGATGCGACGCAGCGACCGGTCTAACTTCAGATCTTTACATTTGACCTTTGCACCGCGCCCATCGCTCACATCACGCCGCGGGACTTCAGATCGCCTCATGCCGTCTCCACCACGCGTATCGTGTTCGGTGGGAATGTACCTTAAGAGTATCTGACCTGCTGCTCACCGTGTCCACCTGTCTGTCTCCACCTGCTTATCTCCACCTGTCTGTCTCCACCCGCTTATCTCCACCTACTTATCTCCACCCGTCTGTCTCCACCTGCTTATCTCACCTGTCTGTCTCCACCGGTCTGTCTCCACCTGTCTGTCTCCACCCGCTTATCTCCACCTGCTTATCTCCACCTGTCTGTCTCCACCTGCTTATCTCACCTGTCTGTCTCCACCTGTCTGTCTCCACCCGCTTATCACCACCTGCTTATCTCCACCTTTCTGTCTCCACCCGC
>NC_050530.1:5507868-5541658 GCF_002922805.2 Oryzias melastigma | reverse complement strand
CTTATCTCCACCCGTCTGTCTCCACTTGCTTATCTCACCTGTCTGTCTCCACCTGTCTGTCTCCACTCGCTTATCACCACCTGTCTGTCTCTACCTGTCTGTCTCCACCCGTCTGTCTCCACCTTTCTGTCTCCACTTGCTTATCTACACCCATCTGTCTCTACCTGCTTATCTCACCTGTCTGTCTCCACCCGTCTGTCTCCACCCATCTGTCTCCACCTTTCTGTCTCCACCCGCTTATCTCCACCCATCTGTCTCCACCTTTCTGTCTCCACCCATCTGTCTCCACCTTTCTGTCTCCACCCGCTTATCACCACCTGTCTGTCTCCACCTGCTTATCACCACCTGTCTGTCTCCCTCCACCTGTCTCCACCAGCCTCTGAGGGGCATCGTCATCCTCAAACAGGCAATAGACAAAATGCAGATGAACACAAACCAGCTTACCTCAGTCCACGCAGACCTGTGTCAGGTGAGTCCTCGCCCCGCCTCCACCTGTCAGGTGAGTCTGAGAAGAAGCTGAACCCTCTGGTCTTCTCCTGCAGTTGTGCTTGTTAGCTAAGTGCTTCAAACCGGCTCTGCCCTTCCTGGAGGTGGACATGATGGACATCTGCAAAGAGAACGGCGCCTACGATGCAAAGCACTTTTTATGTTACTACTACTACGGCGGGATGATCTACACAGGCCTGAAGAACTTTGAAAGAGCACTGTATTTTTATGAACAGGTAGGGCTACTCACCTGTTCCTCTGAGTCTGTCCACACAGCCGTCACCACACAGGAGCTGTTGTGTTGTTGTAGTTTGTTGTGAGTTTATCTAAGACCCTCCAGGACCGTTTGGATCAAAGTTCTGCTGCTCAGCCAACAGAACATCAAAGCTTCATTAATTAATGTCACAAACATTTTTACTACAGGAAAATATCAATGTTCTTGCAGGAAGCAGCTCAGTCTGTCTCTCTGACTGACTCACCATTGGGATCCGCTTTTGTTTATTTCCTCTTGTAACTCATGGAGCAGCAGCAGTTTGGTGTGGTTGTTATAGATCTCCTGATCTCTCCTCACAGGCGATAACCACTCCAGCCATGGCGGTGAGTCACATCATGTTGGAAGCCTATAAGAAGTACATCCTGGTTTCTCTCATCCTCCACGGGAAGGTGCAGCCGCTGCCCAAATACACCTCACAGATCGTCGGGAGGTTCATCAAGGTACGCGCTGCTTCTCTGCTCTGAGGAGCTTCATGACTGCAGGTTCATGCTAGCTTGTTGCGTACGCAAAGTCAGACGCCATATTGGAATGGTGTAGATGGCTGTTTACTGCTGTGTTACAGATCTGGAAAAACAGAATGAGACTTTTCATTAGTAAATGATTGCTGTCAGCTGATAAAGGAGAACTTCTAGAGAACATTTGAACAAGATCTGAGTGAGTTTACTGTCAATAATGAACATTAAGGATGATCTATTCAAAGTCCATGACAGCTTTAGACTTCTCGTTATTTCCATGTTTTCTGTCAGGACCAGCGATCTTCATGTTCTTTGGAGGATGATGGTGGTATTTGTATGTGTTAGACCTCAGATAGACCAGATGACCTGCTGGTAATCAGATTTCTAAGAGGAGAAACATGAACTAACCAGGATTTCCTCAGTAGTGAAGAGGGAAGAGTCCATCAGCGCTGAGTCCTTGTCCGATGGACGGACCGGGACACGTGTCGTATGAAAGACCGCCTGCCTGCTGTCACGTTCTGATAGAGGCGGGGTGGATCCACTTGTAGAACTGGAGCCCCCAGCCCAGATGAATTCACCCTGCAGTGTTGCGTCTTGACCGGCTCCAGTTCAGTAATAAGTCCCGGCCGCTGTGGGCTTTAAAGCAGGTGCAGTCCAGACCTCGCCGTGAATGGGGCGGTCTCTGACCCATCGGGTCTGAAGCGGCTGTCCTCAGTCGGCTCAGACCGTGTCGCGCTGATCCGAGCGCGGACCCGCCCATATATAACAGGTGTGAGCGGTCTACGGTGATGTCAGCTACCCACCGATCCGTTTATACACAGACCGTTTGTGTAATCTCAGTCTGTGTGTAGATTAAACCACAACCATCAGGTATGCATTAGGTTTACTATAGAATAACATATTCATGTATCAAAACTTTGAGATGTCGTTCATTTGTTGCACTTTGTACAAAAACATTTCCAGTTAACATTATAAACATTATAAACATTACCATGACCTGGGAATTATTTTTCTGATGAACAGTTTTCCTCTGTAAAATTGGACCAAATGGATCATTTTATGGTCATTTTACTGGTTCTGCTAAGACATGTCTGATTGTTTTTATTCCAGTCCAATATGGCGTTTCTCTTTACGTATCTTGGACAACAGTAACAAGCCTGCTGTCATCTCCAGTAACCTCTATGGCTGCTGATGGTAATGCTGAGCGTGCTCTGTGAGAGCTGCACTAGGGGGCGCTGTGGTACCAACATACCAGCAGGAGCACAGCTTTGTTTCATGCAGTAGAACTAAAAGCAAACACTGATGTTAAAATAAGCCCTGCCCACTTTTATCACGTTCATGTTATTATTATTAAGGGACTCCGATAGGGCTGTCACAGATAATTATTTCAATGGTTGACGAATCACCGGTTATTGTTCCGATTAGTCGACTAATCGGGTCACTCGTAGACCGGATGTAAAACACACGGCTTCACCGTCGTTAGCTTTAAACTGAAAGTGTTTCAGCTCTACGTTAACCAGGATTAAAGACAACACTTTAATCAATCATGCAGCTTTACTCCTTCATTTGTTAAAACAAGATTAAATCAAATGAGGTTGGCAATCTGAATCAACAGGAAACAACAAAATAAAAGCCTACTATTTTTTTAAAGCTTTAAGCATATATTCAATAAAACGTATATTTCAAAACTTATAAACACACTAAATATTTGCTCTCTGAGCTGCATTTGAGGTACATGCATGTGCTGAATCATGGCTAGTGATCCGTACAGATTAATATTTACATAAATAACAAACTGGAAAGCTCTGACACTATCTGGCAAGAGCAGCTGATTCACCGTTTGACTGACAACAGATAAAGAGTTTAAAATTTCAATTCAACATTTTACTTCTCTTTACAAACTGTAGCATAAAAAAATCACCACAATTGTTGTTGATGACTTACTTATACTTGTGAATGAGGTCTGTGCTGCTCCTTCTGAAGAAACAGATGAATGTTTGTAGAATCTTCATTTCTTCAGAGTTAAAGTCTCTCCGTCTCCGTGGAGATCTCTCCCAGAGACGAGTCTAAACACATTCTGGGTTTAGGGTTTAAAACCAAATCCTCCATTTAGATATTGATGCTAAACAATATTAAAGAGTAACTGGACGGCTGCACTTGTTTTGCTAACACTAGATCTACTATTTTTTTGTCCGCGGTGTCACATACACTCTCTGGGCTCACCAGCGCCCTCTGCTGGTGGCATGTATATCGTGGTGCGGCGGGCGGACTGACTGCCGCACCGGCTAAATGAGTCACAAACTGGAACCAATGAAAAACAAATCAGGTCGATTTAAAATAAAGCGTTTTATGATGATAGACCGAAACAACACAGACATACGTCAGCTGCAGCTGCTGTCAGTGTGTGCGGCGCTGGGGAGGCGGGGCTACAGCTGCCTCATCCAGCGCCGTCTAACGGATTTGGACAGGAAACTGTAAATGTGCTGCTTTTTTACCAAGAAACATTGAAAACGCGAACAAAAATGGTAATCATAGAAAATAACATTAGATTTTCTATTTTTCATTTTAAAAAGTATATTCATCTTATTCATCTTATTATATTCATGCATGTTTTTAGCGACATTTTGCTGGTGAGGCTCAGCCTCCCCTGACTTATCTGTTGTGTTATTTAGGTGTGTGCGCTCGCGGGGGGTGGGGTTGGAGTGGTCCGTGGTACACACGTGGGTTCTGATCCGTACGGACCACGGATTATCTGAGATCCGTTACACTCCTACTGGAGATCAAATCTACAAAAACTGAGAGAAAAGAATGATTCATATGCAATCTCCCCCTGTCCAAATGATATCGTAAATGAAAATATTAAAATGAAACTGTCTTGATTTTTTTGTATTAATTGTAGCATTGAAACTAACTGTGGGGACATGTAAATATTTCAAATAATAATTATTATCTGTAGTACATGTGCAGGTGAGCCGCTGCCATGCCAGCTTTTCAAAGCGACTTTTGATCCTTTTGGCTTGCCATACGGTTCTGTACGGAGCAGGGAGATCTGAACTCAGACTCGGACACGAGCGCCGATGGTTTTGTTCAGCCCTTCAAAATAAAGAAACCGCCACCAAATACTTTATGCAGAAAAATCCCTGATATAAGTAGAACAGCAGTAAGCACTAGGGCTGTGACGAGTGTCCGGGTGCTCGGGTATTCGCCATCTGCTCCCGAAAATTCGAGTACTGATATTCGCGACGTCCAAGATCGCTGATTCATGATCTTTATAGATGTAGTAAATTGTAGTAAAATATGATCATAATATCATCTGGGGACGATGTATTTTTGCTCTGACATGCAGAATAATTTAGTATTTTAAGTTTACAAACTAAAACAAACCCAAAAGAGCCGCGTTACCTACACCAGAAGTAAACATCTTGGTGACGGTGAAGCTTCCGGTTTTCAAAGTAAAAGAGAGCTTTTTTCCGTTCAAAAATTGTGTGGAATATTGAATCTGAAATGTTGTATTACCTTTTAAGTTAATCCTGTGGCCAGCAGAGGGCAGGCGAGGTTCACATAGTGTGTGTTACGTGTAAAAAAGCAGAAGTCCGATGAGCCTGAGCGAGCAGCTGTGTTCAGATGTTCCGAGACGTGGTGGAGTGTAAATAAAAGCTGGTGCACCTTATTCACCATTTGGACTTCTTTTATATGAAGATGCAACAAACTGAGACTGAAGTTCGGCTCACAGACATAACTTCTGAAACAATGAATTAGCTTTAACATCGGAGCTTTAGCTCCAGTGTTTACATTCTTTTGACTACGATAACTCTTCAACATTTGACGCAGTTAACGAAACTCCAGGTTATTCTGAAGAAACAGCCTCGCGCTGCTGGAAGGATGATGTAATCAACGTGAATCAGCTGATTCTGCTGCGAAAAAATACTTTTCATAGGAGCTCTGCTGCAATATGTGATGCTTAGAACGTAAAATATTTGAGAACTCTGAGGATAGAAAACTGGAGAACATTTTCCGATTCTGTTAAATGATCCAAAACAGCAGAGATTTTATCCTTTTATGTTGTTTTACTGAACCAGAAGATTGATTAAAAAGTTTAAAATGACAAAATGTATTTTTATCTGAATCTTTGTGTTTTTTTAATCAGTTTTGTTGATTCTGATCTCCTGTTTTAAATTAAAGTATAAATGATGAAATCATTTCAGTTTTCATCCATCCAGTAAATAGACATACACATAACAGTAAACATATTAAAAAGTCAGAATCGTGGTTCGATTCGTGAATCCAATCGGATCGCCATCTAAGTGATGATCCACAGCCCTAGTAAGCATGCTCTCTGTTTGCGCTAATGCTAGCTTAGCTTCCCTAGACAAAGATCCCTCTGATCAATGACCAGCTCCATGGCCCTGTGGTAGAGTGTCCGTCCTGAGATTGGAAGGTTGTTAATTCAAATCCAGGCTGAGACATAATAAAAAATGGGACCAAGAGCCTCTCTGCTAAATACTGTGCATAAGAGGTTGGATTAAACCATCAAATGGCTGTGTCTGCAGCTCACCACTCCCCCAGGGGAGGGGTCAAATGCAGAGAACAAATTTCCCTCTCATTGCGTGATAACTGATGGGATTTTGATCATCAGTCAGGAGGGGTTTCCTCTTCAGGTGTTCACTGTAGTGCTGCTGTGGACACTTGTCTTTTATGTTTCACTCTTTCATGCTCTGTCGGCGTGTTGCTATGGTACCCAAGCCCTCTCAGAACTGCCTGTGACATCACTACGATTAGCACTACTGAACACGTGTCAAAGAGAATAACAGAGCCAGCATTAGAAAGTACGCTGCAGAGATAAAAAAAGACGTGTCTAGTACTATTAAATCGGTCGTCAACGATTTTTATATTCGACTAATCGCCTCATCATGGCAGCCCTGGATTCAGACAGAAACCTTTGTCTCCATCAGCCAGCAGGGACAATTTGGTCGCATTTGCTACTAGATTTTTCATTTAAGCGCCTAAAAAAAATTCTTGGTCGCACCAGTGCACCCAGCCGTTCTGAGGAGAAAAGACAATGTCAGCGACTCCAAAAGTCTCCTTCCTGCATGTGTGTGCAGGTGTAACAACCTCCAATAAGAATTATTCTTACTTTATTAGAAAGCACATCTGGAGGAGCGCCGGCGACACTTTCAGAGTCGTTCAGTTTGGGTCCGTGCGCCCGATACTGGCGGCAGGTGGAGCGACTGAAAACAGAGCTCAGAGCTTTGGTTCTAGTGTTTAGGCTACATTCTACCGCTAACGCGATGAGCGTTACTCCAGCGGATTCTGAAGCGGAGGAAACGAGCCTCGCGCTGATGATCAGTGCAGCTGGGAAGTGATGTCTAATCCGCTGGAGAAAAGCAGCTTCATTATTTGAGCGCTCTGCGTTAATCCTATCGTGTGTATCGGAGCAAATCAAGAAAAAAAACGTTTTTTTCCGTGTCAGAATCAGCTTCAGAGATTGTGTGAACGGTAAGATTTATGGCAAGCTAAAAGAAGTGATTCACTTCAACATTATTGGTGTTTACGGTTAACTACGGTGGCCCTGAAGGATAGATAACAATAACAAACTCATCAGCGCAAAACATTATAAAGCTCTCAATGACTATTAAAAACAAAAATCAATTAATTAAAAACATCAAGTTTTTCACAAACCAAATTAATTCTGAAAATGAAAAAGTTTAAAAAAACAAAAGTACATTTCAAAAATTCAAATAAATGGCTATGTATTGATCACTAAACGCTTAAAAGTTTAGTTTATTTTTTTGTTGAAGTTTCTGTGAAGCATTTTAAACTCCTGCTGTTTTCAAAGCATTTTAAAGTGCTCTTTTGATCATGATTCAGCTGTTTTTAGCCAAAACTTTAAAAACCTGTCGTTTTCTAGGACATAGTTTCTGCAGAGCAGCTCGAAATCTTTAGAAATTCACCTTTGAGTTGTGGCCAAGACTGTTGGTGTGAAATAACCCACGATGATGTCATGAAATCTTTGTTCACTGGCTCTGCTGCTAGCTTACAGCCGCTCACACGCTAAGCTAACATTACAGTGGAACGAAAACAGCAGCAACATCGTTTCTGTCCAGACGTAGTTTAGATCCAGATTCCAGCTCAGACCAGGAAAACAAAGACATAAATGGATCTATTCGTCTGTGAGTGGATGCATCAGAATGGAGCAGAGCAGGATGACTTAGGCTCCGCCCATTTCACTTGTCAAAACTGCACATTTTTATTAATGTTGATGTGCTATATAAATGTAGTAGTTTATCGTTATGGTAGAACTCTGTTATAAATTAAGGGCTGGTGTTGACAGTGACCATGTAAAAGTTAAATGCAATGAGTTTGAGAACGTCGGTGCACCAGAACCAGACTTAGTCTAGAGCTCTGGCCAGTTGTCCTGGTTCCTTCCATCCTGTTCTGATCAGTGAAGCTTCTCTGTTGTCTTTCCTCAGCCCTTGAGCAACATCTACCATGAGCTGGCTCAGGTCTACACCACCAACAACCCTGCAGAGCTGCGCAGCCTGGTCAGCAAACACAGCGAGAGCTTCACGCGGGACAACAACACCGGCCTGGTCAAGCAGTGTGTCTCCTCCCTCTACAAGAAGAACATCCAGAGGCTAACCAAGGTGGGCGGGCCTGAACCTGAGGGCTGTCCTCAAAGGGGGGAGTCTGGATATGCTGAGGAGATAAAACAATCTGGAAACCAGAATGATCTGGAAACCAGATCTTCTCAGAAGAAGCAGATTCAGAGGCTGCTGTGTCAGAGAGCCTCAGGTCAGTCAGAAGTTCTAAAGGTCTGAAGGAATGAAACTGTAAACTGTGTTTCTGGGTCTCTTGATCTGCTGGTTCTGAGACACTGAACTACAGGAATTCATAAAGCTACCAGAACCTTTCCAGGTTCTGCTTTATCTTCAGACAGGAGCTCCAGCTCTAGCAGGAAACTCCCAGCTGACCTGGGGTCCCCAGAATCAGAAAAACGTTAAAATCAAAAGTTTAACTTTTTATGTCGTGACCTTTGATGTTGAATTGTCTGCTCTTTGGTTCTGTTCTTCTGGCAGACCGCTGCACCACAGCACCTCACTCTCACTCTTTGATCCTCTGCAGACCTTCCTGACGTTGTCTTTGCAAGACATGGCGAGTCGAGTTCAGCTCTCAGGTCCGCAGGAAGCGGAGAAATACGTCTTACACATGGTGAGTCAGTTCATGATTGGGGCTGGAGCTGCTGCCAAGTTCCCGGATCTCCGGAGTTCCCGGATCTCCGGGGTTCCCGGAGCTTCGGGGTTCCCGGATCTTCGGGGTTCCCGGAGCTTCGGGGTTCCCGGAGCTTCAGGGTCTCCTTCTGCTTCTTTCAGATTGAAGACGGGGAGATCTATGCTAGCATTAACCAAAAGGACGGCATGGTCTGTTTCCACGACAACCCCGAGAAATACAACAACCCCGCCATGCTCCACAAAATCGACCAAGAGGTGACGCCTCGACCCTCCGCCGCCGTTTCCTCGCCGTTCCCGCTGAAGCTGACCCTCTTGTCTTTGCAGATGTTGAAGTGTATAGAGCTGGACGAGAAGTTAAAGTCTATGGATCAGGAGATCACTGTAAACCCTCAGTTTGTGCAGAAGGTGAGGACGCCGTCTCCTCCCGCGTGGTGGTTGTCCCGCCCACAGTCTCAGCATGAATCTGTCTCTGCAGAGTATGGGGACGCAGGAGGACGAGGTCGGTAGCAAAACGTCCAGTTACTCCTGAGAGGCCTGGGATGGAGGGAACGCCGCAGCCGCCCAGCACCTTCTTCCCGGGACGAGCTGGGAGTTTTAAGAGGAAAACAAACACTCTGTTGCATAAGGACTCTGGTTAGGGAAAATCTAAATGTGTGGATGATCAATTTGGTTCTTCTGACGTCAGCGTGTCTTCAGGATGAGCAGCATCCTTAGAAAGGAAACATCCCTCTGTCATTGTTTTATTTATCAGTGTTCCGGAGCGCCACACAAACCACCACAATAAAAGCTGGACTGTTTGTTCCAACCGTGTGTGAATGATCTCACTGTCCTCCGGACTCGCACCTGAAGACACCTGGAGGCGCCACGCCTGCTGCGGACAGGCTCCACAAGCACGCTGTTCCCGCTCTGATCGCTAGAGGGCGCTGTACAGGGAAGGGTTCGATTCCAGCGGAGGAAGCCGCTCTGCCCTCCGGAGCGTGAACGTTGCTGATCTGTTAATAAATTGTTTCAGAACAAACTTCTCTCTGAGCTTCTTCCTGTCGACACGCTTTTCCTCCAGCCAATCAGAGCCTTCGTCGGGTTGTGTTGTGATTAGGGGTACATTTCAAGTCAAACAAAACCTCAAAATATCAATATTCTTTTTTGACTAGTAAACTATATGGTTCTATATTATACGTAATGTTCAAAAAGCTTAAGCTCAAACTAATTTTAAAATATTTTAGTAAAAAATTATGTTTGATTAATTATATTGTCAACTGTGTTACGGACAAATTCTGTGTAATGCAAAACACATACGAACGCACTACACATTTGATAAGTGTTTTAGTCCATTAACAAAATATTTTTCATTTATCCAATTTACCTGGAAATATGACGTCTGACCTTTTTTATTTGGATTTTATGGGAGACTGATGGAGGGTGATGCTTTTTTCCATCATAAAACCACATTTCATTAAATTTGAGTTTATTTTTTTTTTAGAATAAGACTTCACTCTCCAGAGATCTTTACAATCTTTTTAACCACATTTTATTCAACTTTTAAGAAATTTATGGCACAAAAAACACTTGAATGTGTGAACGTGTGAATGTGTGACCGAGTGAACGTGTTAATGTGTGAACATGTGAATGTGTGACCGTGTGAATGTGTTAATGTGTGAACGTGTGAATGTGTGTGAATGTGTGACCGAGTGAATGTGTGACCGTGTGAACGTGTGACCGAGTGAACGTGTTAATGTGTGAACATGTGAATTTGTGAATGTGTGAACGTGTGACCGAGCGAATGTGTGACCGTGTGAATCTGTGACCGTGTGAATGTGTGAATGTGTGTAAATGTGTGACCGTGTGAACGTGTGAATGTGTGACCGAGTGAATGTGTTAATGTGTGAACGTGTGAATGTGTGTGAATGTGTGACCGAGTGAATGTGTAAATGTGTGAATGTGTGAACGTGTGAATGTGTGACCGTGTGAACGAGTGAATGTGTTAATGTGTGAAGGGGTGAATGTGTGAATGAGTGAATGTGTGAATGTGTGAATGTGTGACCGAGTGAATGTGTTAATGTTTGAATGTGTGAACGTGTGAATGTGTGTGAATGTGTGACCGAGTGAATGTGTGACCGTGTGAACGTGTGACCGAGTGAATGTGTTAATGTGTGAACATGTGAATGTGTGACCAAGTGAATGTGTGAATGTGTGAAAGTGTGAATGTGTGACCGAGTGAATGTGTGAATGTGTGAAAGTGTGAAGGTGTGACCGAGTGAATGTGTGAAGGGGTGAACGTGTGAATGTGTTAATGTGTGACCGTGTGAACGTGTGAATGTGTCTGACTGTGAAGCACTTTGGGCCTTTGAAGGAGGCTACAAAGTGCTTTACGAGTATCCACTATTTACCATTTAAAACAGAATTTATTCAGCCTGTCAATCGTTTTAAACATAAATGGTCACAAAAAACTTCCAAAAATGTCGACTGTGTTTCAGCAGATGAGGAACACAGTCGAGATTTGAGTCACTTTTGGGCTCTGCTAACTGCAGACTTTAGAGCTGTGGCCACAAACTCTTACTGGACTCATATTTTGATATATTTAAAACATATTTTTGTGACATTAACATCTAAAACAAGTTAACATGAACACGCTGATAACAGCTGACAATCATTTATTTTACTCTACATCTGTACAATAAAATTGTTAAAATACTGAAGATGGAAAGTAAAGCTAACCAGTGACTTTGGATTTCCCTCCAAAAAGAATGACATGTGTTTAAACACTTTTGTTATATTTCAGAAGTTACATCAAATGATTTTTTTTAAAGTTATATGTAAACAATTACTTTAATACTGATATGAAGAGTAAAACCTCACACTCATGAAATCCGACAGCATCGAACCTCCAGGTTCCAGTAAGATATCAGTCATTTTTGCTAAAACAAAAATAGCGTTTGTTTACTTTTTGTATTAAATAAAAACGTGTAAATTCGCCTCACTGCGAGAATCGCCAATGACTCTGGTTAAAATTTATTAGAAATGGATCAGTACATCCCACGGACATGACGCACCGTTGACTGTAAACATTGTAAACATATACAGTCAATGCTTGTACCCCTATAGAACCTCTCTTCAGCCAATCAGAGCGCTCGTCGGTTTGGGTTTCAGTCAATCAGCGTCATCGTTGAAGCGGAAGTACTTGAACCGAACTACGTCCACCAATCAGGAAGCGGCGTTCGCCCCGCTGAGGCGTGACGTCATCGAATGAAACAGCTGTGGCACCTGTCAATCACAGCTTTCTCTGTGTTAACTGGCTGGCCGCCTTGAAGGGGGCGTGGCTCCAGCCGCCGTTTCATCTGCTGTTGAAATTCCGACGCTTCCGACCCAACTTGTGTCCGCGCGCTAACGTCTCCGGTAACGGTCCGTGTTTCCCGCCTCCATGTTCGCTCCTGCGCGTGTCCGCGCCGACAGCCGCAGCGCGCACATCGCGGACCCGCAGAGCTAGCCCGCGAGCCTGCTTGGACCGGGCTGCGGCGGTTCGGAGCGGGCGGCCTGTTCCGCGCGGCGCCGGGCGGATGCGGAGCCATGAGCCCCGCAGGATGCCCGCACGTCGGCGGCTGGAAGGCGGACGGCTGGCGGCAGAACCTGCGGCTCATCTACCGGTGCTTCGTGTGGAGCGGTTCGGCTGAGACCAGAACCAGAAAGGTAACCGGGACATGTCAGCCGCGGCTCACCTGGACCCGGTGCGCGCTGCGGGGATGGTGGGCGTGCACGCGCCCGTCAGCAGACCACCAGTTTGGTCCGGAGCACGTGCACCCCAGCACGCGCCCCTGCCGTGTTTACAGACGTGTCAGCTGATGGACGGGGAGGCCGGACTCACCTGAGTTCACCTGGACGGTCCTTCTCACTTCAACAGTAAATAAATAACGATCAAAGGAGAAGATTAAACATCTGATCCTGAACCAGAGAGGGTCCAGAACCGGTTCTGATGACCTTTGACCCCTCGCTTCACCAGGAGTGAGGAGAGAATCTCTCTCTCTCTGTAGACGTTCTGGTCCGGTTCTGGTCCCTCAGAGCAGCGCGGTGGTCCTCTGGGGTCGCTACGAGGACGGTTTGGACCGCTCTGGATGATGAAGAGCAGATGTTCCTTCTGTCTTTCAGGCCAAGTCCTGCGTGTGTCACGCGTGCGGCGCCCACCTCAGCCGGCTGCACTCCTGCCTCAGCTGCGTCTTCTTCGCCTGCTTCGCCAAGAAACACATCCACGAACACGCCCGGAGCAAGAGGCATCACCTGGGTAAGCCACGCCCACCTGTTGGGGTTTGGGGTGAAGTCGGTCTGAGCGGACAGGTGGATTGTTAGAGGGAGGAGCTTAAAGCAGGTGATAACAGTAGGTGTGTTTGAGATCATGCAGACGGACCCGGCGCTGCGCAGATCGCCTGGATCGCGGTGCATGTTGGTTAGTTTCTTGCACTGACGTCAAATGTGCGCCGTCACGAAGTATCGCGAGAAAGGGGCGGGTTCAAGGCGCCTTCCTAAGCGAGCGCAGCCAGAAAATAGGTACGGTACCACGCTGGCTGCAGGCCGCCTTGATGACTACAAAACAATGCATTGTGGGAAACGGTGTCCACACAGTTCTTGTAATTCGACATGAAATAACTGGCGCTAAATGAAGGACATCTGTGTATTTTTTTACTTTTTCTGGAAGGTAGTGAATCACTGATACAAAAATAATCTGTGGTCATATTTGTTATTGTTGTCTCTAAAACTTAACTCTAATTTTATTTATGTATTTGGGACAGTGCACATGCAATGACTCCCGCAGCTATTTTATTAACAGTTTTACTCTAAAACATGTTAAAAAATAATATAAAAGACACAACAGCACAAATCATACTAGGAGGAGTGGCTTATTAACTTACAGATGAATGTTAAGGACAACCCCCAACTCCTTGTTCTCGTACTGCTTGTTGCCTTTGAGCCGTTATGCTGTGTGAGGCTCCGAGCTGAAGGAGGTTCCTGATGCAGGCGGCTGCAGACGGCTGCAGACCACCTCTGACCTGTGGAGTTGGTTTTCTGACGGAATTGGGAGGAGCTTCTGCAGCGTGTTTGAGCTCGCGTCCAATCAGCTGCCACTGACCCCCCCCATGTCTCTGTCTGCACCGATTCTCTTCTTCTCGTTCTTCTACGTTCCTCCACCTGCAGAGGATGCAGGACCAGCTGCAGGTTGCTATGGTAACGGGAAAAGACATCTGTCCCGACATGTCTGATGCTGCTCAGTCTGCAGCCAGCAGATGGCGCCATGGCAGCGCAGGTCAACCCAACTGCAAGCGTTCATGCAGATGACCTCTGACCTCTGTGTGTCTTCAGCTGTGGACCTGCTGTACGGGGGCATCTACTGCTTCCTGTGCCAAGACTACGTCTACGACAAGGAGATGGAGCAAATCGCCAAAGAGGAGCAGAAGAAAGCCTGGAAGATGCAAGGTACCACACAACATCCCATAATTTCCACCATCCCAGACTGATTGAATCAAGATCAGTCGATGTGGAGATAACTCCACATCCTGAAGCCTTTTTAACAAACAGGAACTCCAAGCTCTTATTTTGAAACGAAGAACAAACTTTGATTTTCCAGAATAAAATGCATCTGGATATGGTTCTGATGCCGGTCCATTTAAAACTAAAGATGTTCTGGTTCTGGACTGAAGTTCTGCTGATCCTCTGTGTGGTTCTGGAGCTCAGAACCTCACGGGTCTCTGTCTGTCCAGGCGTCGGGGAGAAGTTCTCCTCCTGGGAGCCCAGCAAGAGGGAGGTGGAGCTGCTACGGCACAACCCCAAGAGGAGGAGGATCACCACCAACTGCACCATCGGTTCGTCCTGTTTCAGAGCTGCTGGTCCGTCTGCAGGATCCTGACCCGGTTCTGTTCCGGGCAGAGTTGAGCTCCCTCCATTAGTTCCTGCGGTTTCAGACTCTCAGGATTCTCTCTGGAACAGCTGAGAACCTCAGGAGACTCCCGAACGGAGAGGAGAAGCTGTCCCTGAGACAGAGGTTGAAAAGTATTCAGTCAGATTTAATCTTGAGACACAATTACAGACCTCGTCTGTTTAAGCAGTGGAACTTGCACCGATGGTGACTGAATACTTTTTTACCCCAATTATCTAACTGAAGCACAGCAGAGGGAGCATCATGGTTTGGGTTGCTTAGCTTCTTTAGGCAGAACAGAACCAGAACCAGATGCTGCTAACGGCTCGCTTTTAGTGGATCGTCTGTGGGCGGGGCTTCAGCCACCCCCTCGTCTTGTCCCTGTCGTCTGTGGGCAGGGCTTCAGCCGCCCCCTCGTCTTGTCCCTGTCATCTGTGGGCGGGGCTTCAGCCGCCCCCTCGTCTTGTCCCTGTCGTCTGTGGGCGGGGCTTCAGCCACCCCCTCGTCTTGTCCCTGTCATCTGTGGGCGGGGCTTCAGCCACCCCCCCGTCTTGTCCCTGTCATCTGTGGGCGGGGCTTCAGCCGCCCCCTCGTCTTGTCCCTGTCGTCTGTGGGCGGGGCTTCAGCCGCCCCCTCGTCTTGTCCCTGTCGTCTGTGGGCGGGGCTTCAGCCCCCTCTGTCTCTGTGCGCAGGCCTGCGGGGGCTGATCAACCTGGGGAACACGTGTTTCATGAACTGCATCGTCCAGGCGCTGACGCACACGCCGCTGCTGCGCGACTTTTTCCTGTCCGACCGCCACAAGTGCGAGATGGCGAGCAGCTCCTGCCTGGTGTGTGAGATGTCGCAGCTCTTCCAGGAGGTGGTGCCTTTTCTACAATCCCCCCTCTCTCTAGAGCCCCGCCGCCTCCCTCTAACCACTCCCCCTCCTCCCTAGTTCTACTCGGGCCGCCGCTCGCCTCATGTCCCGTTCCGCCTGCTCCACCTGGTGTGGACCCACGCCCGCCACCTGGCCGGCTACGAGCAGCAGGACGCCCACGAGTTCCTGATCGCCGCGCTGGACGTCCTGCACCGCCACTGCAGAGGTACGGCAGAGGCGGTGCAGGAGGGGAGGGGCTGCGTCTGATCCTCTTTGTGTGCAGATGATGACGGGAAGAGAACCAGCAACCCCAACCACTGCACCTGCATCATCGACCAGATCTTCACTGGGGGGCTGCAGTCTGACGTCACCTGCCAAGTCTGCCAGTAAGTCCTGCTCTCTGGCTCCCCCGAGTGGTGGCCGGAGGTCACAGCGGGGAGGTCTGAACGCGTGATCCTAAACTCTCTGGAACACCTCCTCCTCTTCCTCCCAGCGGCGTCTCAACAACCATCGACCCGTTCTGGGACATCAGTCTGGACCTGCCCGGTTCCTCCACGCCGTTCTGGCCCCTGAGCCCCGGGGGGGAGGTGTCTGTGCTGAACGGCGAGGGTCACGGTGGCGGCGCCACCACGCTCACAGACTGCCTGCGCAGGTAAGCGTCTGGTGGGGTCAGGACGGCGGAAGGTGGTCGGTGATGCCCCTCCATGTGCAGGTTCACCCGGCCGGAGCACCTGGGCAGCAGCGCCAAGATCAAGTGCAGCGGTTGCCATAGTTACCAGGAATCCACCAAGCAGCTGACCATGAAGAAGCTGCCCGTAGTGGCGTGCTTTCACCTCAAAGTAAGAGCTCTCCCTTTGAGCGCCGTCAACCGACGCCGCCACAGCCTAAAGCCGTCTGTCTGTCTGCAGCGGTTCGAGCACTCTGCCAAACTGCGGCGGAAGATCAGCACATACGTGTCCTTCCCTCTGGAGCTGGACATGACGCCCTTCATGGCCTCCAGGTGAGGGCAGCTTGAGAGTGCAGACGCAGCTTGAGAGTGCAGACGCAGCTTGAGAGAGTGCAGACGCAGCTTGAGAGAGTGCAGACGCAGCTTGAGAGAGTGCAGACGCAGCTTCAGAGAGTGCAGACGCAGCTTCAGAGAGTGCAGACGCAGCTTGAGAGAGTGCAGACGCAGCTTGAGAGTGCAGACGCAGCTTCAGAGTGCAGGCGGGGGAAGTCGTGTTCAACGGCGTCTGTCGTTTCAGCAAAGAGAAGCGGATGAACGGCCAGCACCAGCAGAGCGCCGACGCCTTCTGCAGCGACAACAGGTGACCCGGACCGGTTCATCATCCAGAACCGGACCAGACATTCACATTAAACACCTGCAGTTTATTCCAGGAAAACTGAAACAGACGATTCTGTTTAAAGAAACTTCAGGATCTCCATGAACTTCACGTTTCATTCAAAGTTTCTCTTTTCAAATCAAATCAAACTTTATTTGTGTAGCACTTTTCCAAAAAAAACAATTTTACTCAATATTAACTTAATATTAATTCAAGGACATTTGATAAATATTTATTTCTTCAGACTGTTTCATTTTATTACAAACTATTAACAGTTTATTGACGTATTTTATTCCAAAGACGACGTTCATTCATGACTCTTCCAGGTACAGTCTGTTTGCTGTGGTCAACCACCAGGGGACGCTAGAGAGCGGACACTACACCACCTTCATCCGCCAGCACAAGGACCAGTGGTTCAAGTGTGACGACGCCGTCATTACCAAGGCCAGCCTGAAGGAGGTGCTGGACAGCGAAGGGTGAGCCTCCAAAGCAGGAGGGCCGTCTGTGGGGGGGGGTCTGCAGAGGGGAAGGCCGTCTGCGTCTGCAGGGGGAGGCCCAGCTGCACGCTCTGACTCTGTGCTCTCCTCCTGCAGGTACCTCCTTTTCTACCACAAGCAGCTCCTGGAGTACGAGTAGGAGGAGACTTGCAGGAGACTTGCAGGAGACTTGCAGGAGACTTGCAGGAGACTTGCAGGAGACTCGGAGGAGACTCGGAGGAGACTCGGAGGAGACTCGGAGGAGACCCGGAGGAGACTCGGAGGAGACTCGGAGGAGACTCGGAGGAGACCCGGAGGAGACTCGGAGGAGACTCGGAGGAGACTCGGACCTCCAGCAGCTTCCAAGAGGACTCGGTTGAACTGTTTCCCCCAAACTCTGGACTCCAGCAAAGATTTCAGCAAATTTATTTTTATACAGCCGACTGAAAAGTTTGTTTACAGCCCCGCCCCCTGCTCAGAGCCCCGCCCCTCGTGTGGATCATTGATGGTCATTCTGTGAAACTGCTGCTACGCCTCTCTGTTCCTCACAGACATCCCGGTCCGTCCGTCTGCGCAGACACGTGTGCATTCCTGTACTGAATCAGTACTCCAGCACCAGCCGGCCGTGGCTCCTCCCTCTGAGGCGGAGCACGCGGCGTCTCTCTGCATGACTGTCAATAAAGAAGTTCTGTCTGAACGTCTAGAGACCATCATTGACCCCATGACCTCCATGTTTGACCTCCAGGTTTGACCTCCAGGTTTAGTCCAACATTTCCGAGCGTCTGTACAGGAGCAGCTGAGACCTCTCGGGTAGAAGACGATCTTTCTGCACCATAGAGGGCGCCGTAACACAAGGTAAGAGAAGCAGAACAGTCAGTTAGTTCAACTTTATTAACAATTATCTTTATCTTATAATTATCTTTGGTGTTTGAATGAGTCAGCTGTCATTCCATCACCTGACCGGCCGGTTCCGCTCGTCGCTGTCGGTCCGTCTCATTACAGCCGGTTGTTCAGCGATGACGCCGGCGGCTTCAGCCAAACTCAAGAGTTTCAGCAGATCCTAAGTCCAAGTCAGCAAAATGGGGGCGGAGCTCTCCCGCCGCTGCCTCCCAGTGAAAGTGTCACTGATCGCTCTCACATCAAGACGGGTTCTGTCTGGTTTCATCCACAGCGTTCTGAACTGAAAACAGAACCGGACCGGACCGCCTGAAGGCCTCCAGCAGGAGGCGCTGTGCTCCTAAACACTTTATACAGCATCTCAGGTGAGGTTGCACACCTGACAGACCAATAACTCTTCTAGATACGTAGTTGTAGAAGCTAATCTTTCTTTAACTGTTCTGGTATCTCCTGTCCGTCCTGGGATAGGATCTCTCCTTCATGTGGGAATCCCTAAGGTTTCTTCTTCTTTCCTGACTCAGGTTTTTTAGGAGTTTTTCCTTACCGGGAGGGAGGGTCTAAGGGCAGGGATAACCAGTTTATGTAGTCCTAGTTTTAACTATAGTTCATATTTTGAAGCCCAATGAGGCAAATCTCTTTGTGATTCTGGCCTACAGAAATAAAATTGAATTGAATTGAACAAGACCTGATCAGAGTTTAGGCCACGCCCCCTCAGGTGGACTTACCTCCATCACAGATGTTGTTGCCATTTGAATCCTGTGGGTGTGGCTTAAGAAAACTGGTTACTAAATACAGCTACAAATTATTCATTGACCTACAACAAAACCTCCATCAGCTGGGATGATCAGACGGTTGTCATGGAGACGACCCCTCCCCCATCACTCAGATATTTTAATAGAAAACTGAATCCAGACTGAACCTGGTTCAGACTGTTGGTGTACTGTTTCATTGAAAAGGATTTTAATCTGTTACATATCAGAGATCAGGATCAGAGGATCCGCCCGGATCTGAAGTCTTCTGGTCTCCTTCAGCTCAGGTGAGTTTGTCATTAGAAAGCAGGTCACATGACCCAGGAAGCAGAACCCTCCAGACCTAAAGGTGAGGTCTTCATGAAGCTGGACGGCCGTTCTGAGCTGCTGTTTGACAAACGATTACATTGATTTCGATTGATCAGGAGATCAGTCCAAAGATCCTCCAGGTGTTTCTGCAGGATCTGCAGGTGGAGATGAAGCTCCTCCCCCAAAACTCTTCATTTTAGAGAAAGTCTATGTCTCTGCCCCACACCGAATCCCTGTAACTCCTTCCTGGACACAAGTGTCCCAGTGTGTTCAGAACCGTTCAGAACCAGAACCACGGAGGTTCTCCTGCACAGACGGCGCTGACTCAGCAGGTTTGACCACAGCTGCATTTTAATAACAAAGACGTTTGAGAGCCGTTACAATCATGACTCAGCACAAACAGTGAGGGGGAGGGGCAAGGCCTTCGCTGGGCTTTGAAAAACGGGCTGTGGAGGTTCTGTTCACACGACCCACAAGGCACGTCTGGAGGTTCAAACCCTCCGTCGGCGAGCGCTGGGGGCGCCGCTCAGCCCTTCACACCAGGAGGTCCGATCCTCCCGGACAGGAGAGCTGCTGTCTGGAGCTGGAAAACTGATGATTAAGTCATGTCTGACTGGCAGGTGGAGGTGTGTCTGCAACCCCCCCATAGGGGGGGGCTGCTCGACTCAGCTGGAAGCAGAAGCTGCTGCAGCGCTGAAGACGTCATGACGGATCCCACACCATGTTCTCGGACCGTTCCTGCCCCCCCCTCAGTGCCGCACAGCCAGGGATCAACCTGCCTCCCGCCTGGGGGGTCACGGGACGCCCACGGACTCAAACTGGATCTGTGCCGTGGAATTAGAGGCAGAGTTTGAAGCTCATGGGAGCCAAAATCCACTGAGACAAACCGGATTTTAGGGAAAAGATGGAAATCAAACAAAGTCTTTCAAAGATTTCAGCCTCGGTCATGAACTGGATCTGGATTAGAAATAAATATCTGGTAGAGACAAAACTACAGATTTTCAAAGTTCAACAGCTGCGATAGGATTACTCATGAATAAAGTCTGGAGCTGCGACCTCGGAAACATGAAGCGACCAGTGAAAAACGTCCTCCCAGGTTAGAAACGTTCACGTGTCGCTTTAACTCTGTTCTCATTTAGTTCCAGTTTCCGGGCTCCTCTAAACACGCGTGTTACCACGGTGCTATCCTAGCATGTTTACATCAGAGTGATCTGGACCCCACCAGATAACACCAGGGTTAAAAGGTTAACCAGTGGGACTTTGACCAATCAGGGACTCTGTTTTGGTAGATGGCTGCCGTCCCTTCACATGTACGGAATAAGCAGCCGTAGAACGTCCATCATGAAGGAGAAATGAACATCTGCAGTTTGTGTCCGCATGGAATTCTAGGAATCTTTCATTTATCGGAATAGAGAGAGAGAAAAAGATTTACACTCTTTGACTCTTCCACCTGCAGATTCATGCGCTGGTATCAGGTAGCTACAGTGTGAACACCGTCTGCTAAAGCATTCAAGAACCTTCAGCCAGCACGTCCTTGAACGCACCACAGGATTGTCACTCCCGTTCCCTCATGAGGAAACTCTGCTGTTCAGATCCTTCTGAAGAACATGAACAGACCTCGAGAACCGTCTGTAGATCACAGAATCCAGGCCTTGAGGACCGTCTCTGTGGACCACAGAATCCAGGCCTCGAGGACCGTCTCTGTGGACCACAGAATCCAGGCCTTGAGGACCGTCTCTGTGGACCACAGAATCCAGGCCTCGAGGACCGTCTCTGTAGTCACAGAATCCAGGCCTCGAGGACCGTCTGTAGATCACAGAATCCAGGCCTCGAGGACCGTCTCTGTGGACTACAGAATCCAGACCTCGAGGACCGTCTCTGTAGATCACAGAATCCAGGCCTTGAGGACCGTCTGTAGATCACAGAATCCAGGCCTTGAGGACCGTCTCTGTGGACCACAGAATCCAGACCTCGAGGACCGTCTCTGTAGTCACAGAATCCAGGCCTCGAGGACCGTCTGTAGATCACAGAATCCAGGCCTCGAGGACCGTCTCTGTGGACTACAGAATCCAGACCTCGAGGACCGTCTCTGTAGATCACAGAATCCAGGCCTTGAGGACCGTCTGTAGATCACAGAATCCAGGCCTTGAGGACCGTCTCTGTGGACCACAGAATCCAGACCTCGAGGACCGTCTCTGTAGTCACAGAATCCAGGCCTCGAGGACCGTCTCTGTAGATCACAGAATCCAGGCCTTGAGGACCGTCTCTGTGGACTACAGAATCCAGACCTCGAGAACCGTCTGTAGATCACAGAATCCAGGCCTCAAGGACCGTCTCTGTGGACTACAGAATCCAGACCTCGAGGACCGTCTCTGTAGATCACAGAATCCAGGCCTCGAGGACCGTCTGTAGATCACAGAATCCAGGCCTTGAGGACCGTCTCTGTGGACTACAGAATCCAGACCTCGAGGACCGTCTCTGTAGATCACAGAATCCAGGCCTCGAGGACCGTCTAAGTTGTAGTTTCTGTCTCTGCAGACAAAGCAATATTCTTGGAAGTGAACCCTTCCAGAACCGAGGACTTCCTCTGGATCTGGATCAGCACATCATGGATTCCTGATTGAATCTGTTCAGTATCAGATTTAAAAGTCTGTGAGTTTTGAAGAAACGTGATCACTGGAGGGATCTGGCGGACGGGCAGAACCATCTGTCCTCTCTGAGCCTCGTCTGAATCCACAAACATTTCTGCATCAATCCAGATCCGTCCAGCTCTGCAACCTCCAACCGAGTCCGTCTGTCTGATGGCCCCCTGACCGGTCCCCAGAGATGGGTTCACCAACCAATGTCACACCTGCTTCTACGTATTCAACCATGAGGGGAGTTTAGATAAACCCCCAAACCTGTGATCAGAACCAGCAGCAGACCGACCCTCAGAGGACCTCAGCTTCTAGATGTTCTTCAGGTTCCTGTCAGCTGATCTTCTGGCACCACCTTCACACCACTGATGTCACCCAGAAGAACTTTCTGGACCGTTCCAGCTCAGAGACAGACGTTCGTTCAGCCTCCAGACCCACAGAGAACGAGCTGCGACCTGCAAGCAGAGCGTCTCCACAGCCAGAGGGGCTCAGGATCGTGGTGGTGGGGGGCAAACGTCTTCATTCAGTCTCTGAGTCTCACAGTTTTGATTTAGTTTCAGAGAGTCCTGGAAGCCGTTACTTACGAGGATCTGAACATGGATCAAAAGGAAAGTCTGGTTCTCCGTCTTTGACGGATGATGGAAGAAGTCCAGTCGGCTCCACGCTCAGAGTCTCAGATTTACGTTCTGAAATCTGAGAGTTCTTCAGGTCGGCACTAACAGTCCTGGGGGGGCGGATGGACCAGAAGGTGGTTTCACTCTCAGGTAGGGCTAGATCAGTGTCCAGCGTTCATGTCTGACGTATGAGTGACTGCAGAAAGGCTCTTCCTTCCTTCAGCTAGATGGTGGAAAGCAGCAGGAGGTTCTTCTGGACCTGAACTCCTCAGCAGATCCAAACTCCTGGAGAAACCTTCATCTCAGTCATCCATCATCCGAACACCGACGTGACCTGGAAAGTCCTTTCATTTCGTTTGGCCTTTGCTCTAGTGAGTCCTGCGGCCCCCCATGTGTGAGCGGGGGCGTCACATGTCTGCACGACTCCGCCCCTCCCTCAGATGCTGGTCTGCAGCTCGCCATTCAGCAGGGCGGCGTTGTGGGTCTCCAGGTTGGCGTTGATGAGCGCAGCTTCGTTAACCATCCGGCTCCGGTCCGCCCTGCTGTCGCTGCGCTCCATCTCGTCCAGACCCGCCCCCTTTTTCAGGCACAGGACGTTCTGGAAGCTCTTCCTGAAGTTGTCTGACAGGAAGGCGTAGAGGACGGGGTTGGCGCAGCTGTTGGTGTAGCCCAGCACGATCACCAAGAAGAAGGTGCTCTTCATGGCGGCGGAGGACGGGATGGTGCCGGTGACGGAGGTGACGTTGAAGATGTAGAAGGGCAGCCAGCACAGGACGAAGACCGCCACCACGATGGACACCATCCGGGTCACCTTACGCTCGGAGCGTTTGCGCTTGCTGGAGCACACGCGCATTCCCGAGGACTTCACCTGTTAAGAGACGGAAAGGAGACGAGCGGAAAATCCGATGATTGGGAATCATTTCTGACGAGATGAAGCTTAAAAACAGAAAAAAATTACATCCAAACAAACGGCACTTTCAGCCAACACATGCAACCAACACATCCAACCAACTGATATATCCAACCAATACATTCAACCAACACATCCAACTAACCAACACATCCAACCAACGGACACATCCAACCAACCAACACATCCAACCAAAACATCCAACAAACCAACACATCCAACCAACCAACACATCCAATCAAAACATCCAACAAACCAACACATCCAACCAGCATATCCAACCAACCAATACATTCAACCAACACATCCAACTAACCAACACATCCAACCAACGGATACATCCAACCAACCAACACATCCAACCAACCAACACATCCAACCAACCAACGCGACCAACCAACCAACACATTCGACCAAACAACACATCCAACCAACCAACATCCAACCAGCATATCCAACCAACACCTCCAACCAACCAACACATCCAACCAACACATCCACCCAACTGATATATCCAACCAATACATCCAACCAACACATCCAACTAACCAACACATCCAACCAACGGATACATCCAACCAACACATCCAACCAACGGATACATCCAACCAACACATCCACCCAACTGATACATCCAACCAAAACATCCACCCAACTGATACATCCAACCAGCATATCCAACCAACCAACCAACATCCAACCAGCATATCCAACCAACCAACACATCCAACCAACACATCCAACTAACCAACACATTCAACCAACACATCAAACTAACCAACACATCCAACCAATACATCCAACCAACACATCAAACTAACCAACACATCCAACCAATACATCCAACCAACACATCCAACTAACCAACACATCCAACCAACACATCAAACTAACCAACACATCCAACCAACACATCAAACTGACCAGCACATCCAACCATCACATCCACCCAACCAACACATCCACCCAACCGATACATCCAACCAACTGATACATCCAACCATCACATCCACCCAACTAACACATCCAAGCTGAGGTGCAGAGGAGGAGCTTCTCCGGTCGTGGATCTCACCTTCACGATGATGAGCAGGTAGCAAATACAGATGACCACCAGCGGGAAGAAGAACCCGATGAAGAAGGTGTAGAAGATGAAGGCATTGTAGTAGACCTCCTGAGGCTCCGGCCACACAATGCCGCACACCTTATTGAGGCCGCTGAAGATCATGGTCGGCAGGATGACCATGAGTGAGACCACCCACACGGTCAGGTTGATGAGCTTGGCCATGCGGGGCTTCCTCCATTTGGTGGACCTGATGGGGTGGACCACAGCCAGGTACCGGTCGATGCTCATCACCATGAGAGAGAAGATGCTGGTGAACTGGTTGAGAGAGTCTAGGAAGAGATCAAAGAACAGTGAATGCACCGCATCACTTCCTGTTTCACAATCACTTTCTCTATCTCCTACAAAATCAGCTCTACACAAACTTTCTGATTCTTATTCCCTCTAGTCTGAGAGGAGCTGCAGTTTGAATCCACAGCAGTTACGATCCTGATCGTCTAAACGGATCTGATCTGATCAAACACATGGACAGTAAAGAGGAATTCCTCAGGGTTTGGGTGGAAATGCTGGTTTGGAGTGCTGTGGATTCAGAGCAGTAACTTGAAACATTCATCATATCAACATTGTCACCTGAAACTGAAAAAATCTGCTTTGACTGATCTTCAGGACTCTTTGGTGTCTGGATTCTGGTGGTTCCCGGTTTGGACGGATCAGTTTGATAGATGTTACGCCCAGCTCATTTCTAACTTGCCTCCAGCTCTGCATCAGTTACATCTGGTTCTGGATGGATGTCACCAGTTTGAATGAAGTCTGCTAGTAAAGTGTCTGATCCGGTTTTTCCACACAGTCTGACGGAACGGAGTCGAAGCTTTTCTCTCACTGGACTCCATTTGGAACCAGTTCTTGTCTAACCAGTGTCTGAATTCACTCTAAATCTGTAAACACATTTTCAAATAAATCATTCAAACACAATGCATTGTGGTCCATTTTAGCCAACCTAGCGATTAGCTAAATCTAGTTTAGCTAATCTAGTGGGCTCTGAGTTCCGTTTCTCCTCCTATCTCCTCAGTTCCTCTTCGTTAGCATCGGTAAGATCTTCTTCACTCTCTCTGCTCGCTCAGATGCTCGGTTACTCCTCCAAATCTCTCCATCCATCGGCCAGAGCGGTTCTATTATCAGACCCACACAGCTGGAAGAACAGGTGAGGACAGGAGGCGGAGCAACTCCAGACCTAAGCCTTAGAGTGACCTACCATCGACCTTCACAGCTCTATGGATGGAGCTTCAGAACCTCCAAACCTGGTTCTGCTGCAGATTCCCGCCAGTTTTTACTTGTATTTATTACAAATCAAATGTCTTGTTCGAGTTCCTACTGTGAATGTGAATTGATGCTAATAAACTGAAGATGTGATGCTGCTTCAGATTTTCCTTCATAGACATTTCCTGAAGTTCTGTGGTGAATAAAACACGCCATCATGTGGAAACACCAACTATTTTCCCCCAAGTCAACCCGTTTAGTTTCTGATTGAACTGGACTGTAAACTAATGATGTTTTCACGAACATCCATGAATCCTCTGGCGTTCCGCGGCTGCACCCACCCACAGTCATGATGATCTTGCACAGAACTTCTCCGAAGGGCCAGCGGTCCGTCCCCAGCTGCAGGGCAATGAACGGCAAAGTCATCATGCACAGAACGTCGGCCACCGCCAGGTTGAGGATGTAGATGTTGGTGACCGTCTTCATTTTGGCATAGCGGAGGATGGCGTAGATCACCAGAGTGTTGCCGCACAGTCCCACCGCGCACACCAGGAAGGAGATGACGGTGAGGACCATCACACTGGTCCTGTCCTGCTGATGGCCGCTGCTGCTGGACACGTTGAAGTCCAGATCCGACTGATTGGCTGCGAGGTCGGCGTCGTAAAAGAGGGAGTCTGGGATGGAGAAGTTGGGGGAGGGGGGGAGGACGGACCACTGATCGAAGTCCATAACTCTGAGGTTCAGCGATCCAAAGGATCTGCAGGTCTGAGCGGGGCTGAAGCTTGATCGGATCTGTCTGATCCAGGAGAGATCAGAGTGTAGAACTCAAGAGGGCGGAGCCTCTGGACCAACATGGAGTCACGACGTCACATCCCACCTGCAGGAGAAGAGGACGAGGACACGTCTTCAGAGATGATAACTTCAGGAAACATCAGAGCTGCAGGTGAGACGCACCTACAGCTGCAGCTGTAGGTGCGTCTCACCTGCAGCTGCAGGTGAGACGCACCTTTTTCTGTTAGATTGAAGGAACAGAGAGGAGCAACTGAAGGCAAAAAGACAAAACTTTACTCAATCGATGTGGGGGACAACACCCCCCCCCCACCCCCCCGGGTAAAAAAGAAATGCAATGAAATGCGGAGGGGTCCTTTTTTTTACCGGGGTGGAGGCACAGAGGAGTCACACATGCCTAACCAGCCATGGAAAACAAGATTTCTGCTGCGGGAGAATCCGCCGTTAACAGGTGGAATCGACCGGGGGTCACAGCAACAAACAGAAGCCGATGTTCTTCTGATGTTCTTCTGATGTTCTTCTGATGTTCTTCTGATGTTCTTCTGATGTTCTTCTAATGTTCTTCTGATGTTCTTCTGAGGTTCTGAAATCAGAATATTCTGATGTTTGAGTTTCTTTTTTTCAGTTCGTCCGGATTCCGAAGTTCTGCACAGACGCATCGATTCGTACGTTTTGGACCAGATTCTTGGACCCCATTCAGTTCTGATTCAGACTCTGTTAAGGCGGGAAATCCTCGCAGGACTGCGGATCCTGAATGCCGCGTAACCGGAGGCAGACTGTCGGGCTGCTCGTTACTTACGTGGATCCCGGCGCGTGCTCCCCGTGGAGAAGTCCACCCCCCCACCCCTGAGCGGCGCAGACCCGGACAGCTCCATCCACTCGCCGCCTCTCAGAGATGCGCAGCGCCGCGTGCAGCCGCCGAGAATGAACTGGAGCGGCGCGAAGGAACAGAGGCGCCGTGCGCTCCGCGTGCGCTGCAGGACGCGCGCTGCGTCACAGAGAGGGAGGGGGGTGGAGGAGGTGTGCCGGTGACCGGAGCCGCTGATGAATAAGAAGCTGAGGGCGTCCGTGCTCGTGCGTCGCGGCTTTGAGTCACGACCGTTTCCAGAACCCTGACACGAACCGAGAACGGTTCTGCGGTTCTACCCACCTGCCCGCAGCCCGGAACCTCCGGTCCTCCAGAAAGTCTCCGGTCTTCTCCAGTCCATCACGAGAGTCATCAGACACCTCCCGCACAGTCCTCCCCCCACCTCCTTCATCCATCTGGGTCCGGGAGATGAACGAGCAGAGCTTTATAGGCGCGCGGCGCTCTGAGCGGTGACCTCTCAGAGGAGAGCACCATGGGAAAATGCTGGAACTCCCTCTGAGGACGAACGCAGATTCTGGTCCCGGGAGACCCAGAGGTTCTGGTCTGCAGCAGCAAACAGAACTTCTCTGCAGAGAAGCTCTGGATCCTCTGAAGCTCCGAGGCTTCAGTGTTTCAGTCTGAGAGGAGAGAAGACCCCCCTCCCCCCTTTACCTGAACTTGTCTGCTGTGATGACTGTTGTCATAGAAACGGGTCTCTTAAGGCTCTCTTCACCTGTTCTCCTGACTCCCCTGAAATTTGGAATATTACCCACAATCCCACAGGGGGCGTTTCCTGACTGTAGATACTGAAAGGGCAGACTTGGATCAGGACATGGACCTGGACCTGGACATGTGTCTGGATCTGGTCGAAGACCTGGAGGCTGTAATCCCTGATCCTTCCCCCGATCTGTCTCCCGATCCGTTTCCTGATCCTTCCTGAAGCTCTGTAGTGACGTCCAACCTTTTTTCTTTAGCGCCAAAGACAATAACCTCAGTTTTGTTTTTGTTTAATTGAAGTAAGTTGTGACACATCCAGTCATTAATGTCCTCAATGCATTTACCAAGAGCCTGTACAGGGCCTCGGTCTCCTGGTGTCAGTCTAATATATATCTGTGTGTCATCTGCATAGCTATGGTAACTAATGTTGTTGTTCTTTATAACCTGGGCCAGTGGGAGCATGTAGATGTTAAATAGAAGTGGTCCCAGGATGGAGCCTTGGGGCACTCCACATGTAATTTCTATTGGCTCAGAAGTGAAGTTACCAATTGACACAAAATATTTCCTGTTTTCTAAGTACGTTTTGAACCAGTTTAGTACTGGCCCAGTGAGACCCACCCAGTTTTCCAGTCGTCTGAGTAGTATTGCGTGGTCGACTGTATCAAACGCAGCACTGAGATCCAGTAAAACTAGCACTGACATATTTCCACTGTCTGTATTCAAACGTATGTCATTAGTCACTTTGGTCAGAGCCGTTTCAGTGCTGTGGTTCTGTCTGAAGCCGGACTGGAAGACATCATAGCAGTTGTTATTTATTAGGAATTCATTTAGCTGATGGAAAACAGCTTTTTCAATGATCTTACTTAAAAATGGCAGGTTTGATATCGGTCTGTAGTTGTTCATTTGAGTTTTGTCTAGACTGTCCTTTTTTAGGAGAGGTTTGATTACAGCTGTTTTCAGTGGTTCTGGGAAAACACCAGATGTTAACGACAAGTTGACATTCTGGAGCAGGGCTGGTTCCAGGATCTTTGAAACTTTTTTGAAAAAGCTTGTGGGTAAATTATCCAGACAGCAGGAGGAGGGATGATCACTCCGTCCACGCTCACGACCCCCCCAGACCTGAGCCCCCCCGCAGTAGTGTTTCATGCTTCCTCCACAGACAGTCGAGGTGTGAGGAGATGAGTCAGCTCCTCCTGAATCATCTGATCAACTCAACCCCCCCACCAGCCTCTGTTTGTGTTTTGTTTTTTGGGGGGAGGGGCTTTGCTGGGACTGTTAGAGAGGAACTCAGAAAGACCACTGGAGCAATAAAGGAGGACAAACAGGAGGTAATGAACACAAACCCACAACAAACACCAGAAAACTGACTTTCCAACTGGAAATGGACCTCACTCTGAAAACAAAAGGCTCATCTCCTCTGGCCCGGTTCAGTCCAGTCCAGTCCGGTTTATTTATCTCAAATGAATTAGAAATCTTTGACTGACAGGAGCGACGTGTTCCTGTTAGCGGTAGAGTCTCTTCCTGTTCTCCTGTCGCTCCACAGACTGAGATCCTGACACATCCTGGATGGTTGATGATCTGCATCAAAGCCTGAAGCTCCAACATGTCCGCCTTAAAGCCTCACACGTTTTCCCGTCAGCGGTCTGAAGTCCGTCCCTGATAAGCCTGCAGATCAAACAGAGGCGCTCGCTGCAGATCTGTCGGGTTCATGTCGGGATGTGGACGCTCAGCGGTGATGGAGCGGTTCTGTCGGTTCACACAGTGAGTCAGCACTGGAAGGGCTTTCATGTCCGTCCTGTCAGGAGCATCAGCCAGCCTCCTGCTGCTCGCTTTCACCTTTCCTGACAAACGCCGTCTGCATCCGAGGCTGTGAGAAGAAGAAGCGGGATTCTCCGTCCTCTGCAGAGCCTTCCCAGAGAAGCAGAGCACTAGATGTGACACAAGCAGCCGATGATGAGCAGGACTCTGACAGAGCGGCGCTTCAGCCGCTCGTGCTGCTGAAACATTCTCCACATCAGAATTTCTGTGATGAAACAACCAAAACAGAAAATCCAGGTCTCATCCATCCTGCATGAATACCTCCTCCATCTCAGGACGAGGGGTCAGAGCTTAAACCGGCTGAAATCATGGATGTTTTCACATTTCTCTCATCAGTAAAGAACCTGAAACAGGTTCAAATAGTATCAGCTTTCTGAAGTTTAGAGCCGGAGTCTGAGGTGAATCAGACTGACTGATGTTCGACGTCTTCCTGCATATGGACACCATGAAGGGAGGCTGAGACTCTGAGGAGGATCAGAGGAGGACAAAGAGAGGGAGAACCGTCAGGAAGGGAATCCTCATGGTGCAGACAGACTCAGGAGGCAGATGCTGCCCACATCACATCCTTTCCTTCTGAAGAAAGTCCTGGAGAAACCTTGACGGAGAACATCTAAGTGTTTGCTTTGACTGCAGCTTCAGGCCTTGTCCACACGTAGGCGAGCATCTGCTAAAACGAATAAGTTTCTATACGTTTTGGCCTATCATCCACACGAAACTGAAGATTTAAGTCACTGAAAACGGTGCATTTGGAAAACTCCGGTTCTGCGTCTGCGTGTGGACATGAATAACCGGTGATTTACGTTTTTAAACGTCACTTTTTGTGACAATTAATGCATACACGTCAGTACTAGCTGCGTCTCCATTACACATTTGTGCAAAACTTTATCGAAATTCTAGGAATTTTGAAAAAAACAATGTTTGGAAATGACACTGTTTCCATTAAATCATCATTTTGCGATAAAGCACAAACCAACTCGATAAGTCATTATGAACACGACGATGAATGAGAACAAGTTTTTTTATTTTTTTATTTGACTCACTAAAAAGGAGCTTTGCTGCGACGTCACAGCTCTGTCTGGAGAGCGCGTGCCGCTCAGAGTCTATTGAGAGTCTCAGGTGAGAAACCTGTTCAGCGGTTTTTAAATAAATAACCATTCCAGCAAGTAAGCTGCTGGACCTTTTTCTGTGTAAAAACACGACGAGATCCATTTAAGTTTCTGTCCCTGCTCTCGCGCTTTTCCTCAAACGAGACTTCAGCATCTTCAGGCTCCAAGCTGCAGAAGTGCAGCTGCAGATGAAGCTGTGAAGCTGTTAGATCTCTCCTGCCGCCCGCTGTGTTGCGCTCAGGACAGACACACAAAGAGGCGCATCTATTTCGAAGTTCTTCATCTCCTTGATCCAATTTTTCATCTCCTAGATCCAGTTCTTCATTTCCTTGATCCGGTTCTTTATCTTTTTGATGCAGTTCTTAATCTTCTCGAACCAGTTCTTCATCTTCTTGATCCAGTTCTTCATCTTCTTGATCCAATTCTTCATCTCTTTGATCCAGTTCTTCATCTTCTCGAACCAGTTCTTTCTCTCCTTGATCCAGTTCTTCATCTCCTTGATCCAGTTCTTAATCTTCTTGATCCAGTTCTTCATCTCCTGGATCCAGTTCTTCATCTGCTCGAACCACTTCTTCATCTCCTTGATGTAGTTCTTAATCTTCTTGATCCAGTTCTTCATCTTCTCGAACCAGTTCTTTCTCTCCTTGATCCAGTTCTTCATCTCCTGGATCCAGTTCTTCATCTGCTCGAACCAGTTCTTCATCTCTTTGATCCAGTTCTTCATCTTCTTGATCCCGTTCTTCATCTTCTCGAACCAGTTCTTTCTCTCCTTGATCCAGTTCTTAATCTCCTGGATCCAGTTCTTCATCTGCTCGAACCAGTTCTTCATCTCTTTGATCCAGTTTTTCATCTTCTTGATCCAGTTCGTCATCTTCCTTGATCCAGACCTTTATCTCCTTGATCCAGTCATTGAAACACTAGTCATTGCCCCTGATGACATCATACCAGGGATTATGCAGCATTTGGGTTCTTTTGGCCATTCAGTCAAACCCAGCCTTAGAAACTTGGGAGTTCTTTTTGACAAAGACATGTCACTGGAGCAGCACTCCAAACAGCTGGTGAGGAACTGTTTCTTCCAGCTGAGGAACATTTCTAAACTCAGGAAAATGGTGTCATGTAAGGATCTAGAAGTTCTTATACATGCTTTTGTGTCTACGCGGCTAGACTACTGCAACAGTCTGTTTTCCTGTTTGAGTAAGAAGGAGCTGTCTCGTCTGCAGTTAATTCAAAACTCTGCTGCGAGGATCTTGACCCGCACTAAGAGAAGAGCTCACATCTCTCCCATCCTCAAAGATCTTCATTGGCTCCCGGTTGCATACCGGATCCAATTCAACATTTTAGTGCTGACTTTTCGAGCCCTCCGTGGCCAAGCTCCTGTATATGTCTGTGACTTGATCACTCCCTACAGACCGTCTCGTGTGCTCAGGTCTGTGGATCAGAACCTGTTGATGGTCCCTCGCACACGCTTTCGGACCAGAGGAGACAGATCTTTCCAGGCTGTTGATCCTAGACTCTGGAGTGAGCTCCTCTCTCCCTACGTTCCCTGGACTCTGTTCACTCTTTTAAAAACCAACTTAAAACCTTTTATTTTGCTCAGCATTTTAACTGAGTCTGTTTTTAATTGGGCTTGAAATGATTGTTTTATGTGGTACTTGCTCCTGTCTTTTATGTTTTTAATCGGGGAAGCTTTGTCTTTTATGTTTTCTTATCTTTTGAAGCATTTGTTTATATGCTTTTAACTTGTGAAGCACCTTGTGACTTTTGTCTGTTAAAGGTGCAATATAAATAAAACCTACTTACTTACTAAACTTACTATCCAGAACTTCATCTCTTTGATTCCTGCTCCAGCAGCTGAGGTTTTCCCAGCTCTCCTGAGAACTTCACGTGAATCCTCTGTGACATCTCTTGGATGCTGAACATGCCCTCGATCTCACAACGTTAATTTCTAATATTTTCTGATGCTCCGCTTATCTTATCACTGTGGGAGTGGGCCTATTTTTCCCCCCCAAGCACCTAAAAACAGCTCAGTGATAAGCTTCATTTGTTCCTCTGCGTAGTTTCCAGTGGGAATCTGACGGGAACGCCGTCTTATACAGACGGATGAGCGTGCGACGCTGGAAAGAGTGGAAAATCCAGATTCCAGCTGAGAGGATGAGAGAAGAAAGTGATGGAAATAAAGAGATCATGAAGCAAGCGTTTCTCTGGTTGAGGAAAACATAATTCAGATTTAAATCTTCCACTTTAACACCAGAACTGTTAAAAAACAGAGTAATGTCCACGAAGATCAACGTTCATCTCCATTCAGTTTCTGTTCTCCATGAAACATCACTTTCAAGGATCCATTTAAAAATAAATATTTCATTTCTTCCTGAAATATATTCACTTCTCAGCTGGGAAAACATGCAGCTCTCAGCCAAAGATCCACTCTTCTTCTTCTTCTTTTATTAAATCTTTTGGTGAAACTGACCCCCCCCCCCATAAATATTTAATGTTATAAACTACTTCAGTTACTTTCACTCTCAGACTTAAAAAATGCAAACATCCAGTTTGATCCCACAAATTGAGCTGCTGTTAAATTAAACAACTCAGCATAATCCACAACGCTTCAAGCAGGACCAGAACTGGCACCAAAGTGAGACCCGCTTTATGGTTCATGTTGTCTAAAATTATTCCAACACAATATAAAAACAGCAAACGTCAGTCTGGGTCTCCCTATAGAGTCTGGGTCTCCCTATAGTGTCTGGGTCTCCCTGTAGATTCTGGGTCTCCCTGTAGATTCTGGGTCTCCCTGTAGATTCTGGTCTCCCTGTAGAGTCTGGGTCTCCCTGTAGAGTCTGGGTCTCCCTATAGAGTCTGGGTCTCCCTGTAGAGTCTGGGTCTCCCTGTAGACTCTACAGGACTCTACAGTGTAGATTCTGGGTCTCCCTGTAGAGTCTGGGTCTCCCTGTAGATTCTGGTCTCCCTATAGATTCTAATCTCCCTATAGAGTCTGGGTATCCCTTTAGAGTCTGGGTCTCCCTATAAAGTCTGGGTCTCCCTATAGAGTCTGGGTATCCCTGTAGAGTCTGGGTCTCCCTGTAGAGT
>NC_050530.1:5491437-5504778 GCF_002922805.2 Oryzias melastigma | reverse complement strand
TGGAGTTAGTGTCTGTTCTTCTGTTGCATTATGGGACTTGAGTGTTTTACCGGCACCATGAGTGAGAGTGGTGTGTGTATGAGTGAGCCTCCTCACAGTGTCGTCTGTTCCGCGGTTCGGAGCTGTTACAAAAATGGTAGTCAAAATGTTGATACCAACTGGTCTCCTTGGTCTGCCTGTGCGCTTCTTACTCCAATCACGAGGGATCATACAATGTATGGGACACAAGTGATGTCTGAATTTAATCTGTCAGTAGTCTGTGGATCTCCTCCCACCCAAATCGAAACATTTTTGAAAAAGCGCCACTGAGCCGCAAGGGAGTGCTTGAAGAGCCGCATGCGGCTCCGGAGCCGCAGGTTGCCGACCCCCGCCCTAAGGGATGTGCTGAGAGGTGACCAACGTTGATAAATCTTAACAAAAACTCAAAAGATCATCAAAGTGACAGCCACGTCAAACACAGAATGATGAGGTCAAACCTAGGGGTAGGGGGTAGGGGGGTGTTCTCTCTGCGGCTTCATTGAATTTCTTTGGTTTCTTTGACGGGAACTTCCTCCTATAAAGCAGGAAGTGCTGCAGATATTTGAAAGTAAAAGACACAAAAGGTCCAGTAAACCAGGAAAGTCAGCAGTTTACTGTCAAACTGACCCGTTAAACTCGTTAGCGGTTCAACCCGTCCAGCTCTCATTCATCACAGGACCACACAGAGACACCAGAGGACACATCCTCACTGAGAGCTTGAGAGGAGTCAGCTGATTGGCTGATGGAGGACACCAACCAAACTAATGAAATATCTGATGAGGTAACTGATCTGATCTGACCTGATCTGAGAGCCCAGGCGTTAGAGTGAGAATGAAACCTAGAAGACAAGCTCACTGAGACCCCCAACAGAAAACAACTCTCAGTACAGAACTTTGCAACCGATTTGGTCCCTGTGTTTGAGACGATGTCATCAGCGACACCATGCAGTCTAGAGAAGACTCTCTGCCATCCGTCCACAACAGTCAGAGTGATGGTTCTCCCATCAGACAATAGGAGGCCATAGAAAAGTTCCACCAGAGTCCCAGGAAACAGGGAATGATGCAACGTCTGGGAACATCTGGGAATGTCTCTGACTGTCAGGCTTTCAATGTCCATGTGATTAATCTCTGGCTGCCGGAGGGTGAAGGTGGTCAGGCTCCAGTCCAGTGACATTTACCTTATGCCAACATTCAGTCATGGTTATGTTTCCACATGGTCGAGTTCAAAGGTCCCGCCCACAAATGGGGTGTGGTTTGTACAAACTGGTACTTCCTTGTCCTAATGTTTCTGGGATCTAAAGGGACTCAACAGTAGCAGCAGCTGTGGGATTCATTTGTTTGGACTCAAAGGAGTTTTCATATCTAGAGTTCTTTGTCTTCGGACGGCTGGATTCTGCTTGTTTCCTCTTTCAGTCTGATTTCCAAAGACTCTTTCCCGCTTTCTTCTGACAAATTAGGGAGTTGAACCTTCAAACTGCAGCAGGCTCTGATGTTCTTCGCTTTGAAGATTCATTCAACAGAACTTCAGTTTTTGTGAAGCTGTCGTTCCTGGAGCCTGTCTGTGTTCCAGCAGGCTGTTTCGATGCTTTTTCTATTCAGTCTGAATAATTCATGACCTTCTGCCCAGATCGGCTGACAGGAAGCTCCCTCCACCAAATCCTGATCCTACACAGAATGCTGCAAATCCAGGCTGCACACAAATGCTAGCATCTCCACAAACCCAACAGCAGAGCATACATTGTTGGCTCTGTGGTCACATTAAACAAAATAAACGTTTGTATTGACTGCTGTGTCATAAACATCCAAGTCAGAAACCTTGGATGAATTCTGATGTAAGAATGAAACTAAAGGAACGAGGTTTTTCAAGCCAGCGATGTTGTTGCTTACAAACAGGCCAGATCCTCACTGGATCGTCTATCAAAGCTGCAAAACTCCTCTGGAAACAAATTAGAGTCATTTCAAGGAGGACAACCCACAGCGCACGTGGAGAGTACTGAACACTAGCACCTCCTGGAAAACAAGAGGAGGAAATGTTACTGTTAATGATGACTCCCTAGATACAAGCAGGAGTGTAGAAGATGCTATCTCTTTGGCTCTGAATTCTATATACATAGATAAAGGGAAATCCTGTGCAAGAATGCTTTTTATAGATTTTAGTTCAGCTTTTAACTCTCTTCTTCCTGTGAAGCTCGTTCATAAACTCAGATCTCTCGGTCTTGATGATGATGATTTGTAAATGTGTCTTAAACTTTTTAACCTGCAGACCCCAGAAAGTCCAAATCAATGATTGTGTGATTAACTTCATGTGAGTACTGGTGCTCCACAGGGTTGTCTTTAAAGTCCTCTGGTTTTTACCTTGTTTACCTCTGACTGTGTTGCCACTTCTTCCAAAAATATACTTGTTAAATATGCTGACGACACCACTATCATTGGTCTGATCTCAAATACATGGCATGTGTCTTGTTCCCGTGTTCCTGCTTTTTAAACAGAATCACATTATCCAGCAGAAGTAGAAAACGTGGTTTGTTGGAGTCAAGAGAACAATCTTGTGTTAAACTCTTCAAAGACTTGTGACTATGTTACATCCTGCAGCTGGACCTCCCCCCCCCACCACCCATAGTGGCCAATGTGCCTTGATTGGCAGCTGCTGTCTATTTAAGACTGAGGCGGCCACACCGAGCCAGGCAGGGAGCAGAGCAGCAGGCTGAGTGTTAGTTTGGTTGGTGTTGGTTTGGGTTGGTTTTGGTCCATTACTACTTTTTGTCCTCAGCAATCTTAGATTGCTGGGTTTTATTGTTAGTTTGAGGTTGGACCTTGGTAGTTCTGATTTGCGGGCTTTGTTTAATTTCTGTTCTTCAGGTAGTTTTGTTAGGCCGTTAGCAGGGAGCTCCTAACTCCTACGGTCGCCATGGCTGGGTCAGCAGTCTCCCTGACTTATTTTTCTTTTGGCCAAGGTTCCAACTCCGTTTTGGTTTGCATCCTTTTCAACCAAACCCACTAATTATTTCTTTGCTTCATTTCAGGACACAGGTTTTCATTTATTTTAATAAACTGTGTTCTATTTACACATTTGTGCTGTCCAGTCTAATGTTATTGTCCCCATTGACAGCCATCCCCTAGACTCCGGGCCGGTTTGCCCAATGGGGACGTAACAGACTATGTGGAGTCAGACTCGACTGAGCTCAGTGAAGGCTTCAGGTGTTTTCTGTCCAGACCTCAGTGACCGAACGCTGTAGGAGGATGGGTCCAACCAGAACCACAACAGAAGTTTTAACCAGTAAATCTGTGCTCCACCGACAGGATCTTCTTAAACAATGAGAATATACAGAGCAGAGACACTAAATCAAGAAAAGGTTCTTTTATGTATTAGGACGACGACTGTTTACTCCTCCTGATAAATGGAAGGGCAGAAACAACATTTGACTTTCACTCACCCTCTTTCTCTCTGAACTTCATACCCTCCACCCCCGTCTTTAGAGGCGGTCAATACCTCCTCACTTTGGACCTGCCTCTGACTGACTGTGCCTGCAGGCTGGAATCAATAAAAACATGTTTATTTATGATTCCAATCAAACCTGGTGAGACTCAGTCTGCGGAAAATCTCTGTAAACCAGAGCTGCAAACTTTTGCATCTTTCTCACATCCTCAGGTGAAACAGAAAAAGTCCACCTGGAACCACTGAAGGTTTGCCTGCATGAAGAGTTTCAGCAGAAGCATGACATTTACGCTCTTCCAGTTTGGAGTGTCCTCTCATCAAAGATCTGAGCAGAGCCGTGGAAAGGCACAGGGGGGTTTCCTCTTGCAGGAGAGGTGGACAAAAACATGGAATCAAATGAAGAATCACTGACTGTTTCAGTTCCAGAGAGAGACCTTCACTGCTGTGGTAAAAACATCAGTTTTCACATAAAAAGTGACTTCCTGTGGACTTCCATGAGCTCTGCTGCAGAATCTCAGCATGTTCATCCATTTGTATAGCACTTGTGTTTCTGTTGGATTAAAGGGGCTTCTTATATTAAGTTTGTTTGATGTGATCTAAATGGTTTTTCACTCACCTGATGTCATGAAATATACATTTACTGCAGACATTTCTTTTTAAGTTCATATAAATCATTTTGAGTTGTTTTACTGCAATCAGGACTCAGCTAAAGTACAGTACAGTATGGCAAAGTAAAGTATAGTATAGTACAATATAGAATAGCATAGTACAGTATAGTAACATATATATGTGTAGTATAGCATAATTTATTGCAGTATAGAACAGTAAAGTAAAATATTGCAAAGTATAGCATAGCATTTTGCTATATAGTATAGTACAGTATTGTAAAGTATAGTATGGTGTCTATAGTACATTATAGTGTAGTCCAGTTTAGTATTGCAGAGTATAGCATAAGCATTGTATAGTGCTGTATATTACAGCACAGTACAGTATGTAAAATACCCCTCATATATTCCAGGACATTCCGGCTGTTTTCCATCAGTTAAATGAATTCCTAATAAATAACAACTGCTATGATGTCTTCCAGTCCGGCTTCAGACAGAACCACAGCACTGAAACGGCTCTGACCAAAGTGACTAATGACATACGTTTGAATACAGACAGTGGAAATATGTCAGTGCTAGTTTTACTGGATCTCAGTGCTGCGTTTGATACAGTCGACCACGCAATACTACTCAGACGACTGGAAAACTGGGTGGGTCTCACTGGGCCAGTACTAAACTGGTTCAAAACGTACTTAGAAAACAGGAAATATTTGGTGTCAATTGGTAACTTCACTTCTGAGCCAATAGAAATTACATGTGGAGTGCCCCAAGGCTCCATCCTGGGACCACTTCTATTTAACATCTACATGCTCCCACTGGCCCAGGTTATAAAGAACAACAACATTAGTTACCATAGCTATGCAGATGACACACAGATATATATTAGACTGACACCAGGAGACCGAGGCCCTGTACAGGCTCTTGGTAAATGCATTGAGGACATTAATGACTGGATGTGTCACAACTTACTTCAATTAAACAAAAACAAAACTGAGGTTATTGTCTTTGGGGCTAAAGAAAAAAGGTTAGACGTCACTACAGAGCTTCAATCTATTCAACTAAAAACTACCAACCAGGCCAGAAACTTGGGTGTAGTGATAGACACAGACCTAAATTTTGATAAACACATTAAGGCAGTCACTAAATCAGCCTATTATCATCTCAAAAATATCTCAAGGATTAAAGATCTGATGTCTAAGCAGGACCTGGAGAAACTAGTGCATGCTTTCATCTTTAGTCGACTTGATTACTGTAACAGTGTTTTTACAGGACTACCAAAAAAATCCATCAGGAAACTGCAGCTTATTCAGAACTCTGCTGCTCGGGTTCTCACAAGGACCAAGAAAGTAGACCACATCAGTCCAGTTCTGAGGTCTTTACACTGGTTACCTGTCTGTCAGAGGATAGACTTTAAAGTTCTGTTACTGGTTTATAAAGCTTTGAATGGTTTAGCACCAAAATACATGACTGACCTCCTGACCCAGTATGTACCAGCCAGACCTCTCCGGTCATCAGGATCCGGTCTTTTATCAGTTCCTAGAGTCAGAACTAAACATGGAGAAGCTGCATTCAGCTTCTATGCTCCACAGATCTGGAACAGACTTCCAGAAAACCTTAGATCTGCTGAAACACTCAGTGTATTTAAATCCAGGTTAAAGACTCACCTGTTCTCAGTTTGATTAATATGTATTCAAAAGTTTACGTCTGACTGTTTATCTATGCTTGTTTTAAATTAAAATCTTTTTACTTTCTTTTAATTTTATTTTAATGATTTGAATGATGATGAATGACATTTTTACTATTTCTTTTGATTGTTTCTTTTAATGTTTTATGTAAAGCACTTTGAATTGTCTCTGTACATGAAATGTGCTACAAATAAACTTGCCTTTCAGCTAAAGTAAGAAGTACACACAAAAACACAAAGTACTGACAGAAAAGTTTATTTGAAAGTATTTAAATGTTCAGAGTGAAGTGCTCTGTGGAGAAAGTAGATCATTAAGGACAGGTGTAACATGTGATCAAAGATCAATATGTTAATGTGACAAAATGGAAATCAATAATCACACAGTCAGAATCTGTTCCATACTGGAGGTCCGGAGAGAAAAAAACAAAGTCCAGTGTAACAGTCAGGACCTGGAGCTGCAGAATCATGAAGAAATCCATTCAGATGTTACCAGAACTCAGCAGAACGTCAGCGATGATCAAACATCATTTATATCTACAACTATACTATAGAGCGGGAAAATGTTCTGAGGGTACTAAAAACTAAAGACCACAAACTGTAAAAAATTGATCCATCATTACACCCAACAAATGCTGGAGCCTATCCCAACCAAAGGGGGGGGGGTCTTCAGTCCATCCTGGAGCTACAAAAATCATCTTCCAGAACTTGAATTCTTTCTGTCTGAAATGACGTGAAGGCCGTCCTCGTTCAGGCCTGAGTGGTGACGTCCCTCACACTGTCAGTGAGGTCAGAGCGCTCAGTGTCGCACTGCATGCTGGGAGATGACTTGGCCATGGGGCAGAGCAGAGAGCGGAAGTGCCTCCTTAAGGAGTCGGAGAGGCAGGCGTAGAGGATGGGGTTGGCACAGCTCCAAGAGTACGACAACAAGACCACCAGCTCAAACGCCCTGGCTAGGGTCAGCGCCAGCCCGCCGTGGTACAGCGAGTAGAAGTTGAAGGTGTAAAAGGGCAACCAGCACACCCCAAACATGACCACCACAGCCACTACCATTTTGGTCATCTGTCGCTCCAATCGCGCGCTCTCATGGTTGACAGCAGAGGCCTGAAGCCGCCGGGACCTCATGGTTATCAGCATGGCGGTGTAGGACGACAGCATGATGGTGTAGGGCAGGGCGAAGCCCAGAGCAAAGGTGTAGGAGAGGACTCCCAGCCACCAGGAGTCAGAAATGGAGTCAGGGATGCAAAGACCTCGATCGGCTGAGAAGTGCAGCGCCATGGGCAGGATGGTGAGCAGGGAGAACAACCACAGGAACCCGGATATGATTTTGGCGCAGCGCGGCGTTCTCCATCTGGCCAAGCGAAGAGGCTCCAGGAGCGCCATGCAGCGGTCCACGCTCATCACCGTCAGACAGAAGACGCTGGTGAACTGGTTGATGCCGTCCAGGACCATCACGGCTTTGCAGGCAGTGTTCCCAAACACCCAGTGGTTCTGGAAGTTCTGACTCGCGATAAAAGGAAGTCCAATCATGAAGAGTCCATCAGCCACAGACAGGTTGAAGATGTACACCGTTGTGGAGGACGACATCTTGTCCAGTTTCAAAATGGCAACAATGACCAGCAGATTCCCAGCGAGCCCCAGAACGCAGACCACCAGGTAGAGCCCGGCCACGGTGATACCGAAACCATCGAGGTGTTCCTCGAAGAACAGATGATCTTCCACTAAAGTCTGGTTGGAGTCCAGATCCTGGAACATCAGCGTCTCCATCCCTCTGCCCTCCTGGTGGAGGTAAGTGTGAAGTCAGTTCTGCTGAAATCTTCTGCGGTTTCTCACCGTCATTCCTCGTTCACCAACCGTCCAGGAGAAGGCTCACGCTCGTCCAGAAACGCCGTGGTGAAAGAGGGGAGGGAGGAGCTGCATGTCTCTGACCGCTCCTTCTCCGTGGGAGTTCCTTTCTGTTTTCCTTCCTCCCTCGGAGTGTGAGGAGGGTGTTTGCAGCCCCCCCGTCAGCCTTCAAAGATTGTGATGAAGTCCAGCTCTGCTCACAGCTGTGGGGTTTCCAGGGTGAAGCCCCGCCCCATCTGCTGCCATCTCCTGTTTTCTCAGTCCTCCCTAACCCTCTCTGCCAGCCGGCCCCCTCCTTGAGCGCCTCCACCGTTCAGGGGGGTCACATGACTGAACCTAAACAATCTCCAGCCTCTGGAAGTTCATCCAGAGGGCCCAGATAGACTGAGGATGGAAGCAGCTCCTCCATCAGGCGGGCTTCCCTCTGCTTCTGCTGAGAGGAGAAACAGACCAAAGGACAGGAAGTGAAGGAAAAAAGAGGGTGGGGGGTTGACCCTTGACCTGTTCTGACTTTGACACGCATACCTGGAATAGTCCAGGTTTACCCTTCACTTTGATCCAGCCCACCTACGGTCCTCTGAAGCTCCGCCCCTGTCTGGATTTAACGGACCACTCACCAAGAAAGATGTTTGGAGGTGGGAACAGCCTCATCCCGGCTCACTTGAGGTCCGAGCACTTCCTGCTTCCATGTTTGGACAGACGCGCCGGCTTCCTCTCACTGCTGAAGGGATTGATTCTGACACCGAGGACGCTCCACCACAGACCTCTAACCTCTCTTTCCATCCTCGTCCAGCTGCTGGTCACAGAAATGAATGTCCCTGACCATGGAGACAGTCTGGAACTCCAGCGTCATTCTTCAGTCTGAGCCTTTGAGTCATTCTCACATCCAAACCCTGATGGGTTCCCGCTCCCTGAACAAGGAGACCTCCTTCACAGCAGCAGACACTGACCTAGATCTGAGTTTCTATGGATTCGTTCTCCTGTGGTCAAACTGATGGAAACTGAAAGTATGACATGGATCCCTCATGGATCAGGAGAAGTCTCTGGTCCAGAGGAAGATCTAGAAGAGTTTGCAAACCTTTAAGATGAAAATATGATTCCATCCTCTCAGGATTTATGGGTCTGACCTCAATGTTCCTTTCAAACTTCAGGCGTCACTTTGACTGAAGCGCAGACACTTGACTGGTCTTTAGAGGACTGGGTTCTGACCCAGACCGTTCCTTAGAGGACTGGGTTCTGACCCACACCCTTTGTCAGAGGAATGCCTGAGGATAGCATGAAAGCTCTGACTGAAACGCGAGTCCTGACTAGAACTTCAGCTTAAAACATGAGACTGGACTTTGAGCTTCATGTTTGAGTTTTTGTGGACCAGAATCTCACAAAAACACCTGAATCAGAGTGGCTAAAGATGTTCTGGTTGAAGGTGGAGGTTCTGGTTCCAGTCAGTGCAGCAGGTCCTGACTCTCCTAAAGAACTTGGTGGAGTCCTGCTCAGCTTTGTTCTTGGTGTTCGTCTCATGGATGCAGAAATTGAAGATGTTTTTAGTCTTGTGTGTTCTCTTGTGTGTTCTCTTGTGTTTTGTCTTGCATGTTCTCTTGTGTTTTGTCTTGTGTGTTCTCTTGTGTGTTCTCTTGTGTTTTGTCTTGTGTGTTCTCTTGTTTTTTGTCTTGTGTGTTCTCTTGTGTGTTCTCTTGTGTTTTGTCTTGCGTGTTCTCTTGCGTGTTCTCTTGTGTGTTCTCTTGTGTGTTCTCTTGTGTTTTGTCTTGCGTGTTCTCTTGTGTTTTGTCTTGTGTTTTCTCTTGCGTGTTCTCTTGTGTGTTCTCTTGTGTGTTCTCTTGTGTTTTGTCTTGCGTGTTCTCTTGTGTGTTCTCTTGTGTTTTCTCTTGTGTGTTCTCTTGTGTGTTCTCTTGTGTTTTGTCTTGTGTGTTCTCTTGTGTGTTCTCTTGTGTTTTGTCTTGTGTGTTCTCTTGTGTGTTCTCTTGTGTTTTGTCTTGTGTTTTGTCTTGCGTGTTCTCTTGTGTGTTCTCTTGTGTGTTCTCTTGTGTTTTGTCTTGCGTGTTCTCTTGTGTGTTCTCTTGTGTGTTCTCTTGTGTGTTCTCTTGTGTTTTGTCTTGTGTGTTCTCTTGTGTGTTCTCTTGTGTTTTGTCTTGTGTGTTCTCTTGTGTGTTCTCTTGTGTTTTGTCTTGTGTGTTCTCTTGTGTGTTCTCTTGTGTTTTGTCTTGTGTGTTCTCTTGTGTGTTCTCTTGTGTTTTGTCTTGTGTGTTCTCTTGTGTGTTCTCTTGTGTTTTGTCTTGTGTGTTCTCTTGTGTGTTCTCTTGTGTTTTGTCTTGTGTGTTCTCTTGTGTGTTCTCTTGTGTTTTGTCTTGTGTGTTCTCTTGTGTGTTCTCTTGTGTTTTGTCTTGTGTGTTCTCTTGTGTGTTCTCTTGTGTTTTGTCTTGTGTGTTCTCTTGTGTGTTCTCTTGTGTTTTGTCTTGTGTGTTCTCTTGTGTGTTCTCTTGTGTTTTGTCTTGTGTGTTCTCTTGTGTGTTCTCTTGTGTTTTGTCTTGTGTGTTCTCTTGTGTGTTCTCTTGTGTTTTGTCTTGTGTGTTCTCTTGTGTGTTCTCTTGTGTTTTGTCTTGTGTGTTCTCTTGTGTGTTCTCTTGTGTTTTGTCTTGTGTGTTCTCTTGTGTGTTCTCTTGTGTTTTGTCTTGTGTGTTCTCTTGTGTGTTCTCTTGTGTTTTGTCTTGTGTGTTCTCTTGTGTGTTCTCTTGTGTTTTGTCTTGTGTGTTCTCTTGTGTGTTCTCTTGTGTTTTGTCTTGTGTGTTCTCTTGTGTGTTCTCTTGTGTTTTGTCTTGCGTGTTCTCTTGTGTTTTGTCTTGTGTTTTGTCTTGTGTGTTCTCTTGTTTTTTGTCTTGTGTGTTCTCTTGTGTGTTCTCTTGTGTTTTGTCTTGTGTGTTCTCTTGTGTTTTGTCTTGTGTTTTGTCTTGCGTGTTCTTTTGTGTTTTGTCTTGTGTTTTGTCTTGTGTGTTCTCTTGTGTGTTCTCTTGTGTTTTGTCTTGTGTGTTCTCTTGTTTGCTGTTTGGAGGAATCTGGTAATTTGTGCTTTGTTTAGTTTCCCCAGCAACGCTGACAGCGATCCTAGACTTGTTTTTGAGCTGCGAAAGCTCAGAAATGTGAAAGTTTGTGTTTAATGAAACACTCCTGCTGTGATAATGAGTTTATGGCTGCCAGACATTTGCAGTGAGAGCTGAAACCAGGGATAAAGAACATCCAGACCCTCATCAGACAAGCACGAAAACCAGGTTTGGTTGAATAAATATTTACAGGGAACGAGTCAGAGTGAAAAGTGTTTGTTTTACTGATGGTTTAAGAGTGGGTATGGTGGAGAGAGTGTGATGGTGTGATGGAGGTCTGGACTTCCATCTGGGTTTCATGACGTCAGACTGACGGGGGGGGCTGCTCATGTGTGCTGTTTTTAGGTTTCTAAATGTTTCTGGTTCAGGTTCTGCAGGTTCTGGTTCCATCCTCCTCTGTGTCCGTGCGCCTCCTCGACCCTCCTCCTCTGTGTCCGTGCGCCTCCTCGACCCTCCTCCTTTGTGTCCGTGCGCCTCCTCGACCCTCCTCCCCTTTTCCCGGCTCTGGATCTCAGATCCTAGTTTCCTGCGGCTGTGAATCTGTTAGTAAATTACTTTTTGATTTGTGTCTGTGAGCCTCAGAAACACAAACACTCAGAGGCGCGTAGGTCAGACTTTTGCTGTCATAACATTTCCATTCGTGGGGAGTGGAAGGGGGAGGAGTCTGTGCGTTTATCTGGCTGCTGTTTCCTTCATGCCAGATTACAGAACATCTCTGCCTCCATGAGACGTTTCAGATGTTGCTGTTCTGGATGTTCTGACTTTGTTTTGGCAGAAGACACTTTATGGTCAAAATGCAGAAATCAAATGTTCTGGAAATTCCTCTGAAGTTTCTGTTCCTCAGAATTCCCAAAGTTCCTGCTGTGAGCCACAGCATAAGAAAATGCAGCTGAAAAAAACTGTTTTAGACAAATCTTAAGCATCATCAGTAGAAGCTCTGACAGATGGAGGAAATCCAGGTTTTTCTTCAAACTCCCAGCAGCCTTTGAGGCAGCAACAGGAAGCTGAGAAGATGTTTTCCTAGAAAACCAGGAGTGCGTTTGTTTGTTTGGATGCTTCAGATAATTAAGTTCCATGTGAAGAAGCTAAAGTTGCTTTTTCAGACGTGCTGCTCACCCCAGCAGACTCAGATGTGTTCAATGCCCTCAGGACGTTCCAACTGCAGCAAACAGGATCCGGATGGAGGCGGGAAATATGCCCAGTCAGGCCGCAGGTCAACGGTTTCCACGGTGACGGTCGTGTTTCAGCGTATTTATTGAATGTTTGACTCTTCTGCCACCATGTCAGCTCCACCAACACCTCCTGGCAGATGGTGGTCATTCCAGAAACATCCAGAACTCTTCCTGAAAAACAAGTATAAAACAAAAAAGTATAAAAAAGTATTTTTAAAAACCTGATTTAAAAAAAAACATTTTTTTCAAAAACCTGAGATTAAATGTGGCATCATTTAGATAGATAGATAGATAGATAGATAGATAGATAGATAGATAGATAGATAGATAGATAGATAGATAGATAGATAGATAGATAGATATCTTTATTTGTCATTGTCTCAGGTACAACGGAATTAAAAAGTGTCTCCTGGTCAGTGCAACATTCATGCCTTAAATCAACACATGGTAAAAACTTAATATTAAAGTAATAAATAATAAATAAAGAAAGTGCTGGCCATTGTGGAAGAGCATCACAGCTGGGATGGTGCAGTCGGCTGCAGTCGGCTGCAGTCGGCTGCATCTTTATTCCAACCCAAAGAGCTTTGTCTTCTGCACCATCCTTCTCCTATTCAGATCTTTTCTTCAGAGCTCTGTCCTCTGATGTCATGAAAGGACCGCTACACCTTTAAGGTGGGCGGGGCTTGTGTGGTCATAGAGACGTGTCCCGGAAGCCGGAAGTAAACAGAAGCCATTGAAGAAGCGAGGAAGAAGTGAGTAAATCGGACAGTTTGACCCAAATCTGTCATTCAGACAGAAACACGCCGAGGATCAAACGAGCCGATCGGCCGGTTAACGTCTCCTTGTGACGTCAGCGAGGGCGGAGTCAGAAGCGTGACCGCTGTGAAACTCCAGGAGGAGTTTTTTGAAAACCCGCCGGTTTTCTGTCCCGGTTCTGTTCAGTTCTGAGCCACAGAAACCGGGACGGCCGAGGCTCGGTTCTAGCTGAGGCAGGTGATCCTGCAGGGGACTGTCATTAGGCCATTAGACCTGGCTGGTTTGGGCCAAGGCGGTTCGGACAAGCAGCTGCTCCGGTCCCGGCACCGGCGACCGCGTTATCAAAGGCACGTGACCGAGAACGGTTCAGTCTGCGGCTCATTTTAACGGTTCGGTTCATGGTTCTGGAAAACCAGACCGTCCAGGTCCAGGACCCGGGAGTCCTGAGCAAACCGGATCATATTAACGCGCCGGACCGGGCAGGGCGTGCCGCAGATCCTGTTTGTTCAGGACTCTGGTTTCAGCGGATCCTGAAGGTCACGTGACCTGCTGCAGGTCTGGACTTCGAGTCTCTGATGAGATCTTCCGTCTGCAGGTCCCGCATCATGCTGGAGGGCTACAGTCCTGTGATCCAGGCCCTGCTGGGGACCCTGTTCACGTGGGGGCTGACGGCGGCGGGGGCCGCGCTGGTCTTCATCTTCTCCAGCAGACAGGTG
>NC_050530.1:5489692-5491414 GCF_002922805.2 Oryzias melastigma | reverse complement strand
TATTCATTTATTTATTTATTTCATGGAGCTTCATAGAAGAACCGGTCTGGCTGCTTCACTGGAGCCTGAAGACTCATGCAGCATCTGTGTAAACCAGTTTCTAAAAGGGTTAGGTCAGGGGTCTCCAACTGATTAGGCGAGAGGTCCAGTAACTCTGTCAGCTTGGTAGACCGGGGTCCGAACATGCAAAAACATTCAGTCAATTTTTCAATTTTCTGTCTTTTTATTTAATTACAACGTGTAGTTACATTTGCAAAGAACTCTTTTAGCTTATTGTCTCAACAAGTATTTCTCTTATTCCTTTTTGTACAAAAATACATACATGTGCATGAATTGTAGAGTAAAAAAAGATATTGTACATAAACTTGCTTCCTTATAGTGCAACACGTGTGCTCTTTCACAAACTTTAACATTCTGCTGTCTGTCACTTAAAGTGCAACAGGTAACAAGAATGTACCTCTAAAAGCATTCATAATTAATCCCTCAAATGTTAATTTTCTGTTTTACAACCTTAAAAGTAGGTTGCAAATAATGCTACATATTAAATAAAGTAATAACTTTCATAAGTGTGAAAAACATTATAAACATAAAGGTAAACTATAAAACAGACTTACAGAGACGTAGAAGGTACTTTGAATGGTGGTGTTGAGCTGGAACTGTATGGAGCTAAATTTGGGCCAATATTATTTCAAACCCAAATAAAACAAATTGAAAAAATATTGGTGTTTGGCCAAAAGAATTTAAAATGTCTGAATTTTTTTTTACTGTTCTAAAATAAACGTAATTATTTTCAACTGAAAATGTTCTATTTTTTTAGGTTTCAAACTCAGAATTTGAATTGCCAAACTTCTTTTTTCCAGTTTAAGCTCTTTTTTTTTTTCTTTTTTGAATATGAAAAATTCTGTTTCAAAACTTTTGGCCTTGTTGGGGCTAACACAAAGGCCCAATCAAAACTCAATGAGAGGAATAACTTCAGTCCCAGTGTCTTCACTGACTCCTAGAGCCGTGATAATTACGATCAGAAAATGTCTGTATTGTCTGTTCTATCATATTCTGAAGTTATCCCAAGACGGATGTAAAGATCAGAGTTTTATCCGTACAAACCGTGTCCAAAACTCTGTTCTAGCAGAGTCAGTGAATGCACCAGGACTGAAGTTACCACTCTCATCCATTTGGTTTGGTCCTTCGTGTTAGACCCACCACAAAGGGGAAAAGGTTTTGAAACAGAAACTTTCGTATTCGAAAACAAACAAAAAAAAGTAATAAATAGAGTTGAATCTAAAAAAATGGAATTGAAATTTGTATTTTTGAAACCTTAAAAAAATTGAACATTTGAAGCTGAAATTAAATTCATTTTAGAATGGAAAACATTTTGACATTTATTTTATTTATTTATTTTGCCAAACATCAATATTGTTTTCATATATAATATTTGTTTTATTTGGGTTTCATATAATATCCATCACATCAGTGTCCATACCCCTACACATCCATGGAAAGCAGCTCGGTTCTTGTTGACGACAGGGGAATCTGTCGAACCTTTTCTTGAAGCTGCCGTCCCTCTTTTAATTTATATTATTGTTTCTGTCTTTGCCTCCATACACTCTTTAATCATTTCACGGTGACTTTTTAGCGCTTGCCCAACATCCATTCCACTCGTAGTGATCACTCGTGAGCTCGTTGTTGAGGTGTTATCGTCTGTGTGTTGTCAATCACACTGTA
>NC_050530.1:5477384-5479346 GCF_002922805.2 Oryzias melastigma | reverse complement strand
GAGCTGTCCTTTGATATGCCTGTTTTATTTATCTGACAGAGAAATAACCGTTAAGAAAATTAACTACTGTGGTAATAAAACCGAAAATGTGATGTTTTAAGAACTTAAAAAAGAAGCACATAATCTTAAAAATAACTATATAAATAAAACTAATAAATTAAAACTAATAATGATATCAGCTATTCATGAACACTCATCAAATTTTATGCTAAAACAAAGTCATAATTTATTTTTAAGAATTTTAAATGAGGACATAATCACATTTGGTCAAAAATGTTCAATAGCTCTAAAGATATTAAAGCTAAAGTCACTAAACTTTATCACATGACTAATTATCACTTATATAACAAGAAAATTGTATTTTCTTTCCTAGTTTATATTTGCTGTATTTTTACTTGTTTATTAAAGCTACTTCACAGAAGTGTTTTATTTAAGTTTTTAATGATAAAAGAAGGTTAATGAAATATAAATAAGGGACAACACTAATCTGTTTGTTTAATTTATTCATGTTTTAAATGTCTTATAAAAGTATCGGATCGGGACTCGGTATCGGCAGATACACAAAATCAAATGACTCGGAATCGGGCCCAAAAAAACCTGATCGGGACATCCCTAATAAAAATTCAGAGGTTAAGAAAAATCACAATCAAAATTCTGAATGAAAATTCAGGGGTTAAACAAATTCAGAGTCTGATGGAACTAAAAAACTTCCATAAATCAGTAATAAATTAAAATAATAGTAATGACCATACAAGAGATACATATTACTGGAGAAACCACACATTGACTGGCTGACTAGATAAAACTAATTATTTTCCTTCAGTTTCAAATGTCTGTATTAACAGATCCTCCTTCAGAGAGAGAAGCCCCGATACCGAGAAAGGATTTCATTTTTTGTAGATTTTTGTAGAACTCTCAATAAATAAATCTGACCTGTCTTCCATTCATTGGAGGTGTGGGGTGCTCGCGCGCGCCGGCTGCATCAGTGATCATTCGGAGGCTGCTTTCCACGGGGGTTCTATTCAAACGTACGTAGCAGAATATTAGACTTCTACTCGCGTTTACATGGACTGGAATGCGCGCCGACACAGCCGGTGTGTGAGCCTTAAAAGTCACAGACACACCCACGCAGGTGCGAGCCAAGCTCAGGATCACATGTTTGACAGGCGGGAGCAGCGGATCGCCGCGCGGGGCGGGCTACAGGTCTGAGGCTCGGAGCTTGAGGAGCTCTGATTTAACAGGAACATCCAGCACGTCAAAAAAACGTATTCCTCGACATCATATGTGTGTTCGTTCTAAGAGAGACATCCACAGACGGAGCTGGTAGCTCAGAAACACCTTTTTTTTGACAAGACGTAAGCAGCAAATTCACTGCGCGGGGCACGAGGATTTGTCACGCGGATCGCGTTTGGTGCCGATGTCCCGCCTCCAGAGTCATATACCTCACTGTGATTGGTTCGTTCAGCTCTGCACACAGCAACTGTCATTCACATCAGCCTTGCGGGCCAACAGTAATCTTTCATATGAAGACGCGGGCCGCAAATGGTCAACCTGCGGGCCGCGAGTTTGAGACCCCCGATTTAAAATCTTACAGTGATAGAGATAAGATGAGGCCCGATTGTAGAGCCTCTCAATGGGTTCTAAGGAGGTTTGGCTGCTCAGACACCAAACTGTCACATGGGACAAAGGCCAGGTCCGTTTGGGTTCTGAATGTTCAGGAGACTGAAACAGGAGACGGTTTCCAGACTGTGTTAAGTCAGGAAACCGTCTCTGTGAAAGAAATCAAATCATCAGTCTCATTTAATGATCCGGTTCGGTTCTCCTCAGTTTCTGATCTGGATTTGCATCAGGACTGGTTTCTCTGAGGCCTCCTCGTCTTCTCCTTTGCTCCTCATGTCCTCCTCTGACCTCTTCCTCTGGCCTCCACCTCCTCGTCTCCTCGTCTCCTCCTCTGGCCTCCAC
>NC_050530.1:5470162-5477150 GCF_002922805.2 Oryzias melastigma | reverse complement strand
CTCCTCCTCTCCTCCTCTGGCCTCCACCTCCCCGTCTCCTCCTCCTCTCCTCATCTGGCCTCCCCGTCTCCTCCTCGTCTCCTCCACAGCTCTCCTCTCCCTCCCTCAGCCTCCTTTGTGTCCCTGTCGGCATACATCTCCCCTCTCTTTACCCGTTGCCATGACGCCTCAGCTCTGATGACTGATAACAGAATCTACAGTGACCATGGGGGGCTGATGGGCTCCCCCAAACACACTGTGGGGGGGCATGGCTGTTTGTACAGCTGCTGGTTCCACTTTTACAGGCTCCTCTGCAAACACTGGAGGCTGAATGAGAAACGGAGGAGAGGAAGACGATGTGGAGACAGATGGGACTGGGGGGCCGGGGGGGGGTCACAGATCACCGGATGAATCCTGGACACTTTAGCTTTTCCCGTAAGATGTTTGATTTCCATTCCTTAAATCTCAGTGATCCATCAGAAAAGATCCTGAAGGTCAAGAAAGGAGAGTTTGATGTGGATCTTGAAGCAAAGCAAAGGTTGTTTCACTCCCTTGTGTAACGTTCCTGTAGACCAGATCTGCAGACCCTCATGGTCCAAATCCGTTTAAAGTCTGACATGTCCTCACTGCAGACTCCCATGGTTCTCCAGACAGTCGTGGTTCTGCAGACTGTCGTGGTTCTCCAGACAGTCGTGGTTCTCCAGACAGTCGTGGTTCTGCAGACTGTCGTGATTCTGCAGACTGTCGTGGTTCTGCAGACTGTCGTGGTTCTCCAGACAGTCGTGGTTCTGCAGACTGTCGTGATTCTGCAGACTGTCGTGGTTCTGCAGACTGTCGTGGTTCTGCAGACTGTCGTGGTTCTCCAGACTGTCGTGGTTCTCCAGACAGTCGTGGTTCTGCAGACTGTCGTGGTTCTCCAGACTGTCGTGATTCTGCAGACTGTCGTGGTTCTGCAGACTGTCGTGGTTCTCCAGACTGTCGTGGTTCTCCAGACTGTCGTGATTCTGCAGACTGTCGTGGTTCTGCAGACAGTCGTGATTCTGCAGACTGTCGTGGTTCTCCAGACTGTCGTGGTTCTGCAGACTGTCGTGGTTCTCCAGACTGTCGTGGTTCTCCAGACTGTCGTGGTTCTGCTGCTCTGGTCTGTGGACTGAGATGCTCCAACCTACCAAACTGAACCGTCTCATTAACCTGAACTCCGACCTCCTCCAGAGACGCCGTCCTTCCTCCTGACGATGGAGCCACAGATGTTTGCATCCGTTTGACTCAAGTCCACTTCAGTAACAGGACTCTGTTGCTGCTCACTGACATGTTTCTGTTCTCTTCTTTGGATCTTCTAGAGGATCATCTCTGCTGTTATTGAACCGGCAGCAGCTTCGTGATTGGCTGGTCTTCAGAGGGTCATCCGGACACGTTTGTGTAGAGTTGGTTGATCACAGAGTCATGTCGACACTGAAAACAGAAAAGATGATTGTTTATTCCAGAAACGTCTGAATCCGCCTCAAAGGAGACGAGTCGACGTCTTCTGCTGATTTAGAGGAAAAGGTCAGAATGGAAATCATTCTGTGGCTTCACGCTGTACCACCAGAGCACAGAGTTGAACTGCTGCGGCTGATTGAATAGACTTTGATTACTGGTAATTGTGTGAAAAAGATTGAAGTTCAAAGTTTGTTAATCCAAATGTTGCTGCAGAGGAAAGAACTAGAGTCTGAAAGACTGATGCTGCAGAGAGTTCAGCTGTGAAACGATCAGGATTCTGACTGAAGAAAACCTTCAGAAATGTCTGATGAAGGAATTAAAAGTCGAGTATTCACCCAGACCATAGTATAAATACAGATAACAACTGACAACACACAGACATGGACCGGGCCGTGTTCCAGTACATCCAGAGAACACATGAGATCTCTGCACATGATCAGGTCTTCAGGATCGGCTGTGAAGTTCTGGATTAGGAGGATTCTAGTGTGACGAGTTCTGGATTCTGAGGATTTTCGCTTGAGTTCTGGATCAGTATGATTCTAGTTTGATGAGTTCTGGATCAGAAGGGTTCTAGTGTGACGAGTTCTGGATCAGGACGATTCTAGTTCGATGAGTTCTGGATCAGGACGATTCTAGTTTGATGAATTCTGGATCAGAAGGGTTCTAGTTCGATGAGTTCTGGATCAGAAGGGTTCTAGTTCGATGTGTTCTGGATCAGGATGATTCTAGTTTGATGAGTTCTGGATCAGGACGATTCTAGTTTGATGGGTTCTGGATCAGGAGGATTCTAGTTCGATGAGTTCTGGATCAGAAGGGTTCTAGTTTGATGAGTTCTGGATCAGGACGATTCTAGTTTGATGAGTTCTGGATCAGAATGATTCTAGTTTGATGAGTTCTGGATCAGGACAATTCTAGTTTGATGAGTTCTGGATCAGAATGATTCTAGTGTGACGAGTTCTGGATCAGGATGATTCTAGTTCGATGAGTTCTGGATCAGGACGATTCTAGTTTGATGAGTTCTGGATCAGAATGATTCTAGTTTGATGAGTTCTGGATCAGGACGATTCTAGTTCGATGAGTTCTGGATCAGAATGATTCTAGTTCGATGAGTTCTGGATCAGAATGATTCTAGTTCGATGAGTTCTGGTTTAGGATGATTCTAGTTCGATGAGTTCTGGATCAGAATGATTCTAGTTCGATGAGTTCTGGATCAGGACGATTCTAGTTTGATGAGTTCTGGATCAGGATGATTCTAGTTTGATGAGTTCTGGATCAGAATGATTTTAGTTCGATGAGTTCTGGATCAGAATGATTCTAGTTTGACGAGTTCTGGATCAGAATGATTCTAGTTTGATGAGTTCTGGATTCTGAGGATGATTCTAGTTCGATGAGTTCTGGATCAGAATGATTCTAGTTCGATGAGTTCTGGATCAGAATGATTCTAGTTCTCCTTGATCTGCATCTTTGTTTCTAGAGTCTCTCTGATCATCTTTGGTCTGTTTCCATTCTCGTCTTCTCCTGATGATGAAGCTGTTTTAACAACAGCCTGTGGTTTTCTAGGACATAGTGTCTGCAGAGCGACAGGAGGTCATTAGAAACTCACCGCTACATTGTGGGCGGGGCAGGTGGCGAGACGCGTGTTCTCGCCATGCAGGCGTGGTTTCCTCCAGAGTCCAAGAACATTGTTCACATGTTTAATGGTTATTAATGTTTGTAGGTCTGCAGGTGTGGGGGCGGGGTTTATGCGCCCTACAGCAGACTGGTCACCTGTCCGGGGTGAACCCCTCCTTCATCCAGCAGGATCAGGACAGGCCTCAGCAGCCTGTGACCTTGAAGGTCAAAAACAAGTTCAGATGGACGTTCTGCATCATCAGAGGATGAGCCTGTTGAAACCCTAAAAAACTGCTGCACGCCGCCGGTGTGCTGGCATGTCTACGTAGGACAGCAAAGGTTTGTCAGCCGGCGTCTGCATGTCCTTCAGAGAGCCCCCCACTCGGTCCCAGAGGATTGTTGATGCTGAAAGCCGGAACTGAGGATCCGGTCATCGACCATCGCTGATGTGACTGCAGACAGGAAGTCAGGTCTCTGTCAATCAGCTGTAGAGCGCTCGCTAAGCTAATATCTCTGAACAAAGACGAACCTCAAAGGAGCAAATCGCCACCATAGTGCCCATGAGCCTTGCAGCATCCTTTACTCTCTGATCTTCACTTCCTTAAGAGCAGAAAAGTTTTCTGTTACCGAGGCTCCGCCCATGTGTCAAAGCTGTCCATAGTTTTTATTTGTTTAAACTTTCTTCAAATCAGGTAGAAAACTGTTGAACAGACGTGGAATGTGTCAAATGTGGAGAACTCAAAGGGTTCAAACGCTCCTTTATATCCTCATTTATATCCACGGGCATCATGGAGTTTGGCGATCGGCGTTCAGCATCGACCACTCGGCATCAGGCATGTTTATTTTAGAGACCCTACCATGATTTTTTAAGCCTTTCAGAGTGAACTATATCAGTATATCTGATCAGACAAATTATTTATGAAATCTAGTTGTTTTTCATGAGTTATTTCCTACCCGGAAGTAAAACGGCTCGATTCCTGAAGCTCCGCCTGCTGCTGCGTCTGTCCACGTCATGACGTCATCCTAGAGTCTGTGGCAGCATGTCTGTATTTCTCCCATGAAAATAATCCCAACTTCAAAGATGGATGCACAGATGATATATCTGCCTTTAGTAGGTCTGGCCATCACTACACTGCTACACAAACACACACGCAGCTTCTGCACGGCTGTGCGGACCAGGGGTGGAGTGGGGGTGGGGGGTCTTAAAGAGGGTCTCCCTAAAGGGGGGGGTCCAAAGTAGCAAACACCTGTTTGAGCTTAAATGTATTGAAGCTAGAAGATATACGTATTCTGCATCTAAAATGAAAGTATTTTTTTTTTGCTGATCATCTGGTAAGGGATAAATCGTGTTGGTTTAGTGTGGGGGCGGAGCTTGCAGCACAGACTCTTCCTGGAGGGAGCTGTTGGCATCGATCTGACATCAGCACGATTCTACCCGCTCGTTTTCGTGGGTATGGGAGGGGCTGCTGCAGACAGTGCAGGTTTTTACAGGATTACTCTTTAATGCATGAACGGATCAAAATGCCGTTTTTAGGTTCTTTATAGTGAGGAATGAACAGTAGAATGCATCTAAAACCTCAAAAAGTAGAATTTTCATGGTAGGGCTCCTTCAAAGTCTTTACATGGTCTTGCTCCGTTCTACCTCTTTGAGCTGCTTTCTTCTTTGACAGCATTCGGCTTCAGGTGTTCAGCGCCGGGCCTCCCACGTTGGGCACTCGGCTGCTTTCTCCTTATTGGCCGCCCCACTGCCTCAGATCAGCTGATCGGCTCCTTCTGCAGACGGCGAGGTCTTGGAGGAGACAGAACCTTTCCTGCTGCTGGTCCCAGACTCTGGAATTCTTGGTCTTTGGACTCAGAGAATCCCCATCACCGTCCACCTTTCAAACTCTCCTGAGACTCATTTTTATGGCTTTTAGTGATTCATGAGACTCCTGCTGGTTTATTGTCGCCTTGCTTTAGACTGACAACCTGAAACATCTTCTATGTTTTAGGTTTCAGGTTCAGTTCTTTGTTATAAATGAAGTTTGACGTTTGACCCCTGAGAAAAACACAGAACTGTTTTAAAAGCAGAATTATTTAAACGCAGAGATCTTTTTTCTGTTGAGTTTAGTAGAGTCTGGAAAATGAAGAGAAGCGTTAAAAAACATTAGAAATATGAGGGGGGGGGGTGTTAAATGAACATGAGCTGCTGTTTTATGGCTTTCATTTCTATTCATTACCTGCTCTAATGCTCCTCAGTGCAGCTCTGCTTCATCTCTGAAGCATCAATGATTCTCAGGTCGTTTAATTAGTAAAGAGAAGAAGAATTCATTCTTCTCATCACACGTTCCCTCGTCTCAGGAACCAGAATCAAACCCTCTGACGGATGAAGGAGTTCGTTTGTCTGAGAGGACAGCAGGTGATGAAGTCCAGACCGAGGAGGAGGTCCATGAGGAGGACATGAGGGTGGACCTCCTCTGGAGTCAGGACCATTCGATCTACAGCTGGACTCTTCCTGCAGGTAGTGGCGGTCCGGTCCAGCCGGAGCCCGTGACTCATGGCGCCGGCAGCGATCCACCTCATTTATTCAGGAGCCGACACGGAGCTGCTGCTCCACTCTGAATATGATAACACATGTGGGGGTGTTTTTCCCCATGACTGCTGCCTCTGAATAATCATAATCCAAACCCCGTGACCCCCACGGTCACCACAGACGGCGGGCTGTGGAACATGGTACTGTCCCTGCATCCTCACTCGCGTCCCAGAGGAGACTGTTACCATGGAAACGTAATCTAAGCTCCTCCCATCGGTGGAGGGAAACCCGAGAGTCCTCCTGAACACGTCTGCTTGATAATATGACGGGTCAGCAACTGTATGACGAAGACGCCATCTCCAGAAACGGGTCTCACTGACCCGCCGTCAGAGTGAGAACGGGCGAACGCCTGTAAAGAGTCACGGACCTTCAAGGAAGGCAGAAATAAACGTTACAAGTAAACGGCATTTACCATTCTGGATTATCAGAGGAACTCTGCTTCACTTTCAGAACCAAATGTGTCCAATCTGAATCCAGTCTTAAAGTTCTGGAAGGTGTTGGAACCGACAGGAGGAAATCTGTCCTTCACTCTGAATCCAGTTCCTCTGTGGACTGGAGGGAGGTTCTGTTCACTGTTAGGATGGAGGTTCTGGTGGAGGTTCTGATCACTGTTAGGATGGAGGTTCTGATCACCGTCGGGTTTCTGCAGAACCTGTAGACCCGCATGAAGCAGAGCTGTTCTGATTGAAGGAGAAATGTTTCAGATCTTCTGGTTCTGGTTCTATCAGTCATTTTCTTCTCTTTCATCCTTGAACTCGTTCTTTGATCTGAACTCTAACGTGTTTTCAATGATGTAAAGATCGTTTTTGTTTCCATTTGATAGATTTTAGTTTTATTGAGAGGCTTTTCCAGCTCATCTTCAGACTGGAGATCCTCCAGTTCTTATCCGGATCCGTTCTGCACTGACAGACCTGAAGAAGTGAATCCTGAACGTGGCGTTCTCGTCAGAACCGTCTGTCGGCTCCGATCCGTCGGGTTTGGACGAGGACAGCAGCTGCTGGCAGAATGACAGCGACTTGAATCAGATGGTCGTGTTTTTACGAGTCATGGAACCAGAAAACACTTGCTGTATTCTGAAGAGTGTTCCTCCACCAGTGAAGATCTAACCGGATCCGTTCCTGCTGGGAATGACAGTGGATTCAGTCCTTCAGTTCTTACGGGATTTAAAGGGATCAAACTGAACAAGTTCAGAAAATGATGGTAGAAACAGATCCGTGTCTGGAGTGAATCTCCTGATGCATTTCTGGCAGATGATGTGTGTGTTTGTGTTGGTGTGTGTTTTTGTGTTTGTGTTTGTGTGTGTGTGTGTGTTTGTGTGTGTTTGTGTGTGTTTGTGTGTGTTTGTGT
>NC_050530.1:5468537-5470151 GCF_002922805.2 Oryzias melastigma | reverse complement strand
TAATCTGATGAATTTAAACTGACATGACAGAGAAAAGCTGGAGGCTGTTTAGGACGTAAAACAGACAAAACACAAAGTTCAGAGTAGAAACGAATTCCCTCCAGAACAGCAACGTTTTAATGTTGCATTCTGGGTCAGAACTCTCTAAAGTCCAAACGTCATCATTCCAGGTTCTGATGTGGATCAAAGTGGATTCCTCTGTCAGTGTTTTGGTCTCTGACAGTCTCAGAAACTCTTTCAGTTCCAATAAATTTTCCAATATTCTGATCCACTTTGGAAAGTTCTGAGGATCCAGAAGATCACAGAAAGCAGGTCTTCAGATGCTTCCGCTCACCGGTCCGGGCCTTGAGGCCCGGCGTCCTGCATGTTCTTCAGCTTACAGCTTTAAATTGGCTAAACACACCTGATCAGGTAATCCGACACATCCTGACTCTCAGCTGGACGTACGGTTCAGCTCATCCTCACTAAATCACGGGTCCCCAACCTGGGGGACAGGAACCGGTACCAGTCCAGTACAGGAACATGGACTGGACCGGACCATTACTCAAACCCTAACCCGGTACCGTTTCCGTGTCCTGAGGGCTGGGGACCCGACATTTAATAGGAACGATGAGTTGGGGACATCCAAAATGTGGCGAGGAGGGCCCGACCCGAACGTCCATATGTGAGGAGCTGAGAGTGAGGAGGAGTCGGGTCATCAGCAGGACCTGGAGTCTGACACCCCTGCTGAACTACCTGGTTTTGGAGCTGAGGGACCCCCAGGGTTGAGTCCTAAAACCTCTGCTGTTGCCCTGAATCCCTCAGGTCCGTTACTCACCTCACAGGAGGTTAGCTGACGACGAGACCCCCCCCCCACCCCACCCCGTCCCTCCTGCTGGTTCGGTTGGTGAAGAGCTTCTGTGTTTTCAGAGGAATGAAGTATTTCTGTTTAACCCTCAGCTGAAAAGGTGTTGGCATCAATCTTTGAACATCTTCATCCTAATTATGGTCGCCACAGAAGTCAACAGGATCCACACTTTATTACACAGATGACACACGTGCATGTGTGCATGTGCACGTGTGTGCAGGTGTGTTGGCGCTGCTGATGTCTTCTCTCTAATAGCTCATCAATTAACATGACAGGATTTCAGCCCACATGCACATTCATGCACACGTGCACACAGAAGGCGTGTTAAGCACAAATCTGATATCAAATTGCTCTGATGTATTTTGGATATAAAGTTCCTGATTTCTGTGGTTTCTAGATAACCTGAGCGTGAGTGCAGCTGTAGGTCCTCTGAGCCGGTCCGGATCAGAACCGCCCAGTTAGTGGAAGTATTACCACGTATCTGGATGAATGGAGATTAATAACAAATGGGACCGTACTATGATTCTTCCTCCACCGAACGGATGAATGATGGATGAATGATGGATGGATGATGGATGATGGATAATGGATGGATGGATGGATGATGGATGATGGATAATGGATGGATGATGGATAATGGATGGATGATGGATGGATGATGGATGATGGATGGATGGATGGATGGATGGATGGATGGATGATGAATGGATGATGGATAAGGGGTGGATGGATGATGGATGGATTGATGGATGGATAGATGGATGGAT
>NC_050530.1:5466311-5467656 GCF_002922805.2 Oryzias melastigma | reverse complement strand
TGATGGATGGATGATGGATGGATGATGATGGATGATGGATGGATGATGGATGGAACTCTGATTTAATTTTCGATTGTTTGGAGTTTTTACTTGTCAGTTATTCAGATCAAACAAAAAAAAAAGATTATTTTCTCATAATCAGCTTATTTTACGTTTCAGGACATTCTGATAATAAAATAGAAAGTTTAGATTAAAAAGGTCAAAGTTTCTGTTAACACAAGTGAAAGCAGCAGAGTTTTAGGAATGTGTCCTTCAGCTGATCCTCTGTGCTTCAGCTTCATTCTGTCACCAAAGCACTCGGCCTCCTTCATATTTCATGTCTTTATGTCAGCATTTACTTCCTCCTGTTCGCCTCTTAGTTTGTCTTTCTGACAAGTTTTAAATAAAGTTTGAAGGCTGATGATCTTTTAATGTGGAGGATTTATGAGTCTGTGGTTTCCGTCTCTCATCCAAGTGAAAGCTGCTCGCTGAAGCATGATGGGATGTCGGGAACGGCGTGCTGCCTCGCTGTCCTTCCATTGATTACTTCTAAATGTTAACAGGAGCAGAAAAGGCCACAGGCAGAAGCTCCGCTGCCGAGTGTTGTTCTGTGACCAGAAGACAAAGCTGGATGCAGATCCCTGAGAGCAGGAAGTGAAGGAGGATGTGCTTTTCTGTCTGGAGCTCTCAGTGATCTGAACAATGAGGGAGTTTACTCACTGACATCCAGAATGACAGCAAATGCAGCTTGAAAGGCCAGTTTGAATCTGAGAGGATAAATGACACAGAATAGAACTCAACTTTATTGTCACTGCACGTTTCAAGTACACAGCAACGAAATGTTTGCATCCGCGCTTTAACAGGTATAAATATATATCAAATGTTCAATGTAGAATAAACAGTGAGAGGTATTAACAAGTATTTACAGTATGAAAAATGTACAGTTAAAAATTCACCAGATAAAGTGCAGGTAGTGCTCGTGGTGATTCAGTCCACGTGTTATTGTTGTGTGTGTGAGTCCATTATTAGTGTTGCTTGTGTTCGTGGCTCAGTTGTCAGGAGTGTGGTAGCAGTTGGGAAGAAACTTCTGGAAGCTGGTGGTGTTAGTCTGCACACTCCTGTAACGCCTCCTAGAGGGAGGAGGAGTGAGGAGGCTGCTGGGTGGCTGGAGTCCTTGATGATTTCTCCTGCTCTTTTCAGACATCACTTCCTGTAGATGTCCTTTATGGCAGGAAGTGGTGCTCCGGGACGTGCTGGAGGACATGCATGTAATGACATGTTATAACATGTTCTATTATACTTTTTCAGAGAGCAGTTTACTGGATTTGACAACTTTGGGTTTGGAATGAAGTCTGCAGTTTTAGGG
>NC_050530.1:5461217-5466141 GCF_002922805.2 Oryzias melastigma | reverse complement strand
GTGGAGATGAGTCAACTAATGGCTCAGTAATGAATGTGGGGGTTCTGCATTCATCAACATTGTGACGACCTTAATGAATCCTTCATTACTTCTCCATCTGTCTGCTGAGTCATGGTTCAGTCGCTGAGTCAGCACTCATGGGTCCTGGCTGGAGCTCCAGCTTCCATTCGTCTTTGGTCCAACTGAAGTCTTTCTGAAACTTTTGTTCTCGTCCCTCGTTTTAACCTGCTGTCATGGAATCTCATCAAAAAAATCAACACTTTGAGGCTTTTCATTTGTCATGGACAGCAGAGCATCTACCTGTAGAGAGGGAACTTCTCCTCTTTAGAGATCCATGAAGTCTATCTATGAAGTCTATGAAGTCTGTTCATGAAGTCTATGAAGTCTGTCTATGAAGTCTATGAAGTCTGCCTATGAAGTCTGTCTATGAAGTCTATGAAGTCTGTCCGTGAAGTCTGTTTATGAAGTCTGTCTATGAAGTCTATGAAGTCTGTTCATGAAGTCTATGAAGTCTGTTCATGAAGTCTATGAAGTCTGTTCGTGAAGTCTATGAAGTCTGCCTATGAAGTCTATGAAGTCTGTCTATGAAGTCTATCTGTGAAGTCTGTCTATGAAGTCTATCTGTGAAGTCTATCTATGAAGTCTGTCTATGAAGTCTATCTGTGAAGTCTCTCTGTGAAGTCTGTCTATGAAGTCTATCTATGAAGTCTATCTATGAAGTCTGTTTATGAAGTCTATGAAGTCTCTCTGTGAAGTCTGTCTGGCACTGAGCTGTTCTGGCTTCACATCATCATCGGCTCATCTCTGCTCAGAGAACTCCATCTGGAGGAAATCCTAAGAAAGGCTGGTTAGTGAACTGTACAGCTCCTGCCTGGAGGACTCCTCAGGACCTGGATCCTGATGAAACCTTCTCTTCTTGTTAGATGATTAGATTAGAAACCTATTTCTGATCGTCCTGACACTTTCTGGAGTGTTTGAGTCAAAGAAGACCCTGACAGCAGAGAAATGTCTGAGAGAACTTTGACAGCTCAGCTGCTGACAGACGGAGGTTTACTGTGACAGATTACGTTGGGTTCTGTTGGGTTCTGATGGACTCTGCCGTTCTGCTGCTGCATCAGAGATGACAGTATTGTCATAGACGTACAGTTCTGCTAAATGTTTCCTCCTTTCTTTACTCTAGTAACAGTTTTGGTTCATCCCATGAGAACACATCAGTCAGGTCAACATGTGACCGCTGGAGCCCAAACCATGAACCCTCTGCTACTGTACCAGGACCTGCAGAAATCTTGTATACTCATGAAGATGATGGTTCTGCAACACAAATGTCACCCAGACTCCGCCTCCTTATGTTTGACTGGTCTCTCTAGTCGTGTTTTGCGAATGTTTTTTTTAAAATAAAGTTGGATTGAAGATGGAGGCTAAACTGGGATCAAACGGCGAGGAAGTCAGCAGGAACGATGTCAAACTCTAGCAGATTCAGGTTTACTGGTTAACTCTGCAGTTACTGAGTAAAGTAACTTAGTATTGGAAGTAATGAAAACCTCATGTTTGGAGTTTTTCTTTCTTCAGGTCTGCTGGATGTTCTGCAGTGACTCGGAGAGACTAGAATGCAGAGCCTTGTCTTTAACGTGACCTTGACCAGTCTCCTCTCTGCTGCCCTCTCCAGGGTGTAGGTGCTGACCCCCACACCGCCTTGGCTCTGCCCCCCAGCTCCAAGCTGTCCAAGGAGAAGGCGGAGGAGCCGTGGATCCTGCAGGATTCGGAGGAGATGAGCGTCCGGATAGGTAGAGCTGGAGCGCTCTCAGGCAAGCCCCCCTCATGTACCACATCAGGACTGCTGGACCTTCTCTGATGGCTGCTGCCCTGATTCTGCTGCTTCTGTCCGCCTGTCACTTCCGTGATTCTTTGATTCTTTGGTCTGAAGCTGCTGCACAAACCATCTTTCATCCTTCTGAGGAACTAATTTAAATGTATTTCTAAGTCCAAAAACAGCTCAGTCACTGAGCTTAATGCAAACACAGGTGAGCGGGGCGGAGTTTCGCCCCACAGGAAACTCCGCCTCCACCTGACTCCAGCCCTCTTGTCTCTCCTGAGAGCTCCATTTGTAAATCCAAACTGGGGGGGTTCCCTGCATTACATCCGGCCAAGTCTACGGGCCTGTCTCAGGGAGGGAGGGGCCTGAGAGTCGCTGACTTTACAGACGAGGTGTAGAAGTTGTTGCATCGACCAAATCTTCACCTGATGCTTCAAAACGCGTTGAGGTGTTTTCCTTCAGACCCTGAAACCCACTACCCTCAGAACCAGGCAAAATCAGAACCCACTGACCCACTACCCTCAGAACCAGGCAAAATCAGAACCCACTGACCCACTACCCTCAGAACCAGGCAAAATGAGAACCCACTACCCTCAGAACCAAGCAAAATCAGAACCCACTGACCCACTACCCTCAGAACCAGGCAAAATCAGAACCCACTGACCCACTACCCTCAGAACCAAACAAACTCAGAACCTGCCAACCCTTAGCTCATCTGAAGACACAACTGTGGATGGATTATGAATCACAGGCTGGATTATCCAATAGCGGTGAGATAAAATGTGCTTAAAAAATGTTCTCTATTTGACAATCATTTTATTGACTTATTTTTAACTGCATGTGTCTATTTATGATTAGTAATGTATTATCTAACTATTATATTGTGTTTTTAGGGTTAGGCATGTTATTGTACACAAGAGTACACAATAACATGCCATAGTACACCACATGTTCCCTTAGTACACCATAGTACACCACATGTTCCCTTAGTACACCATAGTACACCATAGTACAACATAGTATGCCACAGACCTGGAGGACGTCCCTCTGGTCTGTTTTGGTGATCCTTCCTGGATCTGAACCGTCTTAGCTGTGATCCAGAAAAGGGTTTCATCTTTTTGATTCTTCTTCTACAATCGCTGGTTCTTCTGTGGTTCTTCTTCTGGTGTGATGGAATCTTTCTTCTGCTCTTTGACCTGATCCTTCTTGCCGTCGTTTCAGCCATCACAGAAGAAGAACTCCAGGTCTCCTCAGATGTGTGGTATATGAACGAGGACGATGCCTCTGTTCTTCCGACTATGACTGATATTCATGCTGGGACAGAGCTCAGATTAGGCGGGGCTACTGCCGAGCAGATGGACGCCGTTCTGCTGGCGGCATTTGCCTCCTCCATGATGAGCTGAGCATGAATACGACAGTACTTTGAAAAGGCTTTCCTGCTGACCTCACTACCTCTGACCGCCATTCCTCCTAACAGCTGGACAACGGTTGGATCAAGTGAATCCTGGTGCAGTTCTCCATAGACTGGTCACAGGTTTGCTCCTCAGAGATCAGTGACGTCCTGCTCCAAAACCAAATAAAAGTCTAAAAGAAAGTTGAGATGATGACAGAAGGTTGATCCTGAATGTCTGAGGGAGATTCTGATGGGGACTCGAACTCTCGACCTCATTGAAGGAGTAGAGCAGCTCCTCCATCATCTGCTGCTCGTCCTGTTCAGCTGCTATCTGAGGTGGCGTGCAGACGCCGGTCCGGCTCTTCCCTCTCCCACTCCTCCAGCTCTGCCTCAGGCTTAATGCACAACAGCCTCAATAATTAAGACGGCGTTTGGAGGAATCCGTCGCCGCTCAGTGAAACCAGGCCGTGAAACGACAAACAGGAAGTGACAGGAGTTTAGTTGTCCAGCAGAGATGGAACCGTAGAGCTGTTTCTGCTCAGAATACATTGTGGTCTACTGGTCCTTAAATCCAGAGCTGGACGACCAAAGACCACCAGTCTGGTCCTCCAAGCTCCTCCTGGTGTATCAGAGCTTTCCTTTCCTGATTGTGGAGCGGACAGCCATGTTCCACAGGGTTCTCTGGGTTGGTGGTGTCGGATGGAGTCGTGATTACATGAACCTCATGAGATTGTTCCTAACTTTGACCTTCAACGGAAAAGAGCCTGGAAAGTCTTCCTGCTGCTCTGTGCGGTTCTGGTGACGTGGGGAGACGGTAGTTCTGACGTCACAGATGTGGCGCTCCAGGTTTGTCCTCATTGGACGAACCGTTCAGGGTTTCCAGCTGTGGCGTGGGCGGCCTCACCGTGCTGGTTCTTGTTTTGCTGTCATTGTGGATGCACAAACATAACACACGTCGGGGTCAGGCTGTTGCCTGGTAACAGTGGCCTCTGGGCGTCTGATGGTGTACCTTTGTGTTTGTCTGCTTCTCAGTGACATCATCACTCGCTGGTTTCAGTCTCAAACCCCGCCTCCTCTGCCTGCTGATCAGCATCAGCTAAAGTTTCTGTCGTGTTTTCATGTTTGAATGTTTTGTTGTTGAGGCTGCAGACGTCATGTCATCAACTTCCCGCTCAAAGCTGCAGCCACTCATCAAATAACTTGTAAATACTCTCTCTCATGAGGACATCTGGAGGCTGAACTATTTCTGAAGAAACCAACAGTTTTTAGTCATTTAGAATCCTGAACATCAGCAAGTCTACATTCTAGACTCCTCCATCCTTAAAGATCAGAGCAGAGATGATGAAAACATGATGATGACCTCTGAACTCTTCTCCAGTTCAGCTTCATACCTGCAGCTGATGGAAGCACAGGCTGGATTATCAGCACAAAGTACACGGTGTGATGAATTCAGGAGCTTCCACCTGAGTGTCTGTGTTCCTGATGTCCTGTAACCACGGCGTTCATGAGCGTCTGCACGTCGCCAGCAGCTCTGCTCACATCAGCAGCTGTGGCAGCGTTTGAGCTCCGGTACAGAGGAGACGTCAACATCTGCCTCTGCAACGGCTGTGTGTGTGTGTGCATTACTGTGTGTGTGTCTGTGTATTACTGTGTGTGTGTGCATTACTGTGTGTGTGTGTGCATTACTGTGTGTGTGTGTGCATTACTGTCTGTGCATT
>NC_050530.1:5460086-5461021 GCF_002922805.2 Oryzias melastigma | reverse complement strand
AGCAGCTGTGGCAGCGTTTGAGCTCCGGTACAGAGAAGACGTCAACATCTGCCTCTGCAACGGCTGTGTGTGTGTGTGCATTACTGTGTGTGTGTGCATTACTGTGTGTGTGTGTGCATTACTGTGTGTCTGTGTATCGCTGTGTGTGTCTGTGCATTACTGTGTGTGTGTGCATTACTGTGTGTCTGTGTATCGCTGTGTGTGTCTGTGCATTACTGTGTGTGTGTGCATTACTGTGTGTGTCTGTGTATCGCTGTGTGTGTCTGTGCATTACTGTCTGTGCATTACTGTGTTGTTGTTGAGCTTTGGTTAGTTTGTCGTTCCTCTAAAGTTCTCTGCCAGAGTTCCTCCATGTGCAGACGATGGGTTTGAACCATAAAGCGGAGCAGACGCTGCAGCCTGAGTCTCCTTCAAGGCCTTGGAGCCATCATCAGGCCAGACGGTTACCATGACAACCGTCTGGGTTAAACAATTAGTTTAATTTGAGGGAAATTGATTCAGGGGTTTTGACCTTTGAACATATGGGAGGAGCCAGAATGCCTGCAGGTAAAAGTCCAGAATGTCTGACCTTCAGTCAATTCTGTTTACACTGATGGAGATGATGGAGATGATGGAGATATGATGGAGATATGATGGAGAGATGATGGAGAGATGATGGAGAGATGATAGAGAGATGATAGAGAGATGATGGAGAGATGATGGAGAGATGATAGAGAGATGATAGAGAGATGATAGAGAGATGATGGAGAGATGATGGAGAGATGATGGAGAGATGATGGAGAGATGATAGAGAGATGATAGAGAGATGATGGAGAGATGATGGAGATGATGGAGAGATGATGGAGAGATGATCGAGAGATGTATCTGTTTGTGGCTACACATCCATGCACAATCCTCCACTGGAGATCAGCTGCACGCTTTTCAACAGGGAACCT
>NC_050530.1:5442318-5460063 GCF_002922805.2 Oryzias melastigma | reverse complement strand
AGGAAAATCCCCCAAAAGCAAAGTGTCACCACTCAGTCACACTCTTCCACTCCCAACGTCATCCACACCTCACACCAAGAAGGAGGAAGAGGAAGAGGAGAGATGATAGAGAGATGATGGAGAGATGATAGAGAGATGATGGAGAGATGATGGAGATTAAAAAAAGAATTCGGCGAATATTTTTTAAGTCTTGAGGATTAAAATTAAATAAATGCTTTTTTAACATATTCCAGGCAGCTACAGTTTCTTTTTTAGCGTGAAGTGATATCTGTGTGTGTAGAGGGGGGGGGGTTACCAAAACTGGTCATTCTTGCGATTACGGAGATTACTGGTTAAATTGGTAACAGATCAAAAACCACTCCTTACTCAACAAGAGACAAAATAACCTTCCTGACATTATTTATTCATTATTAGAAATTATTCAAATAACTGCAGATATTTTCTCTCTGTTCTACCGCTGCAGCTGTGTTGCTTTTCTTGCAGTAAATGTTCTCCTATAGTCGCATATGCTTGCAGGAACTTATCAATTTCCGCCACCGGAAGTAGTAAACTCAGATATTTGTCCCCGTTGCCATGGTGAATCGTGCTGTCTTTGCTCCATTGATCAGGGCTTTTTATGGTCGCGACGCTCACACCTGGTTCTGGTTCTGACAACTTCAAGTTGATTGAATCAAACATTTTCAGCTGTTCTGGAACCGAAAACCCTGAGTTTGAGAATTTTGAGTCCAGTGACTCTAAGTTCAGGTTCGAACTCTAAATTTGTTGAACCTGCTTCTTGGAACGGGCCCCTGATCTACAATCACAAACAGGAAGACTCTGACTCCAGACTCACTAGTGCAGTTTTCTCAAACCTTCTTCTCCTCAGCAGTCTCTATAGATGCTGCAGCATCATGTCTGAATCTACAGAGGTCATGTGACTTCCTTCATGTTTGACTCTTCAATCTAGAGTCTTTCAGTTAAAGTTTAGTAGCACAAAGATCTATATAAACACAGATGACCTATTGTATAATATAACAAATACCAAAACCCAGGAGGTTCATGAACTCTTGTGTTCTGATCCAGAAGCTTCAGCAGGAAATTCAAACCTGTGAAGGTTTGGAGTTTGTGATCATCACATTTATTTGTTATTTGTTCCTTTTTTTCTAAAGATAAAATAGAAAACGGAGGAGACGTCCACCAGAGGAGAAGAACGCCTCACTCCGGACCCCCAGATGGTCAGGAAACAGGAAGTAAAGGAGAAGAAGGGGCGGGGCAGACAGGCCACAGGTGGAGGCGGATCCTTCTCCTCATCTTAGCCATAACCATCCACAACATCCCAGGTAAGGGTGGGGGGGGACTCCAGAATCTCAGAACCAGACTCTTATTCTGAAAATCCAGAAAGGGTCATAAAGGCCTGACAGGAGAGGAACTTCCTGGAAGCTCCGCCTACTTTAACAGCTGGAGCAACACAGAACAGCAGAGTAACAAAGTGTCAATCAATCAACCAATCAATCAATCAATCAATCAATCAACCACATGTATTGGACAGCTTCTCCAAACCAAACACAGAAATGAATGAAATGAAGGATCCGGGTTGGTACCGTCAGGAAGAACCTGGAAAGGTTTTGAAAACTGTGATTTCTGGGTCTTTGAAAAGTTCATGAAAATAATAACATTTACTGTAAAATTTAGAAAAACTCATAATAATTTTTGAATTAAAAGAACATCAAAGTAGAAACTGATGAGCTGCAGGTTCTGCTCTCTTGTCCCAGAGCGGTTCCTGCAGTGGTTCTGCACTCAAAGCAGGCTTCCCCAAAAACCAAAAAGCAGGCATGGATCTTTAGAACCGGACCCAGAACCAGCAGTTTGCTTCAGCACCACCAGAGGTCCGTTTGCTGTCTGAATGACGTTGATGCTTTCAGAACCAAACAGACGAGAATCTCTTTGGACTCAGACTTTTTCTGGATCTTCTCCTGATAAACTGATGGACATTCAGTCCCTAACTATAACACTCCCACCTCCATGCCTGGTCTTTCTCCTTGAACGTCTTTGTGGATCCGTGTTCATTCCGGAACCTCCCAGTCGGCGGTGAAGTGTCGTCAGCACGTCCTCCTCAGGATGAAAACGAGTCGGATCTTTCTGTCAGAGTCGTTTTGTTGTGGTGTTGTCATGGTAACCGGAGGATCTGCTCTGAAGAATGTCTTCAGTTTGGTCCGTTCTCTCCTCATGGTGTGAAGCCGTCAGTCTTCTGCTGTCTGACCGTTTGGATCGTCGTCTCTCGCGCTGCTGTTCAGAGTTTATAGATTAGAAGAAGAAAAAAGTTCAAAAACCTTAAAGTTCTGGTTTCTGGTCCATATCAGCAGAACTCTTTCTCTGGGGTGGCCCGGTTCTTCTCTTTTTATTTACTTCAAAGATGTAAATTTACTTCATCTTACCAGCAGTTTCCTGACGGACGTCTCATCGTCTTTTGTTCTCTGAGACGTTGGGAAGTTTTAGTTCCGGTCTAGCTGCCCTGCTTCAGTGCTTGGCTTCATGAGGCTTCATGAGGCTTCATGAGGCTTCATGAGGCCTCGTCGGTTTCAGTGTCTGGTTTCATGAGGCTTCATGAGGCTTCATGAGGCTTCATGAGGCTTCATGAGGCCTCATCGGTTTCAGTGTCTGGTTTCATGAGGCTTCATGAGGCTTCATGAGGCCTCGTCGGTTTCAGTGCTTGGCTTCATGAGGCTTCATGAGGCTTCATGAGGCTTCATGAGGCTTCATGAGGCTTCATGAGGCCTCGTCGGTTTCAGTGTCTGGTTTCATGAGGCTTCATGAAGCTTAGTGGATCTCGTAGATCTCAGTGGTGGTCTGCAGGCTGCGGCCCACAGTCCTCTGTGCAGCTCTGACCCCCCTCTGCAGAGCAGCCGCTGTGCCACACAGTGATGCAGGAGGACAGGACACACCTGCAGAAGGAGCTCAGGTCTGAGCTCCCCATCCCAGCCTCCTCAGGAAACGGAGGCCCTGATGTGCTTCCTGATCAGACAACAGTTCATCAGCAGGAGATGCTGCATTTTTTCCTGCAACCTTTGGATGAGGAGCATGAAAGTGAGGGATGAGACCAGCGGGGGGCTAAGCACCAGCAGAATGAAAACGGTGAAGTGGTGTGACCGCAGCAGCAGAGACGTGAGCGCCATCAGGCGCTGGAACGATCCTGCTGCAGCGTGTCTGTCTGTGTCTCTGCTGTCCGCGGTTTCATCCCCGCTGTGGTTCTTCTCTCCCACAGAGGGCCTGGCGGTCGGCGTGGGGTTCGGAGCCGTCGGAAAGACTTCATCTGCAACCTTTGAGAGTGCCAGGTATGCCTGAACCGTTGGTTCGATTCCTCTCCGTCTGGTCAGCCAGCAGTCGGTTTGAGTTTCTCTGGCAACCACTCTTACCAATCAGGAGAGAGCTTGTTAGAAGGCCACGCCCCTGACACTTAAAAGGGGCTGCACGAAATCTGTCAATCAAATGTTCTGAACATGGGGCCAGCAGGCTCCGCCTCCTTTTACTGAAGATCTGATTGATCAGTTTATGACTTACAGTACATAAAAATATCCTGAAAATTCCAGATTATCATGAAAATGTTAAAAAGGAATCAGATCCAGAATGTTGTTCTGACCAACAGAAGGACGGATACTACAGGTACTTCCTGTTTGGAACATCAGGGGGGCGGGGACACTCAGTCCAGTGCTCAGATACACTCAGTGCTTCAGGCTGAGAGTTTGTAGATTGGACTCTGCAGCCGGATCACTCCCGAACCTGAAGAACTGGTTCTGGTTGACCCTCTGCCTGAAGGACCGGGTCGGGATTGAATCGCCAAATTTTTTTCTGAGCAGGGCTGAATCTGCGTCATGGTGTGTCTCTGAGCAGAACGAATGGACCTCGTTAAGACTGTGATTAGCTGCCCCCCCACCTCTCCAGGAGTGCTGATTACGAATGAGAGGTCCAAACAAACCTTCAAGTACTGAATAATATTAAACCAAGTTTGGCTTCACACTGAAGAAGGACACACCTCCATCCTGTGAGGATTTTAATAACCTCATAAAAGTCTTCATAGGAAACGAAGATGAGACGTTTCATAGCTGAGAATCCAACTTCAGCTTTGGTGGTTACCATGGAAACAGCAGCAGCTTCCTGTAGAGCTGTCCTGCTGCCATCTAGTGGTTGTTGAGTGTCCCTGCAGGAGATAGATAGATAGATAGATAGATAGATAGATAGATAGATAGATAGATAGATAGATGGACAGATACATTATTAATCCCAAGGGAAATTATATGCCAGTCTGTAACTCCAGGTCATTCACACATTTTAAAAAATACATTAAAATAAATAAATAAACAAGTAATAAATATATTTAAAAAGGGGGGGGGGGTTAAAATTAAACAACTAGACCACTAAAAGCACTAAAACACAATAAAAACAGCAGTACAGTCGAGTCCCCTTCAGCAGTGTTACACAGTCTGATTGCAGTGGGTTTGAAGGACCTCCGGTATCTCTCTGTGGAGCAAGAGCTCCTCTGAGCAGAGAACACTGGGTACAGGGGGTGACTGGAGTTCTCCAGGATTTTCTTTAGCTCCACCAGCATCCTCCGCTCCACCACAGACTCCACTGACTCCAGGCTCTGACCCACAACCTTACCTGCCTTCCTGGTAAGGCGGTTTAGTCTTCTCATGTCCTTCCCATTTCCATTCAGTCGCCTGTATCTGCTGTATGGTCATTGTTATTATTTTATTTATTGATGATTGATTTTTTTTAAATTCATTTTTTTTTAATTAATTGATTCATTTAATTAATTATTTCATGTTAAAAATAAAGATATTTGAGAACATCGGAATGTTTTATCAGCGATTTTCTTGTGGAGATCCTGATGCGGCCCAGCCTCACCCAGACTCTGCCTCCAGCGGCCCCCAGCTAAATTGAGTTCGAGACCCCTGCTTTAGATGGTTTCTGGTACCTTTGAGTAGAAAACGGGCCGAGTTGATGAAGCAGAACTTTGTGTTTCAGAAACTTGGCCATCGGTATCGGTATCCAGAACTTCCCAGAAGGCTTAGCGGTGAGCCTCCCTCTCCGGGGATCGGGGGTTTCCACCTGGACGGCGTTTTGGTGGGAAAGCACACACACCTGTCCTCATGAACAGACGGCGAAGGCTCATGTTACCCCTCCTCGCCAGGTACGGACAGCTCAGTGGCATGGTTGAGCCCGTGGCGGGGTTGCTGGGCGCCTTGGCCGTGGTCGTGGCGGAGCCACTTCTGCCGTACGCGCTGGCGTTCGCTGCCGGGGCTATGGTCTACGTAGTCGTCGATGACATCATTCCAGAGGCTCAAGTCAGGTGAGTTAGAGAAACAGGTGTGTGTGGGGGGGGAAGTGGGGGGTTAGAGAGACATCAGACTGCTGAAAAATAAATCACATCCATCATTATCATTTATTTAACCAGATTTTACCAGGAAGTCCACCAGCTCTCATGAAAACATGAAAATGAACCAAATTTAAATCCATCTCAAGAACTCTGTTCAGTCAGGAAGCAGCTCAGGGAGATGTGATCCTGCAGGATCCACTGGATCTCGAATATCTACTGGATCTAGAATATCTAAATCACATGTGTCAAAGTCAAGGCCCGGGGGCCGGATCTGGCCCTCCAGGTGATTCTATCCGGCCCTCCAGATCATTTTATTTTATTGTTATTAATGACCCGATGTTATCTTGTACTTATTTCAAAGTGGTATTATTTTGACAAAATATATTTTGATGGAGAGTAAAATATTGAAAGTTATTTAAGGTTTAAATAAAGCCTTTTTTTAATCCATATTTATGTTTAAAAGTTACGGTTTTAAAATATTAGTCTTGGTGTGTTCAGTAAAGTTTATCTTGTTCGGCCCGCGACATAAGGTGTGTTTTGGATTTTGTCCCCCTGTGTGATTGAGTTTGACCCCCCTGATCTAAATAGTCCAGATGATCTACTGGATCTAGACAATCTACTGGATCCATATGGTTTACAGGATCTAGATGATCCACTGGATCTAGATGATCTACTGGATCTAGACGATCTACATGATCTAAACGATCTACTGGATCAAGATGATCTACCAGATCCATATGATTTACAGGTTCTAGATGATCTACTGGATCTAAACGATCTACTGGATCTAGATGAGTTACTGGATAAATATAATCTACAGGATCTAAATGATCTACAGCAGGGGTAGGGAACCCTGGTCCTCAAGAGCCGCCTTCCTGCATGTTTTCCAACATACCCTGCTCTGGCATGTTCTTATTGGCTGGACACACCTGAACCAGTCCCTACTCATGACTGATTACCTGGTATACTGGAAACATGCAGGAAGGCGGCTCTCGAGGACCATAGTTCCCTACCCCTGATCTACAGGATCTAGAAGGAGAAACATCATTCACACAGAAATTAAAAAGTGATTTCTGTGTGTTTCTGTTTGACAGTGGAAACGGGCGGTTGGCGTCCTGGACCGCCATTCTGGGCTTCATCGTCATGATGTCGCTGGATGTGGGGCTGGGCTGATGTTGCCATGACAACGGCTGATCTTTCAGCATCTTGAGAGCAAACCAAATGAAGTGATTGACGAGTGATTTGAGGGAGCGTGTGGAGCGCGGCGGTCCCATGGCCACGCCTCGTTCTGGCGAGCAGAGACGTTTCCTGTAATACTTGAAATGATTGTTTTAAGGGAATTCAAGGGACTGAAAAATGTTTCTTCTTTTATTAACATCAATCATTATTCATATACATCAATCATATACAGGCCAAACTGAGGAGCTGCATCTTTTTTAACTTTCACTCACTGCTTTTCTGAAAACGTTTGGATATTTATGACATTAAAAATCTTCAAATTGAGTCTCACTTCTTCCATTTCTAGTTTCAAGTTTTTAGTTGCTGATTTGGTGAAACTTCACTTCACGATGACAAAGTTGAGTCGTAGTTGGGCCAGATACGGGATGTTTGCTTGCAGGTCAGAGAAGTAGGTCTTTGCCCAGGCGATCTCGGGTCTCCTGAACAGCGTTTCTATGAACTGGGGGGTTTTTGGACAGTACTTCTCTTTGGCGCTGAAAATCTGGATTTGTCTTTTTCCATATGGACCTTCTCCGTATTCCACGGAACATATTCTGTCCATGTATTGATAGGCCGAAAAGGCGTCTCCGTGGACGGTGGCCACCGTCTGGAGGTAGGCCTTGTACTTCTCCAGCAGTAAGTTCATTTGCTGATGGTAAACAGCGGCTGCCAGAGCGGCCTTGACCCCCGCTGACCTCTCTAGACGGGCCTCGTGGATCAGCATCTGAGTGTGGAAGGCGGCGCCGTTGACCCACTGCTTCAGGAAGCGAGTGCTCATGTGTCCGTCAGCCAGCATGGAGTTCTAGAGCAAAAGACACGCAGATGAGCTGGAGGGACTGCAGGAACACAAGCTGTCTATCATCACCTGTCTATCATCACCTGTCTGTCATCACCTGTCTATCATCACCTGTCTATCATCACCTGTCTGTCATCACCTGTCTATCATTACCTGTTTACATCACCTGTCTATCATCACCTGTCTGTCATCACCTGTCTATCATCACCTGTCTATCATCACCTGTCTGTCATCACCTGTCTATCATTACCTGTTTACATCACCTGTCTATCATCACCTGTCTGTCATCACCTGTCTATCATCACCTGTTTACATCACCTGTCTGTCATCACCTGTCTGTCATCCTCTGTTTACATCACCTGTCTGTCATCACCTGTCTATCATCACCTGTTTACATCACCTTTCTGTCATCACCTGTCTGTCATCCTCTGTTTACATCACCTGTCTGTCATCACCTGTCTGTCATCACCTGTCTGTCATCACCTGTCTATCACCACCTGTTTACATCACCTGTCTGTCATCACCTGTCTCCAGTTATCTCTTAGAAAAATTAATCTAAATTTGAAGCTGATTTGCTTTCTGATCAGCTCGTCGTGTTTCATTTCTCCTCTGAATCCCTGAAGTTTGTCGGCCGTGAATCTTGGGCTCAGGCTCTGAACTCAAAGGTTTCTAAGTTTGCACCTGTAACCGTGTTAGCTGAGTGCTTAGCTCCGCCTCTAGTCGATGGGTGTCGGCCAGCTGAAGCTCTGAGTTCCTCAGGTTGATCTGCAAACGCTTCAGGTACTCGTCCATCAGATCTCGCACCTGCACAGGTGAGAGAAGGTGTGTGAAAGTTTCTTCTAGTTTCAGAACATCTTCGGGGCGGTTCTACAGAACCAGCTTTTCCTGGGTCATCTCTGCCCGGCTCTTCTCACCCCGCTGGCCTTCTCCTCAGCAAACACCCGCCGCAGCATCTGAGCCGTGCCCATGGCGTTCTTGCCCAGTGAGATGCCGATGATCTCCAAGAACATGGAAATGCAGATAGCCAGCGGCCCCAAGGCGTTAGGGATGGGGGTGAGTCCGCCCAGAGTGGCCCCCAGCCTCTCCACCGCGTTTGCCCCGTAGATCAGGTCGCTTCCATGCGTGATGTAGTCTCTGTAGGCTTCCAGCTGTTCCATGGCATTAATCCCAGAGAATCTCTGCAGAGACCTGCATGAGACCCAGACCCTCACACAGGTGAAGATAAACAGAACCGAACAAGGTCCAGTCATCTCTGGACCGGCTGAACTTACGGGTCGATGTTGAAACCTTTCCATTCGGCTGAACTGAAGAGCGCGTTGGCGTACAGGTTCAGTTCCTGCTGCCGCTGCTCTTCAGACAGAGAGATGATGTCGCCCATCTCTGAGGAACCTTCAAGTCACTGAGGAGGCGCAGGAGCTATGACTGCTCTGAGAGGAGGAACTCTGAGGAGGATTAGAAGCTCTGAGAGGAGGAGCAGGTCTGATGACCCGGGTGGGTGGGAGTAAAGTTCACGCTGCAGCAGAGAGGAGCTTTGTTGACATGCAGATAAGAGAGGACACTGACATTAAACAACCCCCCTTTACGGGAAAGAACGGGGAGGTCACATGATCTCCGGGTCGGTCCTCCTGTCATGATGTGAACTTTCCTTGAATCTGTTTTTGTTCTGTTACCTGGAGGTTTAGCACCAGAACTCTGAGGAGTTATATTCTGTACTTGAGAGCATCACAGCGACGGTCGTGAGCGTCAGTGATGGGTGAAGAGGTCATTCCGTGTGACTTTAGTGCAGGAAAAACCAGCCGAATGTTGGAGGCCGTTCTGAAAAACCGCAGAAACCGTCTGACCTCTTAGGTCAGAGGTCAGAGGTTGATCAGGACAGAGAGTTCGGGAGTCTTTCATGAGGTTTTAGAGCAGACACTCTACTCTGTATTTATTCTTCTCTAATCACTATTGTTTTTATTCAATCCATTATCTGTTTTTATCTTTGTTTTGTCTCCTTGTTTTATCATTCTTACATCATTGTTTATTTTTAATGTTTGCATGGATGAGCCGCCAGACATGGAATTTCTCTCTGTAGGGAACAATAAAGAACCTTCTATTACCTGAGACATCCCCACAGCGCCCACCTGGAGCGGGACAGCAAGGCTACTGGATATATACGTATGTATATATTTATGTATATATTAAGGCTGGGAATCAATTAAAAAAATACTTATTGCAAATCTGGACAAAAATATTAGTGGTTAATTGCCTTTTTTTTTTTTTGTTACAGTAGTTTTCAGCCACTGATGATCTACAAATAATCATAATATGAAATCCAATGCAAAACTGTACATTTAGAACATTTATTTTGAATCCTTCTGAACCTAGGATCTAAATGTTCTGGATTTTCAGTGTACAAGACTACCTGCTTGTTTATTTGGTATCATTGTAATCAGCACAACCTGTCCTATGTGACACTGCCTTTATTTAGTCATGTTCCATGTTCTATTCACACATTACACATCAAATCCTGCAAAAACAGAAAATTCCATCTAAAAAATGGGATTCATTTTGCTGCGGCTGGGTGGCTCAGTGGGCTTGGTGAAGGGCAGGAGCCCTGGGTTCGATTCCCAGGGTTGTCCACTGATCCCCACCCAGATTGGGTCCTTAGACCCTTGACGCTGCTGCCTAACTGGGTCCCTGTGCCCCTCAAGTACAGGGTTGTGTCAGGAAGGGCATCCGGCGTAAAAACTCTGCCAAATCACTGATGCCGAACAGTCGGTGCTGTTACGCTGTGGGGACCCGAAAGGGATAAGCTGGAAGTGAAAGAAGATTTTGCTGCGAAAACCCCCAAAATGTTGAACGAGCTGTTCTTTTGGCATAGAATGAAAGTTTTAGTTGGGGTTTTATACAAACAATAAGAATTAAACTTGTCAAATTAATCAACATGTTTTTACCAGCCCCAAAAAGAATTTCTCACTGCTGTCGATTTGACTTTTGCTTTTCTCTCTTACGTTTTCTTTATTGTGTTTGTGAAAAATAAAACCGGTTTTGGGGAGAAGTTTGATCCAGGTGGATTTCAGGTCAGCTCGGCTGGAATCTGCTCTCAGGTGGGGGTGTGTCTGTCCACTCTGAACTGCTCACCTTCCGTGGCGTCGGTGGGCGGGACTTACATGGAGAACCGCAGTTTCCTCACATTTTAGACGATGCTGGTGATCATCACTGTGGAAACTTCACGGCGGTCCCCATCCCAAAACAGAAGAATGGTCCGTTTTCTCCTTGGACAGACAGCTCAGTTTGACTCCGCCCCCATAGCAGGTGTGCTGCTGCATCACAGGCGTCAGATGGATGTTCTTTCTCCTCAGTTTTTATGCTGATCTGACAGTTCGAGGTCGTTGATAAATATGAATGAATTCATGTTTTCTGTGTGGGGGTGGGGGGGGGGGGTTATTGGTACTGTAATGGTAACCCCCCCCCAAGAGGAGAGAGAACCTTAGATCAGCTCAAACACTTTAAATCCACCTAAACCTGTTCTCAGCTGGATTTGACTGGTATGGATTCAGAGGTTTACATCCGTACTGTTTGGTTTCAATTTGTTCTTTTTACTTTATTTAAGTTTAAAGAAAGATCATTTAAACTATTTTAATGGTCACATCTTTACGATTTCTCGATTGTTTCTTTTAATGTTTCTGTAAAAACTTTGGATTGTCTGAACATGACAGTTGTTCTGGTAGACCCGTTCAGTGTTCTGGTAGACCCGTTCAGTGTTCTGGTAGACCCGTTCAGTGTTCTGGTAGACCCGTCTCGGTGTTCTGGTAGACCCGTTCAGTGTTCTGGTAGACCCGTCCGGGTGTTCTGGTAGACCCGTCCCGGTGTTCTGGTAGACCCGTCCCGGTGTTCTGGTAGACCCGTCCAGTGTTCAGGTAGACCCGTCCCGGTGTTCTAGCTACAGGTGTGTGCAGACCCCCCATGGTGCTGCTGAGCATGTTTGACTGAATATTTATTCTTAGTTTGCTCTTTCCTTAAGCTCCGCCCCCCACTGTGAATTGAACAGAATCATTCACAGCTGGTTCCGCCCACAGCGACTCTGCTGGGTGGGTCAACACGGATCAACCACCATTTGACGGATCAGAACAGACTACAGCCCGTTTCCACTCCTTTAATCCCAACAGAACCAGAACCAGGCAGAGCCTGCGGCTCCTCTACAGCTGGGCTTCATGCTGGAGGAAGTTCTGCAGACTGGTGGGCATCTGCAGCAGCTGGATGCTCTGGATCCGGTTGATCTTCTTCAGGTACCGCCGCACGGCCAGCCGGCACTGAGACGTCAGAGCTTTCGGCGTTCCTGAGGAGGAAGGAGAGTTTCAGTCAGGACAGGACGGGTGAGGCCACGCCCCCTCTGTGGTTCTGGTTTCAGGACTGAAAGATTCTGATGAAAGAAGCGCAGACCCATCAAACGTCACAGACTTCTACAGCCCAGTGAAACCAGAACCAGAACCCCTCCACACCTCGCTCCTGCAGCAGCAGCTCCACCGCCTCGTTCTGCTTGGTGGACTTCTCGATGATGAGCGTGGGCAGGTAGACGTTGGCGCCGAAGTCGATCAGCAGCTGCACGTACTCCACGCCGCAGCCGTGCCGCAGACACATCTCCAGCACGGTTTTGGGCTGCTTGCCGGAGCTCCTCAGCTGCACGTCTGCGCAGTTGTAGTCGGGGTCTGCGCCGAACTGCAGCAGCAGCTTGAAGCAGTCCATGTGACCGTACACGGCGGCCAGGTACAGCGGCCCGCTGGACACCCTGGCGCTGCAGGTCCACAGCAACACCTTGGAGCGCGAGTTGACCTCGGCGCCGTGGATCAGCAGCTGCCGCAGGATCTCCACGTCCCCCTCTCGCGCCGCGCTCAGCACTGGCGAGCAGTTGTTGGACGGGTTCCCGTTGGGGTCGGCGCCGGCTCGGAGGAGCGTCAACACGCAGTCCAGGTACTTCCCACGAACGGCGGCGAAGAGCGGCGTCTGCGCCTTCACGTCCACGCAGTCCACCAGCGCGCCGTGGCCCAGCAGCACCTGCAGGCAGCCCAGGTGACCTCGGGACACAGCGGCGTGCAGCGGCGTCGCCGCCACGCCCCAGCCGCCTCTGCAGTTCAGGACCTTCCTGTACACCTCCTGGCACAGCATCTCCTCCAGGAGGCGGGCATCGTTTTGGAGCGCCGCCTGTCGGAGCGCCGAGATTTCCCAGCAGCCCTCCTCCTCCTCACTGCTCCTCAGCTGGATCATAGAACCTGCGAGGAGACGCAGGTCAGCGGCTTTTGATCATGAAGCCAAACGTCCAACTCCAAACCTGGAGTCCAGCATTGTAGAATCAGTCAACAACGACGACAACAACAACAACGACGACAACAACAACAAGACTGTTGAAACTAATGTGATTTTTGATCATTTGTTTGCTTTTCTACTATTTCTACACATTTTAATGTCCCGAGACATTCACTTGTTTGTACTATGATGTTTGTTAATAAAGTTTAAAAAAAAAAAAAAAGGTCAGAGCCGGAGATCTGCTGGAGGAGGCTCAGAAGGAGGACGCAAGGAGGAGAACATCAGCAGGAGGACATCCGGAGGTTCCACTCACCGAGCTGCAGTCATTCCTGATCCAGATCTGTCTCGGTTCTCCGAGGTTCTTCAGAGGAGGAGCAGCAGGAGCAGCAGGAGCCTCCCTGCAGGAGAAAAGGAGATCTCTGAGGTTTCTGCAGCCTCGCGCTCTTCTTCACAACCCCGCCGCGCAGGCGCAGCACGGACATGACAAACCAGTCTCGGTGGACGTTAGTGTCCGTTTACCGAGCCACCGGCGGTCACGTGACCGCTGCACCTGCAGCCCGGTCGACGGAGAACGTTCTGGAAACGCAACGACCGTTCGCGGTTTACCTCCGGTGTCCAGGTGCTCCTCTTCTTCCGTGTTTTCTCCGAGGCTCCGCCCCCTGCCCTTTCCAAAACAACTGACTGTTGTGAGCGCGCAGTGCGCGTGGCCCGCCGCAATCACGCGCAAATAGATTACGTCACTTCCTTGTTGCGCCTTTTTTTTTTTTACTTTATTATTTTCGATTGTTGAGAGTTTTAAATTGCTGCTGGGTGAACGAAAACCCCAATGAATTATTTATGAAAACATAACTTTATTTTCAGAACTTAAGACATGGAACAAAAAGAAACATTCCAGTAACAGGAAGATGTTAATCATAGTTCGTGACACATGACGTAACAATAACAGAACATCCACAGTCTGATGTCTCATTTGTACCAAATATCAGTCATCTCCCAGATTAACTTCACATATGGAGCTATATGACGTCAGCACCAAAGCTTTGATAAATCCGAGCAAACATCCAAACTCCTCTGCTGAACCTGCTGAGCTCGTCTCTCCTTCAGCTGTCTTTGAGAGGTTTGAGCCTGAACTCTGCCTTTTCTCGAAGATGTTGTCAGCCACATGACGGCGTCAGGTTCTCCCAGGACGCTCGTTCTCCTCTTTCTGTTAAGGAGTGAAGGAGGAGGTTTCCTTGTAGGTCCATCTGTTTTGGCTATTATCAATGCTAGCCTGTCTTCTGGTGTAGTACCTCTTCATTTTAAAAACGCTGTGGTTCAGCCCCTGCTTAAGAAACCAAACCTCGACAACACAGTGATGGATAATTTTAGGCCCATCTCAAAACTACCTTTCTTATCCAAACTCCTAGAGAAAACTGTCGGCACACAACTGCAGTCTTTCCTGGTCAGACACAACGTGTTGGAGGTCTTCCAGGGTTCAAGAGTCTGCACAGTACAGAATCTGGTACTGAAGGTCTTTAATGATATTCTCAGAGTAACTGACATGGGAGATCATGTGATCCTTGTTCTATTGCAGTGTTTCCTAACCCTGGTCCTCAGGGCACACTGTCCGGCATTTTTTTAATCCAACCCTGCTCAAACACACCTGCCTTTGATGACCGTCATTGTCAGGCTTCTGCTGAGCCGAATGATGAGCTGAATCAGGTGTGCATAAGCAGGGCAACATGGAAAACATGCAGGACAGTGTGCCCCGAGGACCAGGGTTGGGAAACACTGTTCTATTGGATCTATCTGCTGCTTTTGACACAGTAGATCACCAGATCCTGCTGTCAAGGCTCCAGAATGTGGTGGGGGTTGGTGGTGCCGCTCTCACCTGGTTGAAATCATACCTGGCAGACCGAACCATGAGCGTGAGTCTCTCCAAATTTACCTCAGACACAGCTCCACTGTCCTTTGGTGTCCCACAGGGGTCTATTTTAGGATTGCTTCTGTTTTCCCTCTATCTTCTTCCTCTGGGGTCTATCATCCAGAAACATGGAGTGTCTTTTCATTTCTATGCTGATGATAGCCAGATTTACCTCCCAATCAAGAAGAACGGCTCCTCCCTTAAACAGTTAATGTCATGTTTACATGAAATCCGAACATGGCTGGTGAGCAGCTTCTTGAGTTTTAATGAGAAGAAAACTGAGGTGATGGTGATTGGCCCTAGTAACCGCTGTGACCCTTCCAGTCTGGACCTGGGTCCCCTGGCTCCACATTTTAAACACTCTGTCAGAAATTTGGGTTTTATTCTGGATAGTGATTTTAAGCTTGACCATCACATCACGTCTGTAGTGAAGCAGAGCTTTTTTCATCTTAGACGGCTATCTGCGGTGAAACCATTTTTAACCCTGCAGCAGCTTGAGACAGTGATCCACGCTTTTATTACATCTCGGCTGGATTATTGTAATTCACATTCATTCAGGGTTAGCCATTCCTCCCTTTCACGGTTGCAGCTGGTTCAAAACGCCGCTGCTCGTATGCTGGAGAGAACACATCACACCCATCCTGGCCTCCCTCCACTGGCTCCCTGTTTGTTTTAGGGTTCAGTTTAAGATTCTTTTATTTGTTTTTAAATCCTTGAATGGTCTCGCCCCACCTTACCTCTCAGAGCTTCTGTCTCCCTACACTCCTCCCCGGTGCCTCCGGTCTGCTGATCAGCTGCTCCTGGAGGTACCGAGAGCTAAGAGGAAGTGTAGAGGAGATCCAGACGTTTCCATTTGTGCCCCAAAGCTCTGGAACGCTCTGCCTTTTAACATTCGTGATGCGTCATCTCTGTCTGGCTGAAAATTTCATTTCACTTTTAATTTTTCTACAAACTTATTCTTTAAACATAGTAACTGTGTTTTTATTTTATTATAGTCATGTCATTTAAGTGGATTCTCAAATCCTTTTGAAGTTTTTTTATTGATTTATTTGAAACTCCAGTGTTCTGGGCTCTCCTGGCTGCCCTGTTCCCATGGGGTGGCTTGGGTCCCGCTCTGCAGAGTGCGCCCTGGGCAGGCGCTGCAGTGATGACCCCGTGGTTGGGCATTGAATAAATGGATCCCTGTTATATTGTTTCTACACTACAGCACAGAGCCAGATTGTTTATTCAGAACTGCAGTTCTTCAGTCTTTGTTCATTTTGCTTTTTTCGGGAAAAAAAAAAAAATTGCAAGTTTTCAGCTGTCTTTGTTCATTTTGGTTGTTAGAGTTTATACAGGGGAACTGGGTGGATAGTGGGCGGAGCCAGGGGAGGGAGGGGCGTTTATTTTGAGTAAATTTCTTGTTTTGAGTGTGTTTGTTTTTAAATATTTTGCTTTTTTACTTGCTGTAAGTACAGCGCCTTGTGTTTCAACCAAATGAAAGGCTTTACAAATGAACAAAGTTTGAGTTTGAGTACCGTTGCGCCCCGCATCCTTCTCACTTTATTTCTAAGGGAGCGTCCAGCCACCATCTGGAGCAGGGGTAGGGAACCCTGGTCCTCGAGAGCCAACTTTTCTGCATGTTTCCCAATATACCCAGCTCTGGCATGTTCTTCCACATGTTCTGGACACACCTGAACCAGGTAATCATCATGAGTCCCTACTCATGATGATTACCTGGTTCAGGAAAGATTCAGCAGAACTCTATCAGAACTCTAGCAGAACTGCGTTTTCCTGTCAGCTCTGTGCTTCTGCTCACACTTTCCTTTGGTGTTGGACACTCTCGCACATGTACGCCATGAGTTTTATTCCTCTTCATGAATTTTTCAAAACAGATCCAAATCTGTGAAGTTCTGAGGACAGCATCATGACCTTTGACCTTTAGTTTCCTCCAGGTGAGTTTCAGGGGTTCCTATTTTTTCTATCTCACTTATGGAATTCATGTTGTTTCTATCACAGTTTGATGCTCATTTTCTCGCCTGTCATTTATTACCGATGCTTCTGACTCGTGGCTGAGGATCATGATCACTTCCTGCTGTTCATCCTGTTTCAGCCTCTGGCTTTCAGCCTCAGGCTGTCACACATTTAGCTAACAGCAGATGTGAGGAACGTCCTTATCTCTGAATCAAACCTCCTGGAGGTACGAGTCTGAGTCTTCCAGCGTGACACTGGTCGGGCTTGTTGGACAGGTTGAAGATCAACCGTCAGCTGGCGGTCACAAACTGGTAACTTCACTTCCCTTTCAGACTCAAAGGACTGAACATTTGGGGCGGGATCGGCTGCAGGTTCGACGGAGGTTTGTCACTTTTTCACTTCTTGTGCAGACAGAGATCTTCTAAAACTTCCAACATCTCATTCAGGTTTTAGAGGAAAATGATGGAAAACAGTGACTGGATGTCAAAACTACCACCTCACCTCCACACCGTTCCTCTTTTCAATCTGGCTATACCAGGTAAGAAAATGAAAATACTCTCACTTTTAGAGGACTGATTCACACCAGCGTTCTCAGGGCTTTTATTAAACTCCAGATCTAATCCAGTAATCTAGATTACTGTTATGAACTAAGATTATCTGAACTATGATAGCAGTCTACAGAGAATGAGGAGGGACTTCTGGGTAATCCCTGCAGTGAGGAGGAAGACACTTTGAGGAGAAGAAGAGACCAAAACCTCCATTGAAACTGGATTTTGGTGGGGGAGGGGGTGTCAGAGTCTGGGAGGACAGAAAAAAATATTTGTTAGAAAATGTAAAAAACAAAACCAGGAAGGACAGATTTTCAGACACATGAAAGAAACTGCATGTTGGTCACACGAGTGCAGAGAGAACCAGAGGAGAACTAGAAAAGAACCAGAAGAGAACCAGAAAAGAACCAGAAGAGAACTAGAAAAGAACCAGAAGAGAACTAGAAAAGAACCAGAAGACAACCATAAAAGAACCAGAAAAGAACCAGAAGACAACCATAAAAGAACCAGAAGAGAACCAGAAGACAACCATAAAAGAACCAGAAGACAACCATAAAAGAACCAGAAAAGAACCAGAAGACAACCATAAAAGAACCAGAAGACAACCATAAAAGAACCAGAAAAGAACCAGAAGAGAACTAGAAGACAACCAGAAAATAACCAGAAGAGAACCAGAAGACAACCAGAA
>NC_050530.1:5430957-5436263 GCF_002922805.2 Oryzias melastigma | reverse complement strand
TAAAAGAACAAGAAGAGAACAAGAAAACAACCAGAGAAGAACCAGAAAATAACCAAAATATAACAAGAAGAGAACCAGAAAAGAACCATAAGAGAACCAGAAGAGAACAAGAAGAGAACAAGAAAAGAACCAGAAGAGAACAAAAAGAGAACAAGAAAAGAACAAGAAGACAACCAGAAGAGAACCAGAGAGTAGTTCACTTCCAGCTTATCCCTTCCGGGGTCCCCACAGCGTAACAGCACCCACTGTTTAGCATCAGTGATTTGGCAGAGTTTTTACGCCGGATGCCCTTCCTGACACAACCCTGTACTTGAGGGGCACAGGGACCCAGTTAGGCAGCAGCGTCAAGGGTCTAAGGACCCAATCTGGGTGGGGATCAGTGGACAACCCTGGGAATCGAACCCAGGGCTCCTGCGTGTCAGCCCTTCACCTAGCCCACTGAGCCACCCAGCCGCTTAGAAGACAACCAGAGAAAAACCAGAAAAGAACCAGAAGACAACCAGAAGAGAACAAGAAGACAACCAGAAAGGAACAAGAAGACAACCAGAAAGGAACCAGAAGAAAACTAGAAAGGAACCAGAAAAGAACCAGAAGAGAACCAGAGGAGAACCAGAAAAGAACCAGAAGAGAACAAGAAGAGAACAAGAAGAGAACAAGAAGAGAACAAGAAAGGAACCAGAAGAAAACTAGAAAGTAACCAGAAAAGAACCAGAAGAGAACCAGAAAAGAACCAGAAGAGAACCAGAGGAGAATCAGAAACTCCTCAGGCTGATAGTGCAGAGACAGTGTACAAACAGAGACATTTTTGGCTGATGAGCAGACCTGCACCTCACCTGCACACAGTCACATGACTGTCACATGACAGAGGGTCACATGCCAATGAAGCTGACCATGATCACAGGACCTCTAGTCTTTGCAGATGCTTCAGCCATTTTTTGTTCCAGTCTGAGAGCTTTCTTCTAGCTGCACTGAAACATGGGGTTTCAAAATACCAACATCTGGTCCGTGCAGCGTACCATATCTAACCATCGCAGCGACAAAAGTGACTGTGCAAGCAAAAAAACTGCAAATACGAAACGCTGCAAATAAAAAAGGCACACAGGATGATTGGGAATGGTTTTTAACCGATGCACCGCAGTGAGAAGAAGATAAAAGAACTGGTGTACAAACTGGAAAATAAGTGAAGTAGTTAGTTTCCAGTGTCACCGTCTGAACTTTCTAATGTGTTATTCTGTTAGGCGTGTAGCCTCGGCTCTGAAGGTAGACTGGAGGATGCTGGTTTATTGTTAGCTTCAGCTAATGCGGTCAAACCCAGACTTCAGAGAGACTAATGACAGTAGAGCTGAGTTCTGAGCTTTACAGTCAAACATCGCTCCTTGTAGCAGCGCTCAGTCTCCCTGCAGAGTCAACCACAGACCAACAACAACTCAGAGTCTGGAACCAAGCAGATGATTACTGAGGCTCACTCATCATGATAACATTCCCCGATAATCCACTTCAGAGTGGACCTTTTATTTTCAGTATTTTTTTGTTTTTGCACAGTTACTTGTCTCAGCCATCCAAGGTTTGGGCATCAAGAGGCAAGTGTGAAATTTTACCTGATCCCCGGTCCGGATCCGAACACTCGTTCTCCTAAACCTGGGCTAATGGATGGGAGGGAGTGAGGGATGCAGGACTCTGCTTCCAGGACAGCTGATCCTGCTCTGATCCCACTCTGATGCCGCACTGATCCTGCTCTCATCCGGCTCTGATTCCGCTCTGATCCTTCTCTGATCCCTCTCTGATCTCACTGGAATCCTCCCTCCGGTTCAAATGCTTGTCTTTTCCCGTCCTATCATGGCGGGTGAGGGCAGAGCCATCCAGATCTTGTGCTCTTGTGCTCAGGAAGCCACGACTCCATGAGCTTCGACCTGGATGTGAACTCGTCCATTGTGGAGCCGGATCAACTGAGGAGGTTCAGCCGGTTCTGCTGTGTGAGGAAGCTGATGTTTAGATGGGGAACCACTCAGGTAAGTGATCCTGAACCTGCAGAGACCGAGACGACCAGAGAGACCGCTGGTGCTCCCCCTGCAGGAGGTGAACATCAAGGAGCAGCTGGACGCAGGAGTCCGCTACCTGGACCTAAGGATCGCCCGCAAGCCCAAAGACCCGGATCCCAACAGGCTCTACTTCTACCACGGGCTGTACACACGGAGCGACGTGGAGGTGAGGCTGGACCTCCTTCATCACTTCCTACATCTCCTTCACCTCCTTCATCACCTCCTTCATCACCTCCTTTACCTCCTTCACCCCTTTATCACCTCCTTCACCTCTTTCATCTCCTTCCCCTCCTTCACCTCCTTCGATCACACCATCAGAGCTCTCCTTCATCACACTAGAAACTGTTGATGTCTAAATGGTTTTGGTTCAGTCTTAACCAGATCCAGCACATCCACGGCCTCATTAGATCGAGGCAGAACCAGAACCAGATAGATCCTGGAACTACAGTTTCCGTTTTGTTTTGGTCCTTCATCGTTTTATTCAGTCACAAATACAGAAACTGGATAATATTAGCGATCAGGTTTTGAGGGATTGCACTGTTTTCTCAGAGGTAGAACCTAAGCTGAAGGGATCAGATCAGCTAATCCTCTCCCTGGATCTACTGCTCCAGTCTGCATCCATGTTCAATCAGGCTAAAGAGTTGAAGGTTCTCCAAACTCATTGTATTCTCAATACAATGAGTTACTCATTGTAACTCATTGTATTGTAATACTCACGTATTTTCTGTCCCGGTCAGTGTCACTTTTTGATGTTTTGGATGTCCCCAACTGGTCGTTTTTCATTTACCAAACCATCCTCAGACCTGTTCCGGTCCATGACCTGCTGGTTGGAGACCCCTGATTTAATGGGAACAGGCAGCATGTCAAAGAATACGGAGTTTGGGTGACCCAAAACGTTAAGAGTGAGAATGTGCAGACACATGACTAACTGCATCACAGAGTCCCAAAAATGGTAAATCTTTGACCTAACAAACCTTCTACTGTCAGACTGTTTTCAGGGACATCAACGAGTGGGCGGAGCTACACCGGAAAGAGGTCCTCATTCTGTCTGTGTCCCACTTCAAAGGTTTTGACAAGCTAGCAGCTACCCTGCATAACTACCTCATCCACTTCATAAAGACGCTGTTTGGACCCAAGCTGCTCCTGAAGACGGTAACTTTTCCCTGGAGCCGTTCTGACCCGCCGGGAGTCCGGCAGTAAACAGTGGTTGACTGTTCTCCATCCTGACAGGATAAACCCATCCTGAAGACGTGCTGGGACCAAGGCAGGAATGTCATTGTGTCCTACGACCATCCGGCGTATCAACAGAGCGCTCTATGGAACAAGATCCAGTATTACTATGGAGACAGTATGGAGCGCCGAGTAATCGTCTCCAGACTGAGTCAAGTTCTGGAGAAGGAAAAGCCGTCCAACTGTGAGTCTGATCTGAGGGTTTAAACAGCATCACTAGACTTTCTTCTACTGATGAAAACATAAAGACCTGCTGATGGGTAAACGTTCTAACGTTATCAACCTCCTTCGTCGGTCTTCCAGGTTTTTTCGTTTGCGGCTTGAACATGACCCTTCCCAGTGACCGCAGGATTCTGAAGTACATCCTCCGGATCTGTGACAGCTTCCCCAGCGTGGTCCGCCGGAGTCTGCCCAAACTGCTCCAGTGGGTGCAGCAGCAGAACCGGAACACCCCCTTCAACATCGTGGCCTCAGACGTGGTGACCCGGAGCGGCTTTGTACCGACGGTCGTCCGGCTCAACGGGAAACCTTTGAAAGGATGACGGGAACGCCGAGGCTCCGGAACGTCTACGGGGGTGACGGGAACGCCAAGATCCCTGAAGGATCTCGCTTGATCCACATGCATGTACTGTCATTTACATGCTCATGATCGACGCACAAACACACAATCAACACACATACACAATCAGACTCATGCATGAACGCACACACACACTATCATTTATATATATATATTTTTATAAATATTTATGTCTGAAAAGTCTCTTTTGTATTTTGTTAAATAAACAGTGATGTTTCCTCGTGTTTCTGTTTCCTGTTTACAAACGGAAGTGAGTTAGCTTCCACAGGAAGTGACTCCATCTTTGTTTTGGGCGCTAGCTTCCGTCACTCCGCGGTGAAAGTGACCGGCGGCATTTACACCTGCTGGGTCCGGTAAGCGCGTGCGCCGTGATTAGGATGCTAACGCTAGCATGGCGTCGGTTCACCAGTAGACTCGGCTCCGTGGAACCTGCTCACCTGTCGACCGCGGCTGGTTGGACTTCCGGCAGGTCGCTGCTGCTCCGGTGGAGCTCCAGGTGTTCATTTTCAGGTCTCCTCCCAGCTGGCGGCAGGTCGCTGCTCCAGCCGCAGGTTTCCCGCTGCCTCAGGTAAACAGGGAAGCTAGCTCACCTGTAGCGTATGGAGGTTGTTCGGGTTAGCTAGCATCGTTCATGCACGCACACCGTCACGCACTGCAGTATTCACGCACACTTCAAGTGTTGGTTAACAGTAACGAACCTCTATTATAATATAAAACATTCAGTTTCAATGCGGTTAGAATGATGACGTCAGTCTGCCTACATCACAATTTAGTAAACTTTAATTCAACTTCGTCAGAATATTGAGGCGTTAAAATATGACAGTTGATCTAAGTGGTGCAGGATCGGCTAATACTGGCAGATAACGGCATACAGATCAAATCAATCTTTATTTATATTCGTTCTTATAACACAAAGTGCTGTACACCAAAACAGAACAGTATAAAAATATAAAACAATTTAATCATCTTAAATAAAACCTTAAAGTGGTTCAGAGTTAAAAGAAAATGTATCATCTGTCCAGAACATGATTGTTCTCCTAGACCAGGGGTCGGCAACCCAAAATGTTGAAAGAGCCACTTTGGACTAAAAAAATTAAAAACAAATGTGTCTGGAGCCGCATGAATTGAAATGCCTTAAATAAGTCTTACAATGAAGGCGACACATGGAGAATGTCTGTAAAGCAGCCCACCATCAATGTGACGTCATAGATTACAACGACATCATGAACGTCCGTCATTAAATGTTTATTTCTCCTGCTGCGTGTCCTCGCGTCATGTAGGCCTCAAATTTGGTTTCATGACAAGTTAGAGAGGAATAGCAGCGGCAAACTAGCTAACAAAAGCTGAATCGCCTCATAATGAACATACAAGCTTTTATTTTGACATCCCTCAATGATATAACGAGAGGGGGTCGTCATCAGTCTCTCCCTCATTCTCACTCCAGGTGCAGGAAGAAT
>NC_050530.1:5422507-5430769 GCF_002922805.2 Oryzias melastigma | reverse complement strand
TTTTTGATGTCATTTTATTTTGAGGATTTAAAAAAAACAACAAATATGGAACGTGCATGTAACGTGCACCTTTAAGGTGCTTCCACAATCAAGTGCACACTTTCAATGAATAGTCAATATAAACACGCGCACACCAAAATTCCTGGCCTCCAAGTCTGGAGGGAGGATGAACGCGCTTGATACCCAGGTTTATAAGTCAGACATTTAAAAGGACAGAGTTGTGAAAACAAAAGTCTTCAGAAAGATTTGGGGGATTTTCAACACTTTTACTTGTTGCTCCGAGGTTCTTCCTGTTGTAGGTGGCAGATGAGCGCTAATGAACAGTAGAAGAAGAATAGAAGAAGAATCTCCTCCCGCCACTGCGTGCGTGACCGCGCTGCTCCGGTGTGGATACCACCTGCTGAGCGTGCGTTCAGGAGCCGGCGTAGACCACGTTCTTGGCGGGGAGGAGATTCTTCTTCTATTGTATTTTTACTGTTCATTAGCGCTCCTTTGCATCTACAACAGGGAGAACCTCGGAGCAAAAAGTAAAAGCGGTGAAAATCCCCAAATCTTCCTGTTTTCTCAACTCTGTCCTTTTAAATGTCCATCTTGGTGTCATATTAACCTGACCGGACACAAACCGTAATGATTCATTTCTCCTTTGTGATCACATTTGGCACTTCTGTGCTTTGAAGCAGACTCCGCCCACAAGCAGCTCCCAAATCCAGCTCCTGATTGGTCACAGCTCTGAGCTGCTGCGACTGTGCGTGGAAATCTTGAACCGGATTGAAGATTCAGCGCGCTCAATGCGTGCCGATTTGTACGTGGAGCACGCGACCCGACTTAAAAACCTACGTAGCAACGTGCGCTCTCGTGCGCTCCAGACGCATGGGCAGGAGTTCTGGTGTGCGCATGTTTGCATTGACTTTTCATTGAGGGTGTGCGCTTGATTGCGCGCTGACTCAGCCGGCGTGGAAGCACCTACACTCATCTCACAACAACTGGAAAACGTAAAGGATGTTTGTGTCATGTTTGTCCTCCAACAGAAACCATATTAAAACAAAAATATATTTCCCTCCAGCATTTTTTATCATTTTCAAACATTTTTGAAAAAGCGCCAGTGAGCCACTAGGCAGTGCTTAAAGAGCCGCATGCGGCTCCGGAGCCGCAGGTTGCCGACCCCCGTCTTAGACCTTCTGATTGATTATTTCTTATCAGGAGTTCTGCCTGTTACCAGATTCTAGGTAACAGCAGGTCCAGGAGAGATGTTTGTGAAATCAAATATCCACACGGTTTCTGAGCAGATCCTTCCAGAGAACACCTGTACAGGTGGAGTGATAGCATTGTGCTTTGTGTCAGCCCACCTGTCTTCTGCAGCATGGCTTCAGGTGAAGGAAACAAACACACCAACCGGTTGGCCAAAGAGAAGTCCCCTTACCTGCTCCAGCACGCCCACAACCCCGTTGAATGGTGAGAGAGCTGACCTTGAGATGACCTTCTGAAGAGCAGAGAAATGAGATGATGTCATCACAGGTATCCATGGGGACCAGAAGCGTTTGAGAAGGCCAAGAAGGAAGACAAACCAATTTTTCTGTCAGGTAATAAACTCCAGAAAGCCAAACTGTTAAAGAAAAGAGTTTAATGTTCTCCAAACGGAAACCGTCTTCAGCATCTAAACAGAAACCTGCGCTCCGTGTTCGGTTTCTGTTAATAGACCAAAGAGACAAACGTTCACTTCAAAATAAAACTCTGAAAAGAGCTGTGAGCTCTTGCAGCCACAAGGGGGAAGAGTCGGTCAACGTTCTTTTAAATTGTATTTTAGACATTAAGTCTTGGATGGCAGAGAACTTCTTACAGCTCAACCAGGACAAAACAGAGGTTTAGTGATCGGTTCTGAGGACAAGAGAGAGTTTGTTTTATCTAGACTAAAAAACTATAAAACTTCTCACTGTGTGAGAAACCTGGGTATGATTTTCGACTCTGAGTTTAATTTTATTCCACAAATTAAAAACATAACAAAAACAGGATTTTATCATCTTAAAAATATTGACAGACTCCGCCCATTCCTCTCTCTTGCCAGCACAGAGGTGCTAATACATGCTTTTGTTTCAAGTAGACTAGATTACTGTAATGCCCTGCTCTCTGGTCTTCCCAGAAAAAGGATATCAAACCTTCAGCTATTACAAAACTCAGCCGCACGCGTGCTGACGAGGACCAGGGGGCGGGAACACATTACACCCATTTTAAAATCGCTGCATTGGCTCCCTGTGAAATTCAGAATTGATTTTAAAATTATTTTATTGGTTTATAAATGTTTTTACGGTATTGGGCCCTCTTATTGATCTAATATGATTTTAAGGTATGAGCCCTCGAGGACCTCGAGGTCCTCTGGAACAGGCCTTTGGTTGTACCAAAAGTTAGAACTAAAACATACGGCGAGGCCTCATTCAGTCATTATGGACCTCGCCTGTGGAACAGTTTCCCAGAATGCATCAGGGCCGCAGAGACTGTTCATGTTTTTAAGGGAGGCTCAAGACCTTTTTAATCTGGCTTCTAGTTGATTTGATATTTTTTTTTATCCTCTATTTTTACTTAATCAATATTTATTTATTTATTTTTTTACTTGTCTCGTTATATATATCTGTTATTTTATTTATTCATTTTAATCTATTTTACTCCTTTTACATTTTTAACTCCAGTGTCTTCCTCTGAGGGATCCTCCACATCAGTGATTGACCTTTCTCAGTGAACAGGGTCGCTGCACTGGGATCTCCCGGGTCTGGCTCTTTGTTCAGATCTGGGGGGTCCTGTAGTAGCGTACTCTGTGAACTTGATTTGGGGGGGTCACTGGTGTGGACAGGTCCCTGAAATATTGTTTCCTCACTGCAGTACAAAGCCAGATTTCTAGATTTCTGTTTTCTATCTTTTTAGTATTTATTTAATTATTCATTTATTTATTCTTTCATGGTGTGGCGATATGTCGATGTGTGTTTGTGTGTGTGTGTGTAGGGGTGGGGCTTGTGGGCATTGTCTTTTGTTTTTAAAATTGTGTTATGTTTTATGTAAAGCACTTTGAGTGAAATTATCTTTTTTAAAGTGCTATACAAATAAAGTTTGATTTGATTTGATTTGAAGGGGGCCCAACCCACCGCGTCTGCGTACCGGTCCCACATCCCGGGAAATCCAGTTTATCCAGAGGTTATCCAGGCGTTATCCAGAGTTTATCCAGAGTTTATCCAGAGGTTATCCAGAGGTTATCCAGAGGTTATCCAGAGGTTATGCAGAGTTTATCCAGAGTTTATCCAGAGTTTATCCAAAGGTTATCCAGAGGTTATCCAGATGTTATCCAGAGGTTATCCAGAGGTTATCCAGGCGTTATCCAGAGGTTATCCAGAGGTTATCCAGAGGTTATCCAGAGGTTATGCAGAGGTTATCCAGATGTTATCCAGAGTTTATCCAGAGTTTATCCAGAGGTTATCCAGAGGTTATGCAGAGGTTATCCAGAGTTTATCCAGGCGTTATCCAGAGTTTATCCAGAGTTTATCCAGAGGTTATCCAGAGGTTATCCAGAGGTTATCCAGAGGTTATCCAGGCGTTATCCAGAGTTTATCCAGAGGTTATCCAGAGGTTATGCAGAGGTTATCCAGAGTTTATCCAGAGTTTATCCAGATGTTATCCAGTGTTTACCCGGAGCAGAACTTTAAATGAAGGAACGTTGACGGTATAACTGGAGCTGATAGACAGAACAAAGGTGCACCTCCTGGACCTCCTGTTTATTCACTGGAGGGCGAGAAAGAAGAAGAGGAAAAGGAGGAGGCAGGAGAGGAGGAAGGAGTTGAAGAAAGAGAGATCTTTATCAGAGAAAAGGTGAAGTTAGCAGTGAAGAAGCAGAACTTTAAATGAAGGAACGTTGACGGTATAACTGGAACTGATAGAACAAAAGTGCACCTCCCGGACCTCCTGTGGGATCAGGAGATCAGATGATAGAGAATCAGGCTGATGGATCGGAAACTGCTTGAAGATGATTGGCCATGGAATGGATAAAAGGAAGAACGGAGGAGGAGAGATCCTGAAGGAGGAGGTTTATATGAATGATCTGGAGGTGAAGAGAGGGTCAGAAAGGAGGAGTCTGAAGATGAAGGTCTGTCAGTGGTTTAGCCGCCAGGTAGGAGGAGAAGTCCTAAAGGGAGATGGAGGAAGAGATCCAGAGTATCTGAAATCTGTCTCTGACCACCAGTGGGATATTCGACCTGCCACTGGTGCCATGTGATGGAGAGGGAGTCGTTTCAGGATGAAGACGTGGGAAAGATCCTGAACGAACACTTTGTCTGCATCAAGCTGGACCGGGAGGAGCGACCTGACGTGGACAAGGTCTACATGACCTTTGTCCAGGTGTGTGGTTGATGATGTGGTCTCACTTTCAGGAGCTCCTGGCTTTCCCTGCTGACCTCCATGATTATGTTTGCAGGCTACAAGCGGAGGAGGTGGCTGGCCCATGAGCGTCTGGCTGACCCCTGACCTTAAACCTTTCATCGGAGGAACGTACTTTCCCCCCAGAGACCAAGGAAGAAGACCAGGATTCCTGACAGTGCTCACCAGAATCTTGGATCAGGTCTGAAGCCTTTGGAGACCTCCTTCTCCTTTAGTCCAGGAGCAGAAACTCCTCCTTCCCTCCTCAGTGGCAGAACAACCGTCCATCTCTGGAGTCCAGTGGTGAGAAGATCCTCACGGCTCTGAAGAAGGGAACGTCCATCACTGCCAGAGAGGTTGACAGCCCCCCGAATGCTCCAGACGTGGCGGATCGCTGCTTCCATCAGCTTCTTCATTCCTATGAAGAGGAATACGGAGGCTTTCGAGAGGCGCCCAAGTTCCCTTCACCAGGTAAGCCTGACAGGAAGAGCACCTCCTTCAGGAGGACACCAGAGATGGTCAACATGAAGATCAACCGAACCCCATCTGACTTCAGAGAGCATCTGGAAATGTCTATTGAATCCAAAGAATTCCAGATGACTATTATCCAGTTCGTCTTAATTCTCTACAGCTGAATTTAATCTTTGACCCAGACTGAGAACTGACCGCAGGGATCCACTGGGATCTGGACTGAGGACTGACCTCAGGGATCCACTGGGATCTGGACTGCGGACTGACCTCAGGGATCCACTGGGATCAGGACTGAGAACTGACGTCAGGATCCACTAGGATCCAGACTTAGAACCAACATCAAGGATCCACTGGGATCCAGTCTGATAACTGACCTCAGGGATCCACTGGGATCTGGACTGCGGACTGACCTCAGGGATCCACTGGGATCAGGACTGCGGACTGACCTCAGGGATCAACTGGGATCAGGACTGAGAACTGACGTCAGGATCCACTGGGATCCAGACTGAGAACCAACCTCAGGGATCCACTGGGATCTGGACTGAGGACTGACCTCAGAGATCCACTGGGATCTGGACTGAGATCCGACCTCAGGGATCCACTAGGATCTGGACTGAGAACAGACGTCAGGATCCACTGGGATCCAGTCTGATAACTGACCTCAGGGATCCACTTGGATCCAGACTGTGAACCTACCTCAGGGATCCCCTGTGATCCAGACTGATAACAGACCTCAGGGATCCACTGGGATCCTCTAAAGCTGTGTGTTTCTGTCCTTCAGTGAACCTGATGTTCCTCATGTCGTACTGGTGGGTGAATCGATCCACCTCCGAGGGGCTGGAGGCTCTTCAAATGGCCACGCACACTTTGCGCATGATGGCGTTGGGGGGCATCCACGACCACGTGGCTCAGGTTCAAACTGGATTCAGACCTGTTTTCATTTGTCTAATTTTATTCAGACTTTAGAAAAACCTGCAGTTCTCAGAATCAAATCAGAAAAACAAATCTTTGGTCAAAAAGCTTTTGAAAGCAGTTCAGTGTTTTTCTCTTTGTGTGATTGACATGAGTCTGAAGATGTAAAACATGCATGTTCAACGTGTGACAGTAAAAATCCTTCAACACTATTTATAATCAATAGAATTCCCTAATAAAGATTGTTTTATTCATGTTGTTGTAAACAGCAGACAGAGTTTTTGTTTAACAGAGGCTGCTGCTCTGATTCAGACTAAATCAGGATAAATACAGTGAAGTCTAAAAGCTGGATAAACAAATGCTCCAGATCTTTTCTTTGTGCATTCATGTCTTTTAAAGTCTTCAACATCTCCAGTCCTGCTGTGTGAACTGTTGCTTCCTCTCGTCCTTCCCAGGGTTTTCATCGGTATTCCACGGATTCATCCTGGCACGTTCCTCACTTTGAGAAGATGCTGTACGACCAAGCTCAGCTGGCTGTGGCCTACATAGCAGCCTTCCAGGTGGGTGTGGCTTCATGACATCACTCAGCCTCACCTGTCCTCAAAGGTGGATCCGGGCGTCTGCGAGTTCAAAACGGTCAAACCTGTTTGGCAGGTGACCTTCTAGAAATATGAAGGTCGTAGACGCTCAGTAAACCGTGGACAGAAAACATTCATGTTTATCTACAGGCGTGCTGCGGGCGACGGGTCGTAGTGAACACTTCTACAAGACTAAGGGTCAGTAAGGGAGGAGTAGGTGAGGCGTGTCGTAGAGATTCTCCCTTAATTAACTCCGCCCCCAAATCCTGCAGACTGAACTAGGATCCAGTTAGTTATATTCACGTGATACGTGCACGCTCCCCACTGCAGCCTGACGTTCAGAAATGAGACAGTCAGAGTAGTTTGTGAGGACTTCCTACTTACGGATCACTTGCACACCACGTTCATGCAGCATTTGTGCATTTGTCAGTAAGGAGTCAGAACTCACAGCTTACTGAAGACTAGAGTGTGACATAAGGACACCAGAAGCCTGCAGAACCGTACAGGTCGACCCAAATAATCTAGAACCCTGCAGAACCGTACAGGTCGATCCAGATAATCTAGAACCCCTCAGAACCGTACAGGTCGATCCAGATAATCTAGAACCCCTCAGAACCGTACAGGTTGATCCAGATAATCCAGAACCCTGCAGACCTGAAGCTTCATCTGGTCAGTCTGAAACCACAGAAGCTGAATGGATCTTTGGTCCTGCTTTTGTGGGTCATCTGCTGTTTGTAGATGAAGCGGCGTTCTCAGTGAACGTCCTGTAGATAAATCACTCGCCGTGTCTTTATGGTTGACCTGATTCATGATCCCCTCACAGGTGTGTGCCGTGCTTTCTTCCAGGTATCAGGTGAGCGTTTCTTTGCAGATGTGGCGAAGGACATCCTGCAGTACGTCTCCAGAGACCTGAGCGACCAGGTAATCAGAACCCATCTTTATCAGAACCTGCTGCATTCAGAACCAGAGGAGTTGAGGCGTTCAGTCTCTCCAGCCTCTCGTGCACACTCCTAGCTGTAGCGTGCACGTTGTCAGATGGAGGTTCAGAAACAGACTCCAGTAAAATAATGTTTGGATCAAAGAGAGAATAAATAATAAAAACCTCGATAGGTTCAAGAAGAACAGAGGTTAAACATTTCTGCTCTAAAGTCTTTCCAGTTTTACCCCTCATTAACCCCCCCCCCCCCCACACACACAGGGACTACCGCAGTTTGACCTCAGGGGGCGCAGATGCTCCTTTACTAGAACAGATTTTTCTCGGTGCAGATTCTGAATGTTTGTTTTTAGGAACAGTGATCTGTGTTCTGCATCCTGATTGGCTGTTGATCTCGTCAATCTCTTTAAACCGTTCTCCTCCAGAGATGCCGCACGTTCAGTTTTTCCCATAAATCTTTGTTTTCAGTCTCTAATGCTGGATGTATTTTTCCATGAAGGTTTGAGGTTAAACTGTGAGACTGTTCCTGTGTGTCTGAGAAAGCAGAACATGTGAAGTATTTAGAACATCTGGAATACCGCCTACAGATTCACTTCACAACAGAGTCAAACAGCTGTTTGTGTTTATTAGTTTATCAGGATTTAACCTACAGTAAAAGCATCTGATTTATTTAATCATTTTGCTTCTTAAATAAAACTGTTGTTTATGTGAAGTTTTATTCTGCAGTTTAGCAAATATATCTCAGATTAACGTCTGATGTTTTAAATGATTTATATTCTCATGTAATTCCTTTAAAACTTTTTAATCTGTTCATCAGATTTCTCAGAATATCCTCGGTTTATTTTTGATTTTTTTTTAAATTTTTTTAGCTAGAAAACTCAACATCCGTCTGAGGACAACAGAGGAAAAACGGCTGCTGGGCTAATCCTGGGTCAGCTGGTGACCTTTGGCATCACCGGAGGTCTGGGGGTTACT
>NC_050530.1:5419025-5422292 GCF_002922805.2 Oryzias melastigma | reverse complement strand
ACCGGCAGTCTGAGGGTCACTACCGGTAGTCTGGGGGTTACTACCGGGGGTCTGGGGGTCTCCACCGGAGGTCTGGGGGTTACTACTGGGTTACTACCCTCTGGTCAGTGCCGGTACTGCAACGTTGTTACTTCCTGGTTGGCCTCACTCTGCGCCCACTGAAGTTGGGTCTTGGTCACCACAGTGAATCTGCTCTAACCCCTTCCCTCTCTGTCCAGTCAGGGGGATTCTACAGCGCAGAGGATGCAGACTCTGTCCCGGCATGTGGGGGTGACAGGAAGAGGGAGGGGGCCTTCTGCGTCTGGACCGCCTCAGAGGTGCGGGGGCTCCTGCCGGACGTGGTTGAGGGCACCAGTGGGACCACCACCCAGGCGGACATCTTCATGCACCACTATGGAGTTAAGGAACAAGGCAACGTGACACCTGAGCAGGTATCTCCCCCCAAGTCTGGATGTGGATGAACTTGGAGGTCTGATCTGGCCCCCCCCCTCTGTCGGCAGGACCCCCACGGCGAGCTGCAGGGCCAGAACGTCCTGATCGTCCGCTACTCGCTGGAGCTGACGGCAGCTCACTTCGGCATCGCCGTGGAGATGCTGGACGACCTCCTGACCTCTGCCAGGGCCAGGCTGGCAGAGGTCAGGAGGGGTCGGCCCCGCCCACACCTGGACACCAAGATGCTGGCCTCCTGGAACGGTGAGTTTACAGAAGTGATCTGAGCAGAAACAATCCGATCCTCAAAGATCTGGGTCATTACGGAGCACCCCCCCCCCCCCCCTCCTCTAATGATGGTATGTTGGCGAGCTAATGAGGCGCCAACACCTGGACGACTTTCCAGCTGAAGTCTCGTTTCCTCTAATGAAAGAACTCCTTAATCAGCCGTCCTCTTTAGCGCGCTGGTGGGGGCTGTGTGTGTGTGTGTGTGTGTGGGGGGGGGCAGCTTCAAAGCCGCAGAACGAGCACATCGTCTGAAAGTGGGTGTGGCCTCACCTCCTCTGCTTCGCCCTCGCAGGGCTGATGCTGTCGGCCTTCGCTCGAGTGGGAGCGGTCCTGGGGGACGAGGCTCTGCTGGAGAGAGCGGAGCAGGCTGCCAGGTTCCTGAAGGAGCACCTGTGGGACGACGAGCAGCAGGTGATGCTGCGGTGCTGTTACCGTGGAGACCACATGGAGGTCCAGCACACGTGAGTTCAGACGGGAGACGGCGGGAACGGTCGTTATCTGCAGGTAGTGTTCTCTGGAAGAAGGCTACCCTTCTGCTCTCTTTGGGGTCCAGATGACTCCTAACCCAAAGGTGGACAGGATTTTATGTCTGCCGTGAACATTAGTGAAACTCAAAAATCAATGATAAAAAAAGTTCAGCGCACTGTCTTGTGGGGTCCAGATGACCCCACTTTTGATGTAAACAAGAGTTGAAGGGTTACCGAGGCGGGCACTATGACCCAGAATGCTTCATCTGTGTGGAGACCCAGAGCAGAATAGAAATAAAGAATTGTATTTTCCTGAACTTTTCCAGACACTCAGAGCTCTGACGGTCTGCCTCCGTCATCCATCCATCCATCCATCCACCCATCCACCCATCCACCCATCCATCCATCCATCCATCCATCCATCCATCCATCCATCCATCCATCCATCCATCCATCCATCCATCCATCCATGCATCCATCAATTCATCCATCCATCCTTTCTTCCTTTCTTCCATCCATTCATCCATCCATCATCCATCCATCATCCATCCATGCATCCATCTGACTCCAGATCTGACTCCAGATCTGACTCCAGATCTGTGCTCACACCTGCAGATGGATTGAACAGGAAAACCATTGAACATTAACAAAGATAATAGAGACAGAAAATGTGTGGATCCAACATAGAAAGACATTGAAAACATAAAGACATCAATGTGTGAAGTTCTGCAGAAACCTCTGACCTCATCAGTTTGTCTGTGAAAACAGAAACATCGTTTTCACTTCAGGAAAATGTTAGGAGGAATTAAAGCTCGATACAGAGGCTTCAACCGGTTGCTTCCAGTAAGTGACCGTGGTCGCTTACAACGGAAATAAATATTCAGTCAATATGTAGTACTTTATTCTTGTCATTTCTTCGTCTTAGATCATTTTTTCACAAAACTATTTGATATGAGATGTTGTCACGGTAACATGGAAACATCCCACTGAGCCCACAGAACTCAACTGCAGTGGTAAAGTGTTGCACATTTGACAAATGTGGATTTTGTTCTTTTTCTGAAGCTAAGCCTTCAGTGAGCAGCTAGAACACAATCAGCTTCAGTCTTGGTGTTTTATTTGTTTTATTTTAGGTTTGTATCTGACTCTGCTCTCCTGACCTGCTCCAAAAACAGAAAGTCCCCCTTGTGGTGAGACAGAAGACTCAGCATTCAGAACGCTGAGTGATGAGTAGGAGAATAACTCATTTCAAAATACTGAAAATCAACCTAATATTATGGGGCAGGACGTTGACTGATCCGTCAATACGAACTCCTTTACCTTACTAAAGAAAAGCGATATAACGGTGATCATCATGATGGGTTAAAGAAGCATCAGATCAGAAAGTTCTCCTCTTACTGCTTGTTTTTGTCCAGATGATGATACGTTTGTTTAAAAAAGCCTGCGCAGTGATACAGAACGTTTGGTCCGTGTGACCGGAACTTCTTTTTAGGTGTGCATTATCACTGTAATCCAGATTACAAACGGTTTCCAACAGAAGTTTTCATCTGATCCTGATTCATCATTTCAATCAGAAATTCTCAGAAATGTAAAATTCAGTTTCATCAGAAAATCCTGCAAGAAGTTCAATCCAACAGAAACGGCGTTTTGACAGGAGTGACCAACAGATGAGTGAAGATGACCATCTGTGTTCATCAGTCAACAGGATGAATTATTCTTATCCATCAATCTGCTACAAACAGGAAGTCCCAAACAGGAAGTCCCAAACATGAGTCGTTCTGTCTGAGAACGTTCTGTAGAACATCACAGCTAAACTTATCTGGTTTATCATCTACTGATCATTTGAAAGCTTCAGAATCTGCAGGTTTCAGATTTTTCCTTCACCTCCTCTGAAGTCTCTCCTGCTGTCAGGAGGTGTGAGGAGATGTTTCTTCTAAACTCCTCATGAAGCCTAAAAGTCTCTCCAGTCCTCTGATATACAGACTGTCAGTAAAGATGGCCGCCGTCGGCGTGGTGTCGGAACTCCGGAACTTCTCTTCCTCCTCTTCCTCGTCTTCCTCCTCTTCCTCCTCTTCCTCCTCTCCCT
>NC_050530.1:5393451-5417427 GCF_002922805.2 Oryzias melastigma | reverse complement strand
ACCCCTTCCTTCTCTTCCTCCTCTTCCTCCTCACCCCCCTCTTCCTCCTCTCCCTCCTCTTCCTCCACCCCGGTTCGGTCAGCTACTCCAGTGTCCTAGATACTGTGAATGAGTTAGTGTGAAATGATCAGCAGCAAAAGTGCCAAAAGCCGCGGCGTTCATGATGAAGAGCTCGCCAACTGCTCCTGAACACCTCCTCTGGCCTGGTTCCACGGCGCCGAGCTCCTCCATTACTGTCCACGCTGCCATCACTGAAAACGCTTACCCGGACACTTTCCACAGCGCCATCATTCACCAACACACCGATGAGGACTGGAACTAACTGGGTTAATGGGAGACTGGAAGCCATCGGTTTTGCAGCTGGTTTCCTGGTGAGCGTGCCGCTGCAGCACAGCGGTGGCGTGGAGTTATAGATACTTCCTGTCAGACAGAAACGCCGTCACATTAATCTCCATCAAGAAGGTCACTGCTGTTTGTGTGCAGCGTCGGGTTCAGTCGCTACTGAGCGTGCTCAGTCGTGAGGAACCGGTCTATCAGAAAGCCATTATGGACCCGTTAGGCTGAACCGCTGCTGGAGTTCTGACACCACGCCGACGGCGGACATCTGTACTGACAGTCTGTATATCAGAGGACTGGACAGACTTTTAGGCTTCATGAGGGTGGAGTTTAGTGGAAACATCTCCTCACTTCCCCTCACCCTTTAACATCTGTCGCTGAAACACTAAACATCCAGAACTTCCAGTTCCGGGTCATGAGCAGACGTGTGTCTCCAGCTGTCCTCAACTCTTCGGCTTCTAAAGTTTTTAAAAGTTTTTAAAGACTTTAATCACCGAGCTGCAGCAACAACTACCCCAACGAGGAGAGTTGAACATGACACCAAAGAAAAACTTTGAAGCCGATCTGACAGAACTCAAAATTGCTCTCGCGGACATTCAGGCTAAGGTAACCCCTGTCCTTCGGCATGATGCTAAGCTATCCCCGCTGCTACAACACATGGAAGATTTCCGTCAAGAACAGGAACGTAACGAACAACGAGATAATCGCCAAGATCTCCTGGAGAGGAGGATGCATGACATGGATCAACAAGCACGGATGAATAATGGGATTCTCTGCGGCCTGGTGCTACCAGCACTAGCATGGATGCTAACAGACCTGTGACGGATGCTAACCCGACCGTAGAGGATCAAGTTGGAGAATTTCTTGGGTCTAAAGGGATTTCCTTGGACCTAAACACTGTTGAGGTCTGTCATCCGTTTCCTCGGAGAAGGAATACGGATAAACCAGCGATCCTGATCAGGTTTGTGAATCGAAAGGACAAGATAGCTCTGATGAAACAATGAGAACACCTGAAGGGTTCTACGTTCTTTCTTAATGATCATTCATCCAAATATCACGCTGATCTGGTGAAGCACGCGAGAATCCTACGAGGAAACAGATCCACAGCACGTGGATTCAGAACTCCAGAATCTTAGTGAAACCACTCGGACCACCGAACCAGACGAAGCCTCTGGGAATAAAATCCATGAAGGACTTTGAGAACTGTGGGATTATGCATGTCTGAACCTTTAATTGAAACAAAATGTGAAATGTGAACTCAACAAACCGCTGGATCTGAACTCTGACCCGACTCTGGGCTGCAGAACTCGAGCATATTTCCCTTGAAATAATTTTTTGTGTATTATAATCATTCTTTGATGAATACAATCTGCACTAATTGTCTTTTTTAATGAGAATATTTAGATTTTTACTGCATTAGCAAATGAAAATCATTTAATTATTACTTTTTTTGGGGCTGCACGGTGGCGCAGTGGTTAGCGCTCTTGCCTCACAGCGAGAAGGCCCCGGTTCGACTCCCGGCTGGGACCTTTCTGTGTGGAGTTTGCATGTTCTCCCCGTGCATGCGTGGGTTTTCACCGGGGACTCCGGCTTCCTCCCACCGTCCACAAACATGCTTCATAGGTTCATTGGTGACTCTAAATTGCCCCTAGATGTGAATGTGAGAGTGGATGTGTGTGTGATTGAGGCCCTGAGACAGACTGGAGACCTGTCCAGGGTGTACCCCGCCTTCGCCCATCAGTAGCCGGGATAGGCTCCAGCACCCCGCGACCCCAAAAGGGAAGAAGCGGTCAAGAAGATGGATGGATGGATGTTACTTTTTGTATTATCATAATTCTTTGAATACAATCTGTACAAAGTCTCTGTTTTCAATGAGAATATTAGATTATTGTTACTGATTAATATAAATGATTTGTCGTGGATGCTTTGAAATTTACATCAATTATATTAATGATCCTTAATAGCCTGAATTTATTAATATTTGATATTAAGTCCTGAACCGGATGTTGATAATTTATGTAGAGAAAATGGTCGAGTCGGGGTGGGATTATATAAAATTCACTTCCTTCCACTCCCTTTCAAAGATTTAGTTGTGATTCATTAAGTGATATGTTATGTCATGTATTATTATCTGATTGCTTGAAATGAACCATTTCATTCATTCATTCACTGAAACTTTTAAAGCACATGAGTCAAGCATAGATAAACAGTGCGGACGTAAACTTTCGAATACATATTAATCAAATGCAACTGAGAACAGGTGAGTCTTTTACCTGGATTTAAATACACTGAGTGTTTCAGCTGATCTAAGGTTTTCTGGAAATCTATTCCAGATCTGTGGTGCATAGAAGCTGAATGCAGCTTTCTTGGTCCTTGTGAGAACCCGAGCAGCAGAGTTCTGAATAAGCTGCAGTTTCCTGATGGATTTTTTTGGTAGTCCTGTAAAAACACTGTTACAGTAATCAAGTCGACTAAAGATGAAAGCATGCACTAGTTTCTCCAGGTCCTGCTTAGACATCAGATCTTTAATCCTTGAGATATTTTTGAGATGATAATAGGCTGATTTAGTGACTGCCTTAATGTGTTTATCAAAATTTAGGTCTGTGTCTATCACTACACCCAAGTTTCTGGCCTGGTTGGTAGTTTTTAGTTGAATAGATTGAAGCTCTGTAGTGACGTCTAACCTTTTTTCTTTAGCCCCAAAGACAATAACCTCAGTTTTGTTTTTGTTTAATTGAAGTAAGTTGTGACACATCCAGTCATTAATGTCCTCAATGCATTTACCAAGAGCCTGTACAGGGCCTCGGTCTCCTGGTGTCAGTCTAATATATATCTGTGTGTCATCTGCATAGCTATGGTAACTAATGTTGTTGTTCTTTATAACATGGGCCAGTGGGAGCATGTAGATGTTAAATAGAAGTGGTCCCAGGATGGAGCCTTGGGGCACTCCACATGTAATTTCTATTGGCTCAGAGGTGAAGTTACCAATTGACACAAAATATTTCCTGTTTTCTAAGTACGTTTTGAACCAGTTTAGTACTGGCCCAGTGAGACCCACCCAGTTTTCCAGTCGTCTGAGTAGTATTGCGTGGTCGACTGTATCAAACGCAGCACTGAGATCCAGTAAAACTAGCACTGACATATTTCCACTGTCTGTATTCAAACGTATGTCATTAGTCACTTTGGTCAGAGCCGTTTCAGTGCTGTGGTTCTGTCTGAAGCCGGACTGGAAGACATCATAGCAGTTGTTATTTATTAGGAATTCATTTAACTGATGGAAAACAGCTTTTTCAATGATCTTACTTAAAAATGGCAGGTTTGATATCGGTCTGTAGTTGTTCATTTGAGTTTTGTCTAGACTGTCCTTTTTTAGGAGAGGTTTGATTACAGCTGTTTTCAGTGGTTCTGGGAAAACACCAGATGTTAATGACAAGTTGACAATCTGGAGCAGGGCTGGTTCCAGGATCTTTGAAACTTTTTTGAAAAAGCTTGTGGGTAGAATATCCAGACAGCAGGAGGAGGAGTTCAGTTGACATAGAATGTCCTGCAGTTCTTTACTGTTTATGGGTTGAAACTGAGCCATTGGGTTTATACTGGTTTCTAGTGGATAGGGTTCATATCCTGAACTTGTAGTTGGTGAAACAATTGTTTGTCTAATGTTTTTGATTTTGTCCCTGAAGAATTTGGCAAAGTCATTACAGGCTTTGGTGGAGTAAAGTTCTGGTGCCACTGACACAGGGGGTTTTGTCAACCTGTCGACTATATTAAATAAGGCCCGAGCATTATGGGAGTTTTTGGTAATAATTTCAGAAAAATAGGACTTCCTTGCATTGCTCAGTTGTAAATTATATAAGTGAAGTTTCTCTTTATAGATGTCATAATCTACCTGTAGTTTAGATTTTCTCCATCTGCGTTCAGATTTCCGACATTCTCTTTTTCCGTTCTTTACCAGAATGGAATTTCTCCATGGAGATTTTTTCCTACCAGAGATCACCTTCACCTTACTAGGAGCAATACTATCCATGATATTTGACATGTTGGAATTAAAGTTATTAACAAGTTCATTGACTGAATCCCCTGAGAGGGGAGGAGTCAGAGAGAAAATCTGATTGAACATCTCACTAGTATTTTCAGTTATATACCGTTTTGTGATCTCCTCCCTCAAAACATTTGTGTGTACTGGAATTGTGCTCTCACAGAAAACACAGCAGTGATCAGACAGACCTAAATCACATACAGTAACCTTAGAGATGTTCAGACCTTTGGAAATCAATAAATCAAGAATATTCCCTCTGTTGTGTGTGGGCTCTGTTACATGTTGAGTCAACCCGAAATTGTCCAGAGTGTTTATCAGGTCCTTAGTCCCTTTGTTCTCAAGATTTCCATAATGGATGTTAAAATCTCCAGCCATGATTATACAGTCAAAATCAAGACAAATTATAGACAGCAGTTCACTAAACTCAAGGTTAAATTCTGGACAGTATCCAGGGGGGCGATAGATATTTATAAATATGGTTTTGAGTGAGGCCTTCAGCTGTAGGGCTACATATTCAAAACATGGAAAGTTTCCAAAAGATAACTTTTTACACTGAAACATTTCATTGAACAAAACTGCAACCCCCCCGCCCTTTCTGCTTGTTCTTTCCTCACTGATAACACCATAATTGGGAGGAGCTGACTCTGTGAGAACTGCACCCCTGCTATTCTCATCTAACCAGGTTTCAACTAAAAACATAAAATCAACTTTGTTCTCAGTGATAAAATCATTAATTAAAAATGTTTTTCCTGCCAAAGACCTGACATTTAAAAGTGCTAACTTGAGAGGTCTAGGAGTAATAATATTTTCATTTACCTTCTGTTTCTGGAAATGCGCAGAGGAAATGTTTACCTCTTTTAAAGTCCTTTGTTTGCGTTTTGGGCAGATTACATTCCTCCTGTTAGTGACAAGTACAGAAACAGTGTGTGTTTCTAGAGAACAGGGTCCCAGGTTTTTCTGGAGAACATCATGACTGTTGGTATATCCACAGCCTGGACCCTCAACACATCAAACATCTGACTGCAGGGACAGGATATGATGTTGTACAGGAGAGGGTGGGGCTTTACGTCGACCCTTCGAACGTTCTGGTGACAGAGTTATGGGTGACAAAAATGGATTGGCCAGAGGGGTAGATCGAAGCCCAATCCCGACTCGCTCCATCATCTGCTCAGTGAATTTCAGGTGGGGTGAAGAGGGTGAAGAGGGTGAAGAGGGGGAGGGGGAACCCTCAGGAGTTTGTTGGTTTGGTGGTGTTTGGGAGGGTCCATCTTCCTCGTTGTTTTTCCTCTTCCGGTGTTCGGAGGCAGGTTTCCCGTTTCTGATGTTTTCCTCCAGTGGGGGAAGCTCCGTTCCTTGTGTGGATCCAGTCTGTGTCTGGCCTTGACACTGAGATAAATTAATCTTAGTCTTGGCATGACGCAGGGAGTAGAAGAGATTGGAGGAGAACAGTTTAACTCCTGATTTGTTTAAACTGAATCCATTTTCTTTAAAAAGATGTTTGCGTTCCCAGAAAATGTGAAAGTTGTTGATGAAATGAATTCCTGTTTCACCACATGTCGTAGAAAGCCACCTGTTCAGTGCCAACAGCCTGCTGAATCGCTCTTCTCCTCCTCGAACAGTTGGAATGGGACCGCTGATAAAGACAGCTGCATTCATGGAGCTCACAGTTCTTATCAGTCCAGTGAAGTCTTGCTTTAAAACTTCAGATTTTTGCTTGGACACATCATTTGACCCTGTGTGTAGTACAATGTTTTGTACTGATGGATACTTTGCCACAGTTTGCAGTATTCTCTCCTTCATGTCACTGATCATATCGTTTGGAAAACACAGGACTTTAGTGTTCCTGCTGCAGAACCACTGAACATCTTTCACAGTGGAATCACACACAATCAGAGTCTCAGGCCGAGCCTTCAGCTTTCTTTCTGGCCGTTTACCTTCTGATGGGTTACAGGTCCTCCTCGTGCTGCTTTCCAGTGGATGGTCGTCGGGTAATCCGGGGTCATCCGACAGTGGAGCAGATCTGTTTTGCAGGGTCACCGCTCCGTTCATGCTTGGCTTCTTTCCTTCTTTCCTCCGGTGTACGGGAGTAGATGAGGTCCTCTGTCTCGTAGGAAGAGAGGGCCATTCAGCCTCAGAGGCTTCAGCTCTCTGTGGGGGGTCGGTCCTCCCATGTCCTCCAATTCTCCAGCTGTTGGACTTATTCTTTGGCTTTGCTCCAAGATGGTTCCAGGGAGGATTATCTTTCGATTGTTTGTTATTGTCCACAGATGTTGTCTTTCTTTCCGCAGAATCTGTGCCATTTAGCTGCGTGTTAGCTTTCTCTTCTCTGCTCAGATGAGGTAATGGCAAAGTTGTGTTGTTTCCATAGAGTCCATTTACCTCCACGTTCACTTCTATGTGGCGAACCTTAGTTTCCAGCGCTGTGATCTTCTCCAGAAGGTCTTGGTAATCCTTTGTGGAAAGGGAAGGCATCTTGCTGCTAGTTAGACAGAGGTCTAATGGAGTCCAGAAACCTCTTCTCAAGACCTTTAAGGACTCAAAAGGAGCAGCAGCTTCTCAGCAGCTCTGTTTTGAGGATGTCTCTTCAAAGGACAGTAGGCAGGCTACCGTCCCCCTCCCTGTATGATGCAGAGTCATCAGCTGAGTTTCTGCTGCTGGGAGTTTGGAAGTCTAGAGCTGCTCCCAGTAAATCCAGGAAAAATGTTGGGATTATCGTTTCCATTGGAACTGTCTGGAGCCTCTGAGCTGTGGTGCTACCACGTCCTACTTCTCTCTGTAAGATCCTGTAGAATTCTGACGGATTATAGTTCCTTCTGGACTTTACGTACAGGGAGGAGGTCGTTCATCTCATAGACATGTTTGTAGAATTCTGAGGCCCAATCCCATTTCTTCCCTTCTCCCTTCCCCTCCATTTGAAAAGGCAGTTTGAGTCCAAGTGTGTTTCTGGGAAAATTGTTTTTTAAATCCGACCCTCCAAGTGGAGGGATATAAAGTCCTCCATCACGAGGCTAAACCACGTTGCACTGAGAAGCGCTTTTTTTTCACGTGGGTGTTCTCTGAACCGCAGAAGTTTACATTTGAATGTAAGGAATGACTCTTTGTTGTAGCATGATCTTTTTAAAGTTATAAAACCACTGTTGTTATGTATATTTGAACGCTGGAAGCTCCGCGCTAACGCTAGCGAAGCGGAGATTATGGAGGACATCATCAAACGAAAGTGACAACTGAAATATGAGATTTTTTCATCACTCTCCGTTTGGAGGGATAAATGAAGACGAAGAATTCCTATTGGTTCTAAATGTCGTCTGCATAACTGTCCAGTTTCCTTATGAAAAGAACGTCTTTGTTCTCCTGTAGGCAGATGACTCTGTGAGACAGCAGGCCAAAGAAAACATGGTTTTCTCTAAAGTCCATTCAGAAACTGAACTCGTCAGTCCACTGGTGGATCAACCTTCCAGATGTCCTCCAGTACCTCGCTGATGTCATGACGTGTCATCTTCGTAGCAGTGAGGTTTGTTTACGACAGCTTCAGTCCAGCTGACTGTACCGTCCTCTCCTCCAGATCTCCTCCCATCAAAGGCTTCCTGGACGACTACGCCTTCGTCATCGCTGGCCTTCTGGACCTGTACGAGGCCACGCTGCAGACGGAGTGGCTGGTCTGGGCGGAGGAGCTGCAGCTGCGGCAGGACGCCATGTTCCTGGACGAGCAGGGAGGGGGCTACTTCTGCAGCCATCCACAGGACGAGTCGGTGCTGCTGCAGCTGAAAGAGGGTGAGAGGCGAGAGAGAGCAGGAAAACACCATCCATCAAGCTCATTTGACAGGTGACCTTTGACCCTACAGCATCCATCAAGCTTATTTGACAGGTGACCTTTGACCCTACACATTCTATACATCAAATGTATAGAAAGCCATCTGTCACCTATCAAATGAGTTTGAGGGATGGTGTAGGGTCAAAGGTCACCTGTCAAAATGAGCTTGATGGACAGTATATTCCTGTTCTCTCTGAGGCGGCGCCAGGCGATGGTCAAATGTTGGTTCTCGTTCTAGATCTTCAGAGTGATCCACATTAGGAAGTGTGATCCATAGTTTGTCTTTTCAAACTGTTGGACTGACGCTTTGATCCTAAAATATTTCTCAGTTCATCAGAAATCTGTAAATGATCAGGGATCCTCCTATCCCTGATCCCTGAGGTAGGTTGTATTTTCTTGGCCCACTTTGGACCCCTCAGAACCAGCTTATGATGGTTCCAACGCCACAGTCTACCTGAAGACAAAAGAGGGTTTGACCCATAGCAGCATACTGGACCTGATAGTGTCCTGTCTCTCTGTTCTCCTGGATTTTCCTCCTGAACAGGATTAACACTCATTTGTGTTCAGGTCAGGATGGAGCAGAGCCCAGCGCTAACTCGGTTTCAGCTTCCAACCTTCTGCGACTGAGCAGCCTCACCGGACAGGACCAGACCCAGACCTCCCAGAACCTGCTGGCCGCCTTTTCCAAGCAGCTGACCCAAGTCCCCGTTTCCTTACCAGAGATGGTCCGGGCTCTGATGGCCCATCACCAGACGCTCACACAGGTACACAGGTGTGGCCAAAAACCGATGAGGGGGTGCAGGTTAGAGGTCCTGTCATCATGTGGTCTAGATGGTAGTCTAGACCTGATGACGGTCTAGACCAGGGGTGTCAAACTGATTTTGGTTTGGGGGCCACATTCAACCCATCTGATCTGAAGTGGGCTGGACCAGAAACATAACACAACAAGGAAAGATTATGGGAAAAAAAAAAAGAATTCCAGGAAAAACCTCAAATGGACAGCAGTGCTCTGAGGAGAGAAATTCTTATTTTTTGGGCTGCCTGGAAGCTGAAGCCACACAGGCAGACTGAAGTTCTGTCTGTATGACAACATATGAAACGTCACATCATTTTGGCAAAATTAAAAAGTATCTTTTCTCCAACCCACTCTCAGTAAAATGCGTACATATGCCACGACTTTGCACTCTGAAATACCGTGTATAATATATGCCAAACACGCTTTTTGCGTGCATATGATACGCAATGGTAGAGAATAGGTTGCTCCGGCGTACAATATACACGACTTTATAGGTTTCGTTTTGATCACGTGGTCAGAAATCCTCCGGCTCTTTTCTAAATGACGTCGTTCCTGGTTAAGGTTAGGATTACGGTTATGGTTAGGGTTAGAAAAGCAAATTGTTCGTTTGTGGGGCTGTCTGTGATGCTCACGCCTCCACCAGGGGACGTGTCAAACGTGGAAAACACATTTAACACGTTTAGGACCGCGCGTATTATATGCACGCAAAAACCGGTTTTGGTGTATATTATACACGGTATTTCCCAAATCGTGGAATATGTACGCATTTTACTGAGACTGGGCTGCTTTTCTCGATCAGACCTAGAAATGATTATTCACGCTTTTATTTCTTCTCGTTCAGGTTACTGTAACTCCCTTTTTACCTGTTTTAACAAACGTTCGCTAAACCGACTTCAGCTCGTCCAAAACTCTGAAGCAATGCTTTTAACTGGAACCAGAAAACGGACACACATCACTCCTCTACTGTCTGCTTTACATTGGTTACCCATTCAATTCCGAATTCATTTTAAAATTTGACTTTTAGTTTTTAGAGCCTTGCTCGGTCAAGCTCCAGCATATATATCTCTGACCTTTTTACCCCGTACTCTTCGGCCCGATCCTTGTGGTCTTCCAACCAAAATCTATTAAGCATCCCAAAAACCCGCATTAAGACCAGAGGAGAGGTCTTCTTCCAAGCTGTCCAAGCGTCAGATCGACACCGCTGAGTGTTTTAAATCCCCGGTCAAGACGTTTTTATTCAGGAGAGTTTTTGATAGATTTTAGTGATTGTTTTACTATGTTTTATTATGTTTTACTTCGTTTTTGTTGTTATACTGTTGGTGTTATTACTTCTCTGTGTTTTGATTTGATTTTTGTGCTCGTGCTTTGAAGCACTTTGTGATCCTTTCTGCGAAAAGTGCTATAGAAATAAGGCTATTCTATTCTATTCTATTCTATTCTATTCTATTCTATTCTATTCTATTCTATTCTATTCTATCATGGAGCTGAGAGGTCTGTGATGTTCCTCTACCAACACAAACTATTTGTATATGTGGCCAGCATATATAAAATGTGTTGATTAGTTTGTTGACTAAATTTATTCTAGTAGTTTTTATAAAATTACATCAGAAACTTTAATTCTATGTTGTAAAAACAGTTTGTTAAATATTTTTGGGGCTTTCACATCAAAATAAATCCCATTTTTCTAGACGGAATTTTCTGTTTTTGCATAATTTTATGTCTAGTGTGTGAATAGAACATGGAAAAGTGACTAAATAAAGGCAGTGTCACATAGGAGAGGTTGTGCTTATTAAATGATATGCATGTTAAATTGAAAATACAGAGGTAAATTCAAAAGTAAACAAAAACTGAGTTTTAGATAGACTGTCTTGTCTGTTCAATGAACAGAAGTTCATCTTTCAACACGGCAGAACACATTAAAATTGAGTTCAGTTGATAAAAGTTAAAAAAGCTAAAAAGGGAAAAAATAATTTATTAAATCAGAAGTCATAGAGATCCTAAAAATCACAGAATGCACCATCCACATACATACAATTTAAGTGCTACTGAAAGTTAAGCAGAGTGACTACATTGGAGATAAAGGATTTTTTGTAGAAGTTTGACCTGGCCCACAGTGTTCTGTATCTCCTGCCTGATGGTAACAAGGAGAAAGAGTGATGAGAGGGTGGGCAGTGTCCACAGTGATGGAGGTGGCTTTCCTCATCACTGCTCGCCTGTACAGGTCACTGAGAGGAGATTGTGGTGTTTGAGTGATTTTGGAGGCCTGATTGATTATTTTAGAGTGTTTTTTTGTTTAAGAGTGAGAAAGTTGAGCCAGGAAGCGATGTTGAATGTGAGGATGGACTCCACCAGTGAAATGTACACCATGGATAAAATGTCCTTAATAATGTTAAAAAATCTTAATTTCCTCAAAAGGTGGAGGCGTTGCTGTGCTTTTTAAAAAATGGAATCCATATGATGTCTGACAGACAGGCTGCAGTCCATTATTGTCTCCAGGTATTTTTAAGAGTCTACCTGCTCCACCTGCTGGCCCTGGATCGTGAGGGGTTGGAAAAGGTCCTCTGGGCTGTTCTGCCCTCTGGCTCTACAGCACAGCTCCTTTGTCTTGGAGATGTTCAGTTCCAGGGAGTTCTGCGTGAAGATGCAGACCAGAGCGTTGACCTGCTGTTGGTGTTTTTCCAGGGCATGAGAGTCTGTCACATGTGCTACAAGGGTCATGTCATCTGCATACTTCAGGAGGGTCAGGCCTTCTGTGTCGCAGGAGATGCTGTTTGTGTACACAGAGAAGTCCCCAGGTCCCAGAGGGTTAAACTTGCAAACATTTTGGCGTTAACCTCCCTTTCTCTCCCAAACTCGGCATGGTTTGGCCTTCATCGTGTTTATTTCTTGATCTCTTGAGCTGTCCTTGCTCCCCCTAGTGGTGGAATAGTGTGTTGTGGTCATTTTTTTAAAGAACCAGAACTCGCCACAGGAATGGGCTAGAAACGTGCTTTTTTTATTTTTTATTTTTCTTCATAACTGGGCTGGATAAAACCATCTAGCAGGCCGGATATGGCCCGCGGGCCGTCTGTTTGACACCCCTGGTCTAGACCTGATGATGGTCCAGATCTGATGATGGTCCAGATCTGATGATGATGTAGACCTGATGATGGTCCAGATCTGATGATGGTCTAGATCTGATGATGGTCCAGATCTGATGATGGTCCAGATCTGATGATGATCCAGACCTGATGGTCTAGATTTGATTTGTTTATTTGGAACCCCATTAGCTTACACAAAGTGGTCACTAATCTTCCTGTTGTCCATAAGCAGAAAATACACAAAAAATTTACAAACCCATTTATAATATTTACATTAAAAGCTAAACATGTTAAAATAGGGAAATAGCAAATTCATTTTTGCATTCATCATAGACATATAACCAGAAGATACAATTTGTTACAGTTATTGTAAGTGGTTCATGTATGTTAGTTTAAAGTCTTTTTGAAATGATATTTGTTATTGATAACCCTTATCCTCCCAGAAGATTTCGTAGAACTGTTATTCTCATGTTACAACCTGACCAGTTTGATATTGACGGCATTCCCACTGTACATTAGTAATATAATATATAATAATATTCTTTACCAAAAATGGATGGGATTTTTTAAAGATTGCATTAAGCATTGACAACTAAGTTGTAGTTTGTCTTTTACCTTCAACCAACCTAAAGAAATGTGCATTTCATCCACATTGGTCCAAAAGCCACTCTGGCTGCTCCATTTTTGGCCAGTTGTAATTTATTAAATGTCCCTGTGCAGCACTGGACCAAATGACCGGGCGGCGGGCAACACTCCAGAGACTACAACTGTCCTCATGAAGGTGGACAACATTGTGCACACCTTCAACCCAAGGGGATACTTCTGCCCAACTTGGATACTATATGATTAACCCAATCTGTCCTTGAGAGCCGATGATCCAACTTGATGCCCAAGAGCTTCATTTGAGTCACTTGTTCAACCTAACTATTGTCAACACTCAGCCGGGTAACAGGGTGCATTCAACAAATATGTTGTAGTGAAAATATGTTTTGTTATGGATGTATTAAGAAGCAATTTATTCAACTTTATCTAATTGGTGTTTAAATTAAGTTGATCCTGTAGGATTGTATTAAGATCTGGGACAGTAGCAGATGCACTAACAGAAAATAAAAGTGGACCCAAACAACTGCTGTGCACTGTAAACAGATCATTGTTGATCCCATAATGTAGCATTTGATCCAATATTAACCTTTGAAATATTTGACTAAAAACAAGGGGAACATGGACTGCTCTGCATCTTGAAGCAGTAAACTCTGACCTCTTATCCTTAATTAGGGATATAATCTTAGATTGTTTCCATTGTTCAGGAAACACTCCACTGATCAGTGCTTTGTTCAAAATATGACATATGAGTTTCTCTAAAACATTTGCAATATTTCAAAGTTTCTACCATCAGTGGAATCAATTCTTGCTGTTTTACCATCAGGTACTCAGAGAATCAACTTTTGTACATTATTCTCTCTAACAATATCCAACACCAAACAGCAGCTTTTATTTTCCATAATCAATGGAATATTTTGATAAGGGGAATTTATATTTTTGTGGTCATACAGGATCCCAGCTCTCCAACTTCACTAACGAAGAAGTCAAATGATTGACAATGTCAAATGGTTTACTGATGGTAACACCATCAGCTTTAATATTCAAATTTAAAGTTTTTTTTTTTTATCACATCAGTTCTTGTAACTCTTTCCACAATCGTTTACTGTCATCCATGGAACCACAGATCTTCTGTCCATAATATTTGTCCTTCTTTAAAAAAATAATTTTGTAACTCTTCAATATTTCTCTCAATATTTATTTGGAGTCACAGGGAACAGTGCACGTATGATTGGAATCTTCTCAAACCCTAGTTTGACCTCTGACCCCATGTTCTCTCCTGCAGATTGTGGTCTGTGGTCAGCAGGACGCCGCAGACACAGCGGCTCTGCTCGCTGCCGTTCACTCCACCTTCCTGCCGTTCAAGGTAAGGACTCCTCTCTGCTGGGGGACGGGGGGTTCATGTCCGACCGGTCTGCTGGGGGGGCTGGGGGCTCTTTAAAGGTCACGGCTGAGCTCTGCTTCTGCTGCTTTCTCACGGAAATCTCTGCAGGCGGGAAGTTTGTCACCAACCAGAACCAGAACTGTAGTGATGGTTTCTAACAGATCAGAAATGTTTGGGTTGGTTTGAGGGCCACGATGAGTCTGGAGGCTGGGAGGAATGTGACGAGAGGAGTTATCTAACTCCATCTACAGGGATTAGAGTGAACCTGCGGGGTTTCCTGAGAGAAGCTCCACCCTCTCCTCTTTCTTGGCTGTTACCTGATGTTTACCTGTGGCGCCGTCTTTAGAAAGTTTCCCTCAGTGACTCCTTAGAAGGAGACGGTCTTCATACAGAAAATGTGTTCAGTCCATGCAAGTGAAGGACGGTCAAAGCTCACAAACTGGATAAGCTGGAAATGAACAGCACTTCATCTACTTTAGAACCTTTTTGGTTAAGAAACATTCATTCTATGGTTTTTATACTGAGAAGTAATTTAACTTGAAAATCCGACAATACTGACCTTTAAAAACTAATATTGTTATTATTATACTATTTTAAACTCCCAGCTGGCTAAAATCCTACGTCCTGCTTCCAATCCCAGCTGGTTCCAATCCCAGGTCCTGGTTCCAATCCCAGGTCGTGCTTCCAATCCCAGCTGGCTCCATTCCCAGGTCCTGCTTCCAATCCCAGCTGGTTCCAATCCCGGGTCCTGCTTCCAATCCCAGCTGGTTCCAATCCCAGGTCCTGGTTCCAATCCCAGGTCCTGGTTCCAGTCCCAGGTCCTGCTTCCAATCCCGGGTCCTGGTTCCATTCCCAGGTCCTGCTTCCAATCCCGGGTCCTGGTTCCAATCCCAGGTCGTGCTTCCAATCCCGGGTCCTGGTTCCAATCCCAGGTCGTGCTTCCAATCCCAGCTGGTTCCAATCCCGGGTCCTGCTTCCAATCCCAGCTGGTTCCAATCCCAGGTCCTGGTTCCAATCCCAGGTCCTGGTTCCATTCCCAGGTCCTGCTTCCAATCCCGGGTCCTGGCTCCATTCCCAGGTCCTGCTTCCAATCCCAGCTGGTTCCATTCCCAGGTCCTGCTTCCAATCCCGGGTCCTGGCTCCATTCCCAGGTCCTGCTTCCAATCCCAGCTGGCTTCATTCCCAGGTCCTGCTTCCAATCCCGGGTCCTGGCTCCATTCCAAGGTCCTGCTTCCAATCTCAGGTCCTGGTTCCAATCCCAGGTCCTGCTACCAATCCCAACTGGCTCCATTCCCAGGTCCTGCTTCCAATCCCAGCTGGTTCCATTCCCAGGTCCTGCTTCCAATCCCGGGTCCTGGCTCCATTCCCAGGTCCTGCTTCCAATCCCAGCTGGCTTCATTCCCAGGTCCTGCTTCCAATCCCGGGTCCTGGCTCCATTCCCAGGTCCTGCTTCCAATCTCAGGTCCTGGTTCCAATCCCAGGTCCTGCTACCAATCCCAACTGGCTCCATTCCCAGGTCCTGCTTCCAATCCCAGCTGGTTCCAATCCCAGGTCCTGCTTCCAATCCCAGGTCCTGGTTCCAGTCCCAGGTCCTGCTTCCAATCCCGGGTCCTGGTTCCATTCCCAGGTCCTGCTTCCAATCCCGGGTCCTGGTTCCAATCCCAGGTCCTGCTTCCAATCCCAGGTCCTGGTTTCATTCCCAGGTCCTGCTTCCAATCCTGGGTTCTGTTCCAATCCCAGCTGGCTCCATTCCCAGGTCCTGCTTCCAATCCCGGGTCCTGGCTCCATTCCCAGGTCCTGCTTCCAATCTCAGGTCCTGGTTCCAATCCCAGGTCCTGCTACCAATCCCAACTGGCTCCATTCCCAGGTCCTGCTTCCAATCCCAGCTGGTTCCAATCCCAGGTCCTGGTTCCAATCCCAGGTCCTGGTTCCAATCCCAGATCCTGTTCCAATCATGGGTCCTGTTCCAATCCCTGCTTCCCAATCCCAGCTGGCTCCATTCCCAGGTCCTGTTTCTACTCCCAGCTGGTTCCAATCCCAGGTCCTGGTTCCAATCCCAGGTCCTGGTTCAGATCCCAGATCCTGTTCCAATCATGGGTCCTGTTCCAATCCCTGCTGGCTCCAATCCCAGGTCCTGCTTCCAATCCCAGGTGGCTCCATTCCCAGGTCCTGTTTCCACTCCCAGCTGGTTCCAATCCCAGGTCCTGGTTCCACTCCCCGCACTGATCTTCTTGTGTGGAGTCTCCGTGTTCTCCTGGTCACGCGTGAACCAAACATGCTGCATTGGTTCACTGGTGATTCTGTTCCTAGTCATGGTTGTGTCATGGTCCTGGGTCAGCCCTCCCTCCCCCCAGCAGAGGTTGGGATAGGCTCCAGCATTCTCACAAGGCCAAGGCAGGTTCTTTGGATGGAGGTTTATTGATCTGTAGTAGCTGGGTGGCTCAGTGGGCTAGGTGAAGGGCTGGCACGCTGGAATCCTGGGTTCGATCCCCGGGGTGTCCACTGATCTCCATCCAGATTGTGTTCTTAGGCAAGACTTTTGACGCTGCTGCCTAACTGGGTCCCTGTGCAGCTCAAATACAGGGTTGCCTCAGGAAGGGCATCCGGCATAAAAACTCTGCCAAATCACTGATATGAAACAGTGGGTCCTGTTACTCTGCGGCGATCCCGAAAGGGGTGAGCCGAAAGTGAACAACAGTAGGGGTGTAACAATCTAATAATCCATGACCCGTATGGATCACATGCGACACATGAGTGTACCGCAGACCAACCCCAACCCCCCGTGCACACATACCTCAGGCTAGCATAATTGAAATCAATTGTCCGTTCACCATCCATCCATCCATCCATCCATCCATCCATCCATCCATCTTCTTCCGCTTCATCCGGGACCGGGTCGCGGGGGCAGCAGTCTGAGCAAAGATGCCCAGACTTCCCTCTCCCCAGCCACTTCCTCCAGCTCCTCTGGGGGGACCCCGAGGCGTTCGCAGGCCAGCCGAGAAACATAGTCTCTCCAGCGTGTCCTGGGTCTTCCCCGGGGCCTCCGCCCAGTGGGACATGCCCAGAACACCTCACCAGGGAGGCGTCCAGGAGGCATCCGGACCAGATGCCCGAGCCACCTCAACTGGCTTCTCTAGATGCGGAGGAGAAGCGGCTCTACTCCGAGCTCTCTCTGGGTGACTGAGCTCCTCACCCTATCTCTAAGGGAGCGCCCAGCCACCCTGCGGAGAAAACTCATTTCAGCCGCTTGTAGTCGGGATCTCGTTCTTTCGGTCACAACCCAGAGCTCATGACCATAGGTGAGTACTGGAACGAAGATCGACCGGTAAATTGAGAGCTTTGCTTTCTGGCTCAGCTCTTTTCACCACAATGGACCGGTACAGCAATCGCTTAACAGCGGATGCAGCTCCAATCTTCCATCACTCGTGAACAAGACCCCAAGATATTTAAACTCCTCCACCTGAGGCAGGAGCACTCCACCCACCGAGAGAGGGCAAACTACCTTTCTCCGGTCGAGAACCATGGCCTCAGACTTAACAGTGCTGACCCTCATCCCAGCCGCTTCACACTCGGCTGCAAACTGCTCCAATGCATCCTGGAGGTCCCGGTTCGATGGACCCAACAGAACAACATCATCTGCAACGAGCAGAGATGAAATCCTGTGGTCCCCAAACCAGATCCCCTCCGGCCCCTGGCTGCGCCTAGAAATTCTGTCCATAAAGACTATGAACAGAACCGGTGATAAAGGGCAGCCCTGCCGGAGTCCAACATGCACCGGGAACAGGTCTGACTTACTGCCGGCCATGCGAACCAAGCTCCTGCTCCGGTCGTACAGAGACCGGACAGCCCTGAGTAAGGCTCCCCGGACCCCATACTCCCAGAGCACCCTCCACAGGACACCACGGGGAACGCGGTCGAACGCCTTCTCCAAATCCACAAAACACATATGGACTGGATGAGCGAACTCCCACGAACCCTCCAGCACCCTGAAGAGGGTGTAGAGCTGGTCCACTGTTCCACGACCAGGACGGAAACCGCACTGTTGTTCTTGAATCTGAGGTTCGACTATCGGACGGACTCTCCTCTCCAGTACCCTGGCATAGACTTTCCCAGGGAGGCTGAGGAGTGTGATTCCCCGGTAGTTGGAACACACCCTCCGGTCCCCCTTCTTGAAAAGGGGAACCACCACCCCAGTCTGCCAGTCCAGAGGTACGGTTCCTGTCTGCCACACAATGCTGCAGAGACGTGTCAACCAAGACACTCCCACAACATCCAGAGACTTGAGGTACTCAGGGCAAACCTCATCCACCCCCGGAGCCTTGCCACCGGGGAGCTCTTTGACTACCTCAGTGACCTCAGCTTGGATAATGGACAGTTCCACCCCAGTGTCCTCAGCCTCTGCTTCCTCAACGGAAGGCGTGTCAGCAGGGTTGAGGAGATCCTCAAAGTATTCCTTCTACCGCCCGACAATGTCCCCAGTTGAGGTCAGCAGATCCCCACCTGCACTGAAAACGGTGCCTGCAGAAAACTGCTTTCCCCTCCTGAGGCGCTGGATGGTTTGCCAGAATCTCTTTGAGGCCAACCGATAGTCCTTCTCCATGGCCTCACCAAGGACCGAGTTTTTGCCTCCAACACAGCCCGGGCCGCAGCTCGCTTAAGCTGCCGGTACCTGTCAGCTGCCTCTGGAGTCCCACAAGCCAGCCAGGCCTGATAGGACTCCTTCTTCAGCTTGACGGCATCCCTTACTCGCGGTGTCCACCACCGGGTTCGGGGGTTGCCGCCATGACAGGCACCAGAGACCTTGCGGCCGCAGCTCCGGAAAGCAGCAGAGACAATAGAGGTGGAGAACATGGTCCACTCGGACTCAATGTCACCAACCTCCCTCGGCACCTGAGTGCCCAGTGGGCCCACCACCTGCAGGGGAGCTCTGAAGGGGCCGGTGCATTGTGGTTTGGGTGGCAGTCGAAGGCGAGTGCCTCGGCGGCCCAAACCCCGGTCATGGAATTTGGCTTTTGTCCGTTCACATCAAATGGAATTCACCTCAAATTCATATAAAACGTCTTTGTTTTAACAAGCGCTGAAGTAGCTTGAAAGTTCTCCAAAAGTGTGAGAACTTGAAGCTCCCGCCACGTGAGGGAGGAGACGATTGTACGGCAACCCAAAGGGATCATAAATCCGCAGGAAACACAGGCGCAGCAGCACCATCTTTTACAATTATTTTAAATATTTAAATGTTGCCAGAGTTAGTTTAAATTAAACATTAATACCTAAAATATTTTTAAGTTTAATTTTAACTGATTTATTTACGAGTTAACTTGGACATCAGCATTTTAAGGAGTAGTCCTGATAGATTTGGTGTTTTCAGCACTATTTTAAACATTCTGTTCTCTCAATTTTTGTAGATCTGGTCTCAACACATGTAAATATGATCAGGAAATACATGTTTTAGCATTTTGTTTGTGTTCAAAGTTGTTTTGTTTTAAAAAATAAAACCCAATGAGAAAATATTAAATATTTGTTTTGAAGATTTCCCAAAAATTAATTTTATGCTTTTATGTTGTTTTTACTGTTGTTTTTTTTTTTTTTTACTTTTTACTGATCTGAAATACGATCAGAACCTTGACCCTAAAACTGTGACACGATCCGAACCGTGAGTTCTGTGACCCGTTACACCTTTAACCTGTAAAGAGAGAGAGCTGTCCGCAGTCAGAGATGTCTGCAGACCTCTATTTGTCTGCTGTCACATGCAGGACGGTCTACAGAATCGCTGCAGATCCTCAGGATGTGGGGATGAAATCATTGAATGTTGGGGAGAACTCCTCTACTCAGACTTTCTGGATGATTCCAGTTTGAATGCATTACCTAAACATGAGTTCTGACAGCTGCTGTGATGGAGAGGAATAATAATCCAGGAGGACGACGGCGTCTTCACAGCAGCAGTTGGCCGGCAGAGACTCTAGATTCATGGATTGGAGAATTCCCAGAGGAAAATCTCAGCTTCCTGCAGCAGATGTGCAGCCCCCCCTCCCCCGGGGAGAGCGGTCCTGATAGTGCAGCAGCCAAAGCCTCAGCATCTTCTGGTGCATATGCACACATGCAAATAAGATGTCCGATGGACACGCTCTGAATCCCAGAGCGTCTCATCCACAGACAGCCTGATGTGCAGCAGGTTGAAATCATTGAGCAGATGAATGAATCATTCATGTTTTGAATCTGTCACCCCGAGTCACTCCGAGTTACCTCGAGTTACCACATGTTACCCCAAGTCACCCCGAGTTACCCCGAGTCACTCCAAGTTACCCCGAGTTACCGCATTATACCCCAAGTCACCTCGAGTTACCCCGAGTCATTGCGAGTTACCCCAAGTCACCCCAGTTACCCTAGGTCACCCCGATTTATCCAAGTTACCCAGAGTTACCGGGAGTTACCCCGAGTCACCCCAACTTATCTAATCCTAACCTAACTAACTAAACTAACCTAATCCTTGACTTTAGGTGAGTATACAGACATCCAGCTGTTGGTGTGGAAACAGAAGCACCACGTCTGAGTTCTCCTGCTCGACTTCATCTTTTTCTCTGGTTATCCGTCTCAGATTTGGATTTTTCTGTGCTGCTCTGTCCTGAAGGCCAGAATCCTGAAGTCTTCACTGAAGACGTTGACTCTGGTGTTTAGCGGTTCTGTCTAATGAATCTCAGCCGAGGATCTGTGAGGCGTGTGTTTCTCGATCAGGAGACTCTGACGTTTATCTTCCTGCTCAGTTGTTCAGCATGACCTCCACTTCTCTTTCTACTAGGCTTAGGGCCTGTTTGTGCTGTTCTCTAAAGACAGTAGGACACACCACTGAAAGAAATCTTAACGAGATCTGTCATGGAATCACCTTCATCTTCTGGATCACCACATGTTAAGGTGGATCTTCTGGATCATCACATGTCCAGACAGATCTTCTGGACCTTCCAGTCCCAGTGCTTGGTTGCCATAGAGACAGGTATCCTGCAGCAGGTCTGCGGGTCGGCGCTGCTTCCTGCTGTCTGGACTGACTGGCAGACCAACAGAACCTGACAGTCTGAGTGTTTGAGTCTGATTTGATGCTAAAAATATCTTCTGCTGTGGAAGCTGCAGTGGAGCTCCTGGATGAAGAGAAACGTTTCATCACTCTGAGGTTCATTCAGGTTTAACTGATCATCACGTAGTTCTTTGTAAACATGTTTCTGATTTTAGTTCAGTCTTCCTCTTCAGATTCTATGCTTATAAGTTTTAAGGATCTGTTCAGACTGAACTTTTTAAAAATCTTTATTTAATCCAATTCTTCACATTTGTTAACATTAACAATCTCTCTGTGGTTATGCAGACGTTGATCTCCTGCTGTCGTCCTCTAACTGCTCTTTTTGTTCTTTCAGGTTCTGATGTTTGTTGAAGATCCACAAAGCTTCCTGTGCCAGCGGCTGCCCGCCCTGATGTCCATGAGCCAGCAGGGCGGCGCCGCCACAGCCTACGTCTGCCAGGACTTCACCTGCTCGCTCCCCGTCACAGAGCCGCACGAGCTGCGGCAACTGCTGCTGGACAGAACCGGCGCCATGCAGACGGACCTCTGAATTATCAGTGAACCCACCAGCCGATGGATCAGTGAATCCACCAGCTGATGGATCCTGTAGAACTTTCTTCCGTTCTTACAGGTTGAACCCAAAATCTCCTTTTAAGTGTTTTCCTTCAGGAAACGTCTCTGGATCCAATGAAAACTCCTGGTTTTGTTTTCATTGAACTTTTTGCAAAAACAGACCAGAGGGGGGTTGGCTCCACCCTCTGGTCATGAATTAGGGCGGGGCTTACTTAGAACAACAGTTGCTTTGCTGCATTTGTTTGATCATATTTATACTAGCATGGAAATGGAGCATCATCAGCATCCGGACCCTGAGGTTCTGATCCAAACCTATCAGGCCACAGACCAAGGTAGAACAGGAAGAAGACTTTTACTGTTGTAATACAACATTCTATTTCCTGTTTTTCAAATAAATCTTTTATTTCAAAGACGTTTTCTAGGAAAGCCGTGACTTTGTGGAGGTGATGGTTTGATTGTAATATATTGTATTTAAATATGTGTGTATACAGTATAAATATAAACTGTAACCGTATACTAGATACCTAAATATATCATAAATATACAGTTACAGTTTATATTTAGATATGTGTGTGTAACTGTATGTCCTCCCAGGACAGCTTGGTCTGAACCGTCCAGCATCACCCCGACCCTGGGGCGGGTCTGCATTGGGGTTGGGAGTTTTTAGGGACTCGTGGGTTTGAACCCTTGGCGTGACCCTCCCTCGGTCAGCCGTTTGTCGTCGATGACGATCACATTTAAACCAGCCTGGAAACCCAAAGCTGCTCCTTGGCTCCGCCTTATTGGCGAGCATCGACCCAGTTATTCTGGGAGAGGATCTGCTGATGTCAGGCGGCGCCGGATCAATCAGCCACTCAAAGCTGCAGAACGATGTGACCCCCCCTCAGTCATTAATCCAATTCTCCACAGTCTGGATGATGAAAGAAACGAACAGCAGCTTCACTGAAACGACGTCTCACAGAAACGTCTTGGCAGCTGAAGAACAGAGACCCCCCATAATATTTTCATTAGAGTTTTTATTCTGTTGATTTTAGGTTTAAACTGGATACGGTTCTGAGTCGTCGTTCCTACAAGAATCCAACAGTTTTTGAATCATTTCTAAACATGAATTCATCTCCACAGTTTCTTAAAAACACTAAAGAGTCTCCAGACTGCTGTAGTTTGAGGAGGAGGCAGAGAGGAGGAGGCTGCAGACAGGAGGTGGCTGAGAGGAGGAGGCTGCAGGTAGGAGGAGGCTCCAGACAGGAGGACACAGAGCAGGAGCTTGCAGAGAGGAGGACGCTGAGAGGAGGAGGCTGCAGACGAGAGGAGGATGAGAGGAGGAGGCTGCAATCAGGATGAGGCTGAGAGGAGGAGGCTGCAGACAGGAGGACGCTGAGAGCAGGACGCATGTAGGAGGAGGCTGCAGATGAGAGGAGGAGGCTGCAGACAGGAGGAGGCAGGTAGGAGGAGGCTGCAGACAGGAGAAGGCTGAGAGGAGGAGGCAGGTAGGAGGAGGCTGCAGACAAGAGGAGGAGGCAGGTAGGAGGAGGCTGAGAGGAGGAAGCAGAGAGGAGTCTGTGAGGACTGAGACGTTGAAGGAGTTGGGATGGTTGATGTCCTCTTCTGGGTCATGTGGTTCTCAGCCTGCTGAACAAGCTGCTCCATGTGTTCTACAGAACTGAACACATGTTCTCCATTTCTCCTACTCCTCCCAACAATTCATTAGGAGCTACAGGAAAGTTTGTTGGAAGCAACAAGAGCAATGCAGGCTGGAGAAGGGGGGAGGGGGGTGGGGCAGTTCATCATCTTAGCCTAGTTAGAGTAGAGTTGCTCTGGACACAGCATGAGAGCATGGAGGAGCATTAGCAGCAGAATGATAATGATGAAGATGATGATGAAGGCTCCTCCAGGATGACGTCATGCTGAGGTACCATCATCATCATCTTCATCATCACACTGTTCATAGAGTGGAACTGATGGTGAGAGATGGAGACTGCTCCAGCTTTGTCCTCCAGACCATGAGGTGATATACAGACATGTAGATGGATGATGATGGATGGATGGATGATGATGATGATGATGATGGATGGATGGAGGATGGATGGATGATGGATGGATGATGATGATGGATGGATCAATGATTCAGATAATTTGTTTTTAGCATGTTTTCGCTGAACAACCAGATCAACTTTTTCTTGGACTTTAAAAATGTTTTATTTTTTCTGACTCATTAAAATAATCAACCAAGCCACTACTAGAGCACCTAATTATTGATAGAAGATTTATCACACCCCAGGAACTACAAGATAAACATGGAATAAATCACTTCTTGGAAT
>NC_050530.1:5381493-5390816 GCF_002922805.2 Oryzias melastigma | reverse complement strand
GTTTGGGGAGGGGGGAGGGAAGGGGGGCATGGGGTGCAATGGGGGGTATTTAAACATCTGTCATTTTTTTATTGATAAAGTGATTTCAGCTGCTCAAACAGGAGAGATGTTTTTATAAATAAAGTTAGATTCGAATTGTATTAGTAACTCAAGGTGAGACAAAGAACAGCTGATCATGCTGGTGATCACATGATCATTCGTCTCTTCTACAGCTGAATGTTAGAGTGCTGTAGGAGGAGGAGCCTTGTTAGGGTCAAAGGACACTGACCTCCTTAAACTCTGACAGTGAAGCCATTCAGGTGAAGACTCTACACAACAGTCCAGGAGAGACTTCAGTCGGACCAGAACCGGTTCAGGTACTACATGTTCTCGGCCTGCAAGATCGACTTGGGGCTTTCGACTTGATGACTTGTAAGATTGTGATTGGTCTGGACCATTAGACCAACATCACGTGACATAGGAAATGATACACATGTGCCATAACGATGCACAGAGTCTTTCTGAGTGAAGAGCTGAGGAGGTCCGAACAAGCACATCAAGAATCACCAAAGGGGGCGCAATATTTGCAATCAACTGTAAAAACCTTGACAACGAAATAATCCGATCGAGGGGATTATCCCAGGATAGCAATCGTATTTTAAGAGAGAGAAATCAGGCTGGAAGCGTGAAGCTTGTGCTAAAGTGGATGCTAGCGAGTAGCATGCTAGCTTGCCTGGTGGCACATTAAATTAAAAAGAAAAAGTGACTATTGGCATGTAATTTTTTCAAATTACATCCTGCCAGTGTTGAACTTCTTTTTGGTTGCACAGACCGGATGAAGTCCCGCTAGAATCTGCAGCTCAGTGACATAAACACTGAGGAGAGCAGCCGTTAGTGAAGGATAATAAATAAAACCCCGAGCAGATCTCAACACTTTTTTATTTCTTTCTTTTTAATAAACGTTATTGTAAACATCAGTTTCAGGACACAAACACTGCAAAATAGCAAAGTCGTTTGTCTAAGTGGCGTTAAGTCACCGTCGCGTGATGTCATCACCAGTCGCAAGCCCCGAGCCGATCGTGCAGGCCGAGCATGTGGTACCGACACCGGTCCAAAACTCTGCAGAGCTTAAAGCTAAAGCCACGAATGTGTCAGAGAAACCCAGAAGAACCGAGTTTGGACCATCATGGATGCTCCTGGTTCTGGATGAGTGCAGTCTGCATTCTTCTACCGGTCCTCTCATAACACATTACATAATGTCTGTGGTTACGTAACGGGCCTCCGAGCCTCGCTCTGCAGACGCATCCATGAGGTCACATTCCTTCTGGATGAGACATCCTGGAGAGAAGGTTCTGATCATTCTTCCTCAGAACCCCCCAGTCCTTTCCACACATTCCTGAAGACCCATACTTCTTAAAGGGGGGGGAGGTCCAGTAGGAGAAGTGTGGGGGCTTGAATACAGCCCACCCCACCCCCCAGCCCAGGTCTGTAAAGATGGAGTAGGATCTCCACAGACGCTCCTTGACTCTGGGGGGGGGGTTCTCCAGGTGAGGAGCACCAGCGGCCGGGTCAGAGGTTCTGTTCTTTCACATGCAGGACACAGAGCTGCTGGGAAACACAAACGAGAGTTTCTGAAACGATTCCAGTGATTGTTTTATTAATGTGAGCATCAATATTCACACCGTCCCAGATCCTGACCCAGATCTCCGTGTTCCTCAGTGTTCTCATCATCTTTGGATCTTTCTGTAAATCTGAAGTAATTGGACCCAAAGGAACCAGAACTTTCTCTATGTCACTTTAATGTTAGTGAAGCTTTAAGGCAGCGTCCCAGCACACCAGCGTCCGACCCCAGGGATGAAAGCATGTCCTGGGCTGACTCCCCAAGACCACCAGCTGGAGCTCCGCCTCCGAGGGGGGAGCAGGAAGCTCCTCAAAGAAAGAGATAAAAGAGGAGATGAAAGAGGAGAATAAGAAGCGGCAGGATTAAGTCTCTGTTCCTGTTTGGATGGAAAATGATTTTATTTGGGAGATTTACTCACAAAGTTCGGTTGAGCTTCAGAGAACATCAGAGCAGTTCTTGAGTCTGGTGATCACAGCCAGTCAAACGGCTGCGTGGTCGACCGTCTGATCTTCATCACATTTCCACTTCCTGCATCCATCAGAACCGCTTCACCCTGACCCTCTCAATGCTCTTTCTATGCTTGCAGTGAATGTTTTTTCTTACATTTCAGGATCTATTTGGTTTCTTCACTCTATATTTTCCAGACCAGCAATTTCATCATTTTAAAATTCTGGGATTTGATTGTTGCAAATCTTTGGAGAATTCTCAGAAAGACACAAAGCAGGTCAACAGAAACCCCCCAGAACCCTTTAAAACAAGGACCTGCTGTCAACGACCGGACCAGATGATCAGGAAGACACTTCAAACATCTCTTCATGTGAAGCAGCAGGAGAACGTTTGGTTCTGACCAGAAGATGAACAGAACTCTGTCACAGACGGATTCAGGAACGTTCCTCTGAACATCCTGATCTTCATTACTCTAGACCAAGATAGATAGATAGAAAGAGGTTATGTTCTTCATTTCTGTGGTCCGGTACCGGACCACCATGGCCCGTGGTTCAGGAACACGTTCTGGACCTCAAAGGTTGATGGAGTTCTATTCATTCAATAGATTTACAGCTGTATTCTTCTCCGTTTTCAAACAATGACATTCTTTTAAAAGATCGTAACTTCAGATTCAGATATTTTCACATTCTTGCTCTAATCAGCAGTTGGTCCGATCTCACTGTTCCGGGTCAACTGCTGGTCCAGACCAGCTGAGTATCAGAACTTCCTGTTTTTATAGGAACCACAGCCGTCATGAAATACATTTCATTATATCAGTTCACTAAAAGGATTTTCTTTCTAGTTTTGTCAGTTTGATTCTAAGAACCGTGATGGTCACAGGTTCTGGTTCTGGACGGTCCGTATACTGTCTGTTCTCAGGTGTTTCTGTGCGGTTCTGCAGAGGAAAATAAAACGGTCTTTGAGGTTTGTGTTCTTCACACTGACACCACAGAGAAAGTCTGGATTCCTGCTCTTACCTCCCGTCAGGCCGGCGGCGTTCTCCGCAGGCCGGCGGCGTTCTCCGTAGACCGGCGGCGTTCTCCGTAGACCTATCCGTAGGCTGGCGGCGTTCTCCGTAGACCGGCAGCGTTCTCCGTAGGCCGGCGGCGTTCTCCGTAGGCCGGCAGCATTGCAGTTGGAATGTTTGTTGGAAAGTGGCGGCTGATCAAAAGTAACAACTCAGCACTTTCCTGTTGAATTTTTTATGTTATGCTAACGCTCTTTGAGGCTCTGCATCAGCTCCACTGCAGAGCTGAGAGAAAGCTGCAATGAAGGAGAGAAAATCCATAGCTCACACACATGCACATGCATACGTGCACATGCATGTTGACGTGCACACTCAGTGTTCAGGGTTAGAGATGAGGAGGGATATTTCATGTTCAATTCGTTGAAGTTCAGCAGGACTCTCTGTTCTATGCAGCGAATAGCGCGGGGTGGGGTGGGGTGAACAGACCATCAGGAAAGTTCTGGTTCTGAGCACAGTTTGCAGACATGCTTCTCTCCTTGTTCTTCTGCAGAACCTGGTCGGGTTCTGCAGGGTTCTGGTTCCAGCTCGTACTGGAGAGGACACTGTGGTAGACCTGCTGGGAGCCGATGTGGGACGGAACTGAATATCTCAGGGTTGTGCTGGATATGTGGTTGAAGTCTTCTCCAGAACAAAGAAACCTTCATGAACTCAAACATCTCTCTGAGGGAACGGCTGATCCAGTGACCCTTTGTTGGACCTTTCTCCTCTGAATGTTTAAATCCACCGAGCTCTGCTCCCAGAACCGACAGCGGTGTAGATCTTTGCTTCAGGAGGTTCAGGTCACCAGTCCAGAGCTAAAGTCTCTAACGTCTGGAGGAGCATGAACTCAGAGCAGACCAAAGATTTGATGGACTCACCAATGACTAATGTGGTCAGCTGAATATTTTCATAAATGTTCAGACGTTACATTTCATGGTTCTGTTTTTGACATCTGAAGAGCATCAAGAAGACTTTGATGCTTTTCTTACACCATCAGAATTCTTCCATTTTTAGGACTCTCGGTCTTCTACGGTCTGGAAGATGATCCTTGGACCTTCTGGAGGGAGAGAAAACTCCGGTTCAGCTCATGAAGTTTAGCTAATCACAGGTGTAGACAGAGAATGCCGGACTGAAGTAAAAATACCAGCACATGTCCTCACATGAAGAGGTTTGAAGTGAAAGGTCAAAGCGATTAATCTTTTCTGTTCTGATCCGATCTCTGACAGACCTGGAGTTGTAGAAGTCCATCCGGAGACAAATGGCTATTATTCATTTCTCCTTTGTGATGGATGTTCACACAGTTGGTTCATCTGTGAATTCAAAAGAACATCTCCATACGTCACCATCAAATCTTCATTTCTTTGTTTTCTTTTCCTTCCTCTGTTTGCTGCAGCGTTCATAGCCTGTCAGGAACAGAATCTCTGAACTCTTTAGGATCGACTCATCCAAACGTTTCTCCTCCAGATCCTCTTGAGCAGAAGCTCCTCCCTTCTTCTGCAGGTGTATGTGTTCAGTCATGTATGGTTCTGTCCGTCACCGAATCACCAGCCCCTCCTGGTTGGTTTCTGTCGATTCCCCGGCTGGAACCAGCAGGTCCAGCTGTGTCAGATCAATGATTCCAGGAGGAAATGAAGCAGACAGCAGCATGGTGAGACTAACAGATTAAGAATCAGAAGAACGATGTTTGAACAATAGAACAGTTCTGCGGTGAAGAGTCCTCAGGCTCTACAGTAACTTTGTGTGTGTTTGTGTGTCAGTTTAATAAAGTGTGTAAATGTGTGTTTGGGGCTTAATGTATTATTGCTATTTTATGGTCTTTTTTCCAGCTTCTTTTCAGGAACTTTGAGCTTTTATGATGATGTGTTGACTTTGACCATAAGTGGGCGTGTCCTGTGGTCAATCTACTGAATCAATAAAATTGTTGCTGAACCTGATAACTGATGGTATACCCCCCCCCCCCACATCACAGGTCATCTATATCCTGCTGTCACCTCAATAATGCTGTTGATCCAGTGCAAGTTCTCCTTTTAGACATTTGTATTTTTTTCTTTTTTCTGTGTTTTGCAGAAAGCGAGAATTCCGAGCAGCTTTGAACTCCACAGACTTGCTGGTCGTAAAATGACCTACAGGTGTTTTGGAGCGCGGCACGCTGACATGGAGGTGGGAGACCCAGGATACTGAGCAGGGGTGATCCTGATTCCCCAAACCACGGCGGGGCTAGAATGATTTAATCAGGAAATGGGAGGGGCTTGATGGAGCCGCAGAGCGCTGGACATCAGAGGCAGAACCAGACGGCTGATGTGACTTGACTATACTACCCAGAAGGCCTTGAGTACCCAAGAGGCAGAGGACTGGTCAGGGGGTTGATGTTGATGAGAAGTTTTTCTTCCTCTCTTATCTGCAATAATCATCACTGCAAACACGATCATAAACTTCATCCACACAATCTCATTTATTCCTCTGCCAGGCTCCTGACTACAATACCCATAATGCACTGCTGTAGCTTCATAGTTGAGTTCTGTTCCAGGTCTGAAGAGAGAACCAGAATTCAGACATGAAAAACACCAGATTATAAGGAGAACTGTGACCGTTTGTGAAAAGACTGAATTGATCAAAGTCATGTGACCATACAGTTCTAATGAGTATTCTGAGGTGGAAAGACAACAACCTGATCAAACTAAAACATGAAAGGATTTGACATTCACTCATGTTTACTTGGTTGTTCACAGATTTAATTGATTATCTTGAAGAAATACAAGAATCTGGAAAACTTCACCTGAACTGTTCAGTAGCAGGTATAGATCCCTGAGTCACACTGATGGAAGTTCGGATCAAGATGTTCTGGATCTGTTTTAGATCAGAGAATCGGATCCAATTGGATCAGTGTTAAATAATCGGTTACCTCTCGTCAAAGGAAACTGCCTGTTCCTCAGATCTAAGGATAGTTTTATCTACTGGATCTCATTCAGAACAGCTCTGGAAACTCCCAGTCTTCTACCTCCCATCACTTTTAAAGATCTTTTTTTATATATATTTTAGCACACTTCCCTTCAGTGGTGCCTGCAGGACTTGCTCCTCCAACCGCGTTGCCATGGCAACAGGGTATGAAGGCTGTAGAAAGTCTTTGAAGCTCTCGTCTGCTGATGAACCTAAAGAAAGTAAAGGTTTGTTTTTTCTCATCACCAAACCGAATCTCCGGATAAGTTTGATGGCAGTGCTGCGTTTTCTCTAGAATCAAAGGCAATCCTCAGGATTACCATGGCAACAGAGTCTGCAGCGAATGGTGGAAGGCTAAATGATGCATGTGTTCCTACCACAGCAGGCTCTGTAGAAGAATGTACCCATCATTCCTGAACAAGGCTCTGTCACCGAGACGTTTCCATGGTTACACCATCAGTCAGACTAGAAACCAGGTCACCACACCTGTAGGATGTGATGTCACACTTTAGCTCTAGGTGGCGCCCTTCATAAAAACCATTCCGTGGATCTTATTTTCCAGAGAATTGAAAAAAAAAACTTTATATGCAGAATTGTGTGTGTGAACTGCAGTCGATTTTTGTAACATTTTGACTAGTTTAAATGTGAAGACCTTGTTAGCGTATGTGTGTAATTATTTAGTGTGTGTAGACAGGCCTCGCCCATTCCAGATTGACACCTGGTTGTTTTATGTTGTTATTACCCTTTGTTACAATCTTCTACTTTCTCTAAACTCCCCTCTTTTACGTTTCTGTCCGGTCCAACAGAATAAAAAAAGTTAAAAACATGATCAAAATAAATTAAGTTTAGCATCTAATACAACAGCGGTTTATACTCAGTCACTCAGCTGTGACTGAAATCTGTCGAACACAAGAATCTCAGCTGGTGTCTGCAGCTCAGCTGTTGGATGGAACAAGTTAAAACAAAAACACTTAAAATTCGTAAAGTAAATCAAACGCTAACAGTGAAACATTGAAACGTTTACAGCAGTTTGACTGTGAGATCGGTTGGTCTGTGGGCGGAGCCTTTCACCAAGGTCAAAGTTCATGATGAGGATGATGAAGATGATGAAGATGATGATGAAGATTTTGAGGAGGATGATGATGATGAAGATTTTGAGGATGATAATGATGATGAAGATATTGAGGATGATGATGATGAAAATATTGAGGATGATGATGATGATGATGATGATGAAGATGTTGAGGATGATGATGATGATGATGAAGATATTGAGGATGATGATGATGAAAATATTAAGGATGATGATGATGAAGATTTTGAGGATGATGATGATGATGAAGATATTGAGGATGATGATGATGATGATGAAAATATTGAGGATGATGATGATGATGAAGATTTTGAGGATGATGATGATAATGATGAAGATTTTGAGTATGATGAAGATGATGATGATAATGAAGATATTGAGGATGATGATGAGAATGTTGAGGGTGATGATGATGAAGATATTGAGGATGATGATGATGAAGATATTGAGGATGATGATGATGAGAATATTGAGGATGATGATGATGATGAAGATGATGAAGATATTAAGTATTGATGAAGATGATGATGAAGATATTGAGGATGATGATGATGAAGATTTTGACGATGATGATGATGAGAATATTGAGGATGATGATGATAATGAAGATGATGAGAATATTGAGGATGATGATGAAGATTAAGTTGATGAAGATATTGAGTATGATGAGGATGATGATGAAGATATCTAGGATGATGATGATGAAGATTTTGAGGATGATGATAAACATATTGAGGATGATGATGATGATGAAGATTTTGAGGATGATGATGATGATGAAGATATTGAGGATGATGATGATGAAGATTTTGAGTATGATGAAGATGATGATTATGATGATGATGATGAAGATACTGAGGATGATGATGATGATGATGAAGATATTGAGGATGATGATGAAGATATTGAGGATGATGATGATGATGAAGATTTTGAGGATGATGATGAGGATGATGAAGATATTGAGGATGATAATGAAGATATTGAGGATGATGATAATGATGAAGATATTGAGGATGATGATGATGAAGATTTTGAGGATGATGATGATGAGAATATTGAGGATGATGATGATGATGAAGATGGTGAAGATATTGAGTATGATGATGATGATGATGATGATAATAAAGATATTGAGGGTGATGACGATGAAGATATTGAGGAGGATGATGATGATGAAGATATTGAGGGTGATGATGATGAAGATATTGAGGAGGATGATGATGATGATGAAGATTTTGAGTATGATGAAGATGATGATGATGATGAAGATATTGAGGATGATGATGATGAAGAGATTGAGGAGGATGATGATGATGAAGATATTGACGATGATGATGATGATCATGATGAAGATATTGAGGATGATAATGAAGATATTGAGGATGATGATGATGAGAATATTGAGGATGATGATGATGATGAAGATATTGAGGATGATAATGAAGATATTGAGGATGATGATGATGATGAAGATATTGAGGATGATGATGATGAAGATATTGAGGATGATGATGATGAAGATTTTGAGGATGATGATGATGAGAATATTGAGGAGGATGATGATGATGAAGATGATGAAGATATTGAGTATTGATGAAGATGATGATGATGAAGATATTGAGGATGATGATGATGATGATGAAGATTTTGAGTATGATGAAGATGATGATGATGATGAAGATATTGAGGATGATGACGATGATGAAGATTTTGAGTATGGTGAAGATGATGATGATGATGAAGATATTGACGATGATGATGATGAAGATGAAGATATTGAGGAGGATGATGATGACGATTTTGAGTATGATGAAGATGATGATGATGATGAAGATATTAAGGATGATGATGATGATGATGAAGATTTTGAGGATGATGATGAAGATATTGATGAAGATGATGATGATGAAGATATTGAGGATGATGACGATGATGAAGATTTTGAGTATAAGATGATGATGATGATGAAGATATTGACGATGATGATGATGAAGATGAAGATATTGAGGAGGATGATGATGACGATTTTGAGTATGATGAAGATGATGATGATGATGAAGATATTGAGGATGATGATGATGATGATGAAGATTTTGAGTATGATGAAGATGATGATGATGATGATGATGAAGATTTTGAGTATGATGATGATCTTGATGATGATGATGAAGATATTGAGGATGATGATGATGATGATG